>NC_045429.1:386829751-387136418 GCF_902635505.1 Sarcophilus harrisii | reverse complement strand
ACTCATACTCAAATGCCTGATTCTGGAGGTCAGAAGGAAAGAAGTGTTTTAGAGAGAAAAGCAATGACCAAATTTATAGAGCAGCCTCACCTCAAACCCCAACTACTTATGTTATACCACAGGGCAGTTAAAAAAAAAAAAAAGGAAAAAATGAAAAGTATACAATGGAAGATTTTAGATATAGGAGATAAACAACTTTGATGTCAACTAACTGGAATAGCCTGGGAGAAAATGACTTATCCAAAGTGGATCTAATTTCCTCTTCAGTAAGACAAGGAGATTGGACTAGTCTCCAAGGCCCCTTTGAAGTTTAGAACTTTGATTTTGTGAAGAATAGCCCTCTTTCTCCAAATATACCCCCCCTTCAATCTTGCCATAAAGTCTTTCTGAATATACTGTCCTATAGAAGAATAGCACAATAATTCACACAAAGATATCTAAACATGCCTTTATTCTGAGAGCTCTATGGAGATATAGCAGTAAAGTGACTACTTGCTCTTTCCTTCTTGCTTTCACCCAAATTAGTTTCTCTTTTCTTTCTTCCTTCCGTCCTTTCTTCTCTCTTTTCTTTCTTTCTTTTTCTCTGTCCCTTTCTCTCTTTTTTCTCTGTCTCTCTCCTTCCCCCTTTTCTTTTGGAGGTAATCAGGGTTAAGTGACTTGTTGGGGATCACACAACTAGTAAGTATCTAAGACCAGATCTGAATTCACGTCCTCTCGATTCCAAAGCTGGTGCTCTATCCCTTGACCATCTAGTTGTTCCTCCACCCTAATATCTTAAAACAACTATCTAACAATAACCTTCCCTATTTCTGTGGGGTAGAGAGCAGATATTATTATCTATAGGAGGGGGAAAACTGGGATGCAGGTGGGGGTGCTGGCGCCAGCTTGCACTGGCTTGGGAAGAGCCAACTGTTACATTTTCAGTATAAATATTTACATAACAGAAACTGGCAACTGTTAACAAATCAAGGCTTAGTTTACTGTTTTGTTGCATGTCTAGACTTAAGAAAGTGTTGGAGAAAATGCTAATAATGTAAATTAAAATGAAAAGTTTATAAGCATGTCTTTATTCTGTTTTGTTTTTTAGAAAGCCAATATACCTTGAGATGCTAACAATCTGCAAATCTGAAAGGTAGCAATGCTAATTTGTAGAATTATAAGGGAAGCCAATTATACTGAAATACAATTTTCAAACATTTTCAGTAATAATAGCTAGAATTCATATGAGTAGCTAGGTGGTACGGTGGACAGATTGTTGGACCTAGGATTAGGAAGACCCTCTCCGTTTTCCTCATCTGTAAAATGAGCTAAAGAAAGATCTCTATATCTTAGCATTATCTCTGCCAAGAAAATCCCAAATGAGGTTACAGAAGGGGGACCCCAAATGGGGACACAACTGAAATGACCAAACAACAAGCATTTCTATGTAGTTTTAAGTTTCACAAATCTATGCAAATATTTCATTTTATCCTCACACCACTTCGGAGATAGATAATATTATCCTTTTTTAACATAAGAAAACTGAGGTAAACAGAGGTTAAGCAAGTAGCCTAATGTCATAGAGCTAATAAGTGACTGAGGCTGGATCTAAACCTTTTTACAAGTCTTCCAGATTCCGGGTCCAGTGCTCTAGCCATGGCAAAGGTTAAGAGAGTCCCAAGTTAAGAACCACTGATCTAAGTCTAACTCCTTCATTTTACAGGAGAAGAAGATGAGGTCTCCTGAAAGTTAAGTGACTTGCCCAGTCACAGAGATAATAAATAGGGGATACTAGGTGGCACAATGGAATCAGGAGGACCTGAGTTCAAATCTAGCCTCAGACATGTGACATTTAGTAGTTATGTGATTGATCTCTGGGGAAGTCACTTAACCCTAATTGCATCCAAAAAAAAAAAAAAGCAAAAACAAAAACCCATCCCAAAAAGATAATAAATGGCAAGCCCAAGTACTGTGATTCCAAAAGTATTATTCCTTCCCAATCTATTACTAACTTCCCAGTGCCCTGAGAGTGACTGCACTGTGCAATGTATTATTCACTGTTTCAAGTACTCTGCCTGGACAAATCATAAGTTCCTTGAGGGCCAGGTCTGTCTAGTCTGCATCTCTCACTCCTCCCAGAGGGCCCACACAGTTGTTAAGTGACCAGTGAAAGGAAGAAGATAAGAGAGGAGAGGGCGTCGTTGATCTGACAGCGGACAACCTTCCAGCACCTGTTTGAGGTTTCTTCGGTCAGCAGTTGTCTTGGCCATGATCATGCGGATGGTATAAAGAATGAGACCCGGCAGCCGCAGGAGCTCCATGCCGTTGCCAATAAAGGCAGATGCAATGACGTAGTTCACAAAGAAGGCTCCTTGGTCAGGCAGGAAGACACACCTAAGGGAAAGCCTGAGTCAGGGGCAAGGTGGGAGAGCAGGAGCAAGGGAAGGACCCAATAAAACAGGAAGGGAGGGAAGGTTTGACTGCTCCCTTGAGGAATAATCTTTTGGGGAGCTGGAAGGATGAACTAAGCCATGATGCTGAATACATGGAGGCGGGCAGGGCAAGAGTCCTTGGAAAGGACAGTAGGCATGTGGGCGTAGGAGTGTGCTCACAGCATATGTCTCAGCTAGTCAGGCAAACAGATCCCACAAGGACAGCAGCTCAGTGTTATGGCTTAATTATCCTGCTGCTTCCTTTCCTAAGTGTGCCCGCTCCCCCAAGTGGATGAGTTTGCTGTAAATAAGGTTCAGAGGATGAATAAGGCTCTGGCTAATTGAGTTTTATCCCCAGAAAATTAATAACATTTTCATAAGCACAGTAAAAAGTGGGTCAGCTCACAGTTATGCTGACAAGGAAGTCACTGTACATACCTATCCCAAGGGTGGCTTTAATCCCAATATGGGCCAACAAAGCCCAAGACTTTTTTTTTTAATTTGTTTGTTTTTTTTGGAGGGGGTGGACGGAAATGAAGGAGGAAGGAGAAAAATATCTTCTGAAGCATAGATTTCAACTTGAAAGTTTTTGCATTAGGTTCCCCCTTCATCCTCTGTAGAATATTTGGGCCTCAGAGTATTCCAGACAAATGAGTCAAAGAACATAGGGTAGGGATATGGGGAGACACTATGTGTATCACTCACTCTAATCTGATCGAGGTCTCAGAGGAAGCTTTGTCAAATAGCCACCGGAAGAAAAAATCTAAACTGGAATAGAAATGGATCCCATGATTACAGTCAGGCAGCTAGACATACACACACATACATTCATATTCTCTCTCTCTCTCTTTCTCATATACACATTTTCTCTAATCCAAAAAACAGGCCCAATAACAGGAGCTATATCTGCTTTCTGTAAGGAATTCCAGGAAGTTAGAAGTGGAAAAGACCTAATAAGGTCCAATTTAATCCCTTCATTTTATTTATTTCTTTTTTTTTTAAGTCTTTAAGATCTTTTAAAATGATTGTGGCTTTTTAGAAAAATTCTAAACATACACACCAAATAAAGATTATATAATAATTATATATATATACACACATATGTATATATATACTCACAAAAAAGAATTGTATATGAAACTGCCAGTCTTGATTTTCCTTCATATACAATAAATGCAATCTTATACTTTCAAAGCTTCTGTTTGTCTATGTTTCCTTCTAGACTTTTTTTTGTTTTCTTCTGTATATTTAAAAAAATGTTTCAGTAATCCATTTTCTTTCTTTTCTTTTGTAACCTTATTACTAGTGTCTCTCTTCTTCTCATCTTGCCTCCCTACCAGTGAAAAAAGAAAAACAAAACTCTGATGATAAATATACAAAATCAAACAAAACAAATTCTTAAGTGGCTTGGTCCTAAAATATATGACTCATTTCACATCTTGATTCTTTCTCTGTCAAGATTTGTAATACTTGCTTTTTTATAGCTATCAAGATTTATCCAGGATAAGAGCCCTATCCAAGGTCAACTTACTAGTATAAAGAACTGGGATTCAAACACAAGCCTCCTAACTAGGGATCTATGACTTTTCCCATCATACTGTGCTGCCCCTCGGCTGTGACTTTTAAATAGGACACCTATGGTCAATGACAAGAACATCCCTAACTGACAGGGTTAAAAAGTGAGTTTGCTTTTAATTATCAAAGTAAAAAGAGGGGGGAAATTGAATTTCTCTTTGAATAGGTTAATGCCTAATTCTAAGTGAAGCCCTACAGTTATACTGTAAATAGGTAAAAATGAAAAAAAAAAAAATACTCATAGATCCATGGCTATGAAATTCCATGTTTTTATGGGAAAGAAGTGGATCTCACAGTGGAAAGTGATGTTTTATACCTGGTAAGTCCCAGAGAGGGGAGGATCAGCACCATGAAGATCAGGAAAATGTACACCTTGATCATCATTATTCTGTTTTCTCCTGACCTGAAGAAAAGAAAAGGTGAGAGTCCTAAAGATTTCCACCCTGCCCTCCAACGTTCCTTTTCAATGTTCCTTATCATTGTATATGGTCCAAAGCCACCCCTCTAAGAGGAAGAAGGGACCCTGTTCACTCACTTGGTCCAGTGGGACTCCAGCAGTGTGGAGTAGTAGACAATGGAAGGCAGCAGTGCAGAGAAGGACCACAAAAGGAGGGTTGGGAAGAACTGACTGATTACTGGATCCTACAGAATAAGAGTTAGAGTAAGAACAGGCACAGCAGGGTCCTTGGAATGCCATCCCCACTGGGAAAGGAGCTGCTGGGATCAGCACTCAATGCCTCTGGGAGGCAGGGTAAGGGTCTGAAATAAACAGCTGACAATTAACTGAACACCAGAATGAAAGAGAAACAAAATCCACAAAAACATGTGTGGGTGGGGGGGGGAGAGGAATGGGAATGTGGAGACCTCAGCCAAGCCAATTCCAGGAAAACCAATGACTACATCCTCAAGCTGAAAAGTGATACAGTAAAATGAACTCTATTCAGATAATGGGATGAAACATGAACTGGGAATCAGGTGCCATGGATCCCACTGATCCCAGTTTTGCTACTTAGGACTGATGTGACCTGAACAAGTCCCTCCACTTGACACAGCCTCAGCCTTCCTATATGTGAAATAAAAGTGGTTGAACTAGACAGGTATGACTATGCACAAGTCACTTTACTTGTGATAGAACCTCAGTTTCTTCATCTGTTAAATAGGGATAATAATAGTCATATGCTTATAGGACAGTGATGATGTTTGGTTCAAATGAAAGACATGCAAAATACTTTGCAAATGCTAAAAGTGGAAAATAAATATCAGTTATTTTCAAAGGATCATAGCTCTAGAGTAGGAAAAGCACTCAAAGGAAGCCCAATTCCCTCATTTTACAGATAAGGAAACTGAGGCACAGAACAATTAAATCATTTGCTCAGGATCATATAGCTAATAAGTAAGAAGATAATAAGTAAATGAGAAAAAATTTCAACTCAGTTCTTCCAGGAGATGCATATAGCCATCTCCTACTTCATTATCATGATTATAATTCTCATAGATTCCTAGTCTCAAATGATAGGGATTTTTTATCTTTTTTACTCAAGACTCTAGAGACAAGTATGACCTCTTCATCTTTCTCATTCTAGGCTAGTAGCTTCTTATTTCAATTACTATGCCAATTTCTTCCTCTTTCTCGCTCTCTCATCTTCACCTGTCACCCCTATCTTCCCACCTCCAACAAGGTATGTTAGAATGAGCACTCACATTTAGGGCATGAATGGGTTTGGTGACATTGAACTTGTCCATGGTGGAGAGAATGATCGAGGGAGTGGTCAGGAAGAACAATACCACCGAGAGGATGAAATTGATACCTGCCCACTGGAACCACCATCGGAGGCCCTGAATAGAAAGATTCTTCCTGTGGGAGAAAGGAAGACAAGGAAGAGAAGCTCATTTTCAGTGTTTCCTGACTTCCCTCAGTATTTCCTACTAGTAGCAGCCCCTGGTGTAGAGATATCACCCAGTCTCTGTTCCGATCCATGTCTAGGGCCTTAGAGGTATTAAATGTCTCTAGACCTTATACAGCCAAAACTGAGGACTATGGAGGATTCCTTCTGAGGGATTCAATGCAAAACTCTTGACTTCTGGACATGCAGGGGTTAATATAAGACCCACCTCTGAATGGCTTTCAGCCGGAGGCAAGCCAAACCACTGGATCCCCGCAGGCTTGGAGGGGAAACAAAAGAGGCAAATTCACCCTCCTTGGGTTTACTTTGTTTACTTTGTAACTGTAACTTGGAAGACATAGCTGGGGCTGTGGAATCAGTGCTGAGCCAAGAGCCATAAGAAAAAGCAAGCTCTGGTTCCTGCTCTGCAGCCTACTAGTCTCGTGATGTTTCCTCATCTCTCTCTCTCTATTTATATATGTGTGTGTTTAATTTAAATATACATGTATGCTTAAATAGATTCATGTTTATATATAATTTATGAATTGTGTATATAATTTACATGTGTATGTGTCATTCATATATATGTATGCTGAATGTGTATATATAATTTACATGCATATATGTAATTCATATATATGCATGCTGAATGTGTATATATAATTTACATGTGTTTATATTTTATGTGTGTAAATAAAATTTATATGTATATAGTTTTATATGTGGGTGTATAATTTATGTGTATATATTTATATATCATTTGCATGTGTGGATATATATTTATATATGTATAGCTATAATTTATGTGTATCCATCTGTGTATATGTATAGATATACATATGTATATGTGTACATGTATATGTGTGTGTTTACTAATGTATTCCCCCATTAGCATATGAGTTCCTTGAGGGGAAGTGATAGTTTATTTTTTCTTTATATTCCTGGAGATGAACAAAGTATTCAGCACATAGTAGGTGCTGAATTGAACTGACAAACGGTATCATCTATATTCATAGCAAGCCAACTGAGTTAGTAACAAACAAGAAAAATTTCCCAAATTGGAAAGGAGGAGAGAATCTCCACTCCTCCCCACCCAAAATTAAGCAAGTTTTCCTTATGTGGTATTGTGAAAGAGCAAAGGAGAGAACACTTATGGCTAGAGGAGGAAAGGCAAGGCTCGCAATCCACAGCATTGGCATATGGCTACAGATCTCTGTGTTTCTCCCCCTGCCATCCGTCTTCTCTTTCTTGTTCCTCCTTCTTCCATTTCCTCTCTCTTTTCCTATTCTTCCTAGCACTAGGAACATAGCAGGTACTTAAGAAATGCCTGTGGATTGGTTCTTCCAGCTTATACCTTTGACCAGGTATTCTTAACCCTTTTTTGGTATTATATCCTTTTTTTAACCTTTATCTTTAACTCTGCTCAAAAAATAAAAACTTTTTTTCAAGACTAATAGTAACATCCCTTTACATTCCTGAATATACAGTGATTAATCCCAGAGCAACCTGTGAAAAGACAGCCTGAAGCAGTCTTAGCTGAAGAGAATGCATCTAGTGTAGGATGTTTATATGAATCAGGTCTTGAATTTTCTGTAACACATTTGTCCGTGCCCTTTCTGATCTAGGCTTTTTTTTTAATTTAGTATTTTATTTTCCCCCCATTTGTATGTAAAAACAATTTTTGTTGTTTTTATATCATGCTTTGAGGAACATGGTAAAAACTTTGTTCTTAGAATAATATTAAAGGCAATGCTAAATTTCAGTTAAACATTAGCAAAAATAAAGCTATCATTTTTTTTCCTGATACAAGTTCATGATCCCCTGAAATCAATCCATAGACCCCAGAATAAGAATCCCTGCCTTAGAGCTATCATGGAGCAGAGGGGCTGGGCAAGCCATGATCCAGGGAGAGGGAAACAGGATTCATAAGCTCCATATAGAGACTCCAAGGAACTAAGTCATTAACAGTTTGAACTTCCACCATTTAACCTATCATAAGGCTACTGGGGAGACAGGTCAGAAAATGGTTAATGAGTTTACTAGGCAGAATTCCACTAAACTGAACTGTAGGTGTGGTATTGGGCTAAGAAATGATGGCATAGAAGTCAAAATAGACCTAACATTCATTAACTTTGGAAAAATTACTCAGTCGCCCTTGTAAATGGGGATAACAACACCTACCTGTCATATCTACCTCACAGGTTTATTGTGATGATGGATAGAAAGACTTTTACAAACTTTAAAGTTCTATATAAATTTGAGTTATTACCATATCAGCACAGCAGAGTGGGATCCCCAGGAGATTTGTGCCAGACACAACAATGAACATAAGATGCAATGTTCATTATAATAAATACAAGTCCTTCCCACCAATACCCATCCCCAAATCCAGTCCCCCAAGAGTCAGGCCAGAGCTCACCAACAAATGTTCTCTGGATAGGAGGCAAAGGCTACAGTCCAGCTGGAGGTACAGAGTTCTTTGCTGTAGGCTGAAGGCTGTGGCTCGCCTTTGCACCTGCAGCCCTGACACTTGCAAGCGTTGAAATCCTTGAGGATGCTGCCAAGATAAAAGACAGACTAGAACACATCCAGCATGCAGAAGGGGCTCATTCCCACCAGGGCAAAGACTGTGATTCACTGGGAGACATTCTGAAAGCCTTGTGGAGTGAGATGAGCACCTCTGCCTTCCTATGAGCCATTCCTGTCCCTAAAGTCTTTCCTATCCAAGATCATGGAGATGACTCCAGTCTTGTAGCTCATTGCTATACCATCAGGTCCCCCTCAGTTTCTTCTCTCTCCCCACAAATAAACTTCCTCAGAATATTTCTCCTTCCAATCTCAGGCTCACCCTCGACTCCTCCTGTTAATCCTGTGGCTCTGAAGACACATGGGATGGCTTGATGATATTTATCTGGGATAAAACTCATGACATGATATTTATCCAGGCTAACACTCAAAAATATGCTCTCCCAGAGTCCAAGATCTATCAGAGACATGGGGTGCGAGCTAGTTGGTCTTCAGGATCTGAGTAGGGGAGGGACAGAGGAAAATATTTCAAATGGCTACATTTTTCTTGGCACCTGCTATCAAAAGAGAGGCAAGGAGAAGAGTACCTTGCATTGTCCCTCTTCTGAAATGAGAAACTCCAACTTAGAAAATGGCTTCTGTGTAGTTAAGTTGAAAAATCACATTTACTTTTGCCTTGGTTTCCCTCAAGTCCTCCATGCTCCTAGCTTTGCTTCTGAGATGATAAAACTAGACAGTCTTATTTCTAGAAATGAAAATTAACCTACCTACAATGACTAAAACTGGACTAATACTAACAGAAGCTAGATACTGTTCCCTCGGACCTAGTGGTGGCTAAGGGTATGATGAATGCTTTCTTAAAGGAGTACGCTGTGGCTACAAGTGCTTCTTGTTATCTTTGTACATTTAATTAAGTTATCCTAGACTGCTTATGAGCAAGGTACCATGACAAAAGAAAAAAATTCATCCATATGATGTCTTCTTAATGTGAGGGATACCAGAGACTTTGTCACCAATGGATCAATGGTGCCTCTCAGATATCCCCATGTTCAATGTTTCCATGAGTGGGCCACAGATGGATATAACAGGATTTGGAAGAAATTTAGGATGGCAAACTCATGTTCTTCCCATATTTACTGTTATTCTTGTCTTCTGACTTCAAGGAATATTGAGGAATTCAAAAATTGAAGAAAGGATCAGTGTGTTTCTAAAACTGATATCCCAGGGGTGGAAATGAAATGGAGGGAAGATCTTTTAAATATGGCAAAAAGGACAAAGCCTGAGCTAATGTAGGATGGTTCTCGCAGGGGTCCTCAAACTTTTTAAATAGGGGCCAGTTCACTGTCCCTCAGACTGTTGGAGGGCTGAACTATAATAAAAACAAAAACTTTGTTTTGTGGGCCTTTAAATAAAGAAACTTCATAGCCCTGGATGAGGGGGATAAACGTCCTCAGATGCTGCATCTGGCCCATGGCCATAGTTTGAGGATCCCTGCTCTAAGGTGATACCAAAGCTTGTCAGCTCAATTAGTTAAAACATAGTGTTGATTAATAATTGTATAACTATGTATGCATATATTGGATTTAACATATATTTCTACCATGTTTAACATATATTGGATTACTTACCATCTAGGGAAGGGCATGGAGGCGGGGGAATTGGAACAAGTTTTTTTGCAAGGGCTAATGTTGAAGAATTGTCCATGCATATGTTTTGAAAAATAAAAAGCTTTAATAAAATAAAAAAAAAAAACATAGTGCTGATGTTCCAGGAGTGAATCATGACCTGAACCAGTTAGCAATCCCTGTGCCATGTTCATAAATGATTACACCCTTAATCTACAATCTTACAAATGTATACCAAGGGTCAAAGAGTAGTTGGGAAAGGGAGGGTGTTCATTGTAGCCCCTCACTTTTATAGCAGAAGGTCATATATCTTAATCACAGCATCCTTTTGGTATCTAAAAATAGCCCATGAAGGTAAGTGGGAAATGAACAAAAGGTGAACAGAGATGGAAAACAGGGAGCTTTTGTGAAAGCAGAATCTGGAGCCCAAACCCCCATTTGTATCTACTCACAAGTTAGCCATGGAGTGTTCCTGGAAGGTGACAAAAGCCATTCCCAAGGGGTGATCCTGAACAGTGTGTTCCTCTTGGGATAACCTTCGCAGCAGCCTGTCTTTCATCCGGGTATAGTAGATGATGGCATCTTCCTGCCGGGAAAACACTGACTCAATCCCACAGCAACATGATGGGACATTGCCCAGACCCAGAAAGCCACAGGACCTTCATAGGACCATATAACCTGTCCTGTAGGAACTCAAATGAGACAAAGAGGAGCCAGCTCCCCTTCAGCTTGTGGAACAGCATCTGTTCCTAAAAGGTTCAAGGTCCTCACCTTCTCGCATCCTGAGATATCACAGAAACAGAACTGGCCACAGGGCTTGGGGTTGATGAACGTACGCTCGCCCGTTTTTATCTGCAGGTTGGTGTAATAGTTCAGGCTTTTCTCAGCTTTCTTTCTGCAAATGGGGACGAAAATTCAAGAGCAGAGGCATGGGCAATATTTACCAAGGTATAGGCAGGCAACAAAGAGTAGAAGAGTCTGCTCCTTGTAATCATGGGGAAAAATTTCAATTAAATTCAAACATTTATTAAGTGCCAACCATGTACAAGGCACTGTAGTAAGGGAAAAGACAGATGAAAATAAAATAGTCCCTGCCCTTGAGAAGCTTATAGTGTATTGACAAAATTTTTAAATTAAAATTGTTTTATTATTCAAGCAGAAGTCTTGCTTACTTTATAGCTGAGGAGACATGGATCACCACGGAAGTCAAGACTAGAACCTGACAGTTTTGGCTTAATCCAAGGTTCTCTGCCCCCCATTCCCATAGAATCCCTTGACATACATATTCCTCTAGCTTACCTTTCATTACACAGATAAATTAGTTTGGCAACATCATAACATAGTTGGACCTCTACTACAGTACAGGTGGGATAGGCCTCTCTGCAGCATGGAGAAAGGAGGGAAAAGGAAACAAAATAAGCATCATGGGAAAGAGCAAACTCTACTCGGAGAATATCATCATTCATTTAAAATGGTAACCAATGGGCAAGATGAGCTTCTCATGGGTTGTTCTTATGAAGAATTCCGCCAAACTTAGCAAGTTGTTTTTAACCTGAGATCCGTGAACTTTTTTTTTAATTTGAATAATTATATTTTAATATAATTGGTTTTCTTTGTAATCTTATATATATTATGCATTATTTTTTTTTAAATGAGGTGGTTCCTGATTGATCTTGCTGCCGCAAGTCTCTCTGCTCCAGTTTTTTCTCAACTCAAAGTGATCTTCCTATCTGACAAACTCCAGTGACTCCCTATCCTTCCAGGTTCAAATATCAAATCTTCCATTCACAATCTCTATTGTCTTAGTCTTTGTGCATCTTACTGTCCAGACCATCACTGCCTTCCCCCTGCAACATTTTTAAAGTTCCTAGCCCAAGATGCTCCATCTCCAGATTGGCTCTCCCTATGCCTGGAATGCCTCATTCCTGCCTCTGACCTGCCCTGGCTTCCTTCCAAGTCTCACCTAAAATCCCATCTTCTACAGGAAGCCTTTCCCAGTTCCTCTTAATGTTTGTACTTTTTCTTTGTTAATTATTTTCTTTTAAAACTGTACAGTATATATAGAGCTTGTTTGTACATAGTTATTTGAACATTGTTTCCCCAATTAATGCACTTCAAACAATGCCTGGAACACAGAAAGTATAAATGTTAATTGACCGAATGACTGATGATAAATTCTTTTTCATTCATTCATTCATTCTAGTCCAGCTACTCTTTCAATTTTTGCTTTCTAAGTATATTAATAAAACTGCTAAGAGAAGAGACTTTAGAGGGACACATCCTAATTCCCTTGGAAATCTTGGCTACTTTGCTTGTAACCCAAAATCTGTGGGGATCAGTACTCTGGATCTTTTGGCATATAAGATAGTGTGCTGATAAAACTGAGTCCCACAAATAAACTATGACTGTGTTCAAGAAAGCTATTTAACAGGAGTTATCCACATGTGATTATTAAAGGAAAGCTTCTAGCTCAAAACTAACATACAAAGCTAAGCTTCTCCTTTTTAGGTATAATATTCCTACTTTTACTACTTAAGACAAGTCACCTAAGATGCCATGTAGTATCACTGCATAACTATATGGTATAATGAACAAAGCACTAGCCTAAAGTTACGAAGATCTGAATGTCAAATCCATTCTTTGGCACTTTCTAGCTGTGTGACCCTGAGCAGGTCACTCTGAGACCTCAGTTTCTTCCACTATAAAATGGGGGTAATGATAGCAGCTACTTCCTAGGTGGCTGTGAGGATCAAATGAGATAATATTTTTAAAGCACTCATCACATGCCTGGATCATAATAGGCACTTGTTAAGTACTTGTTTCCTTTCCTTCCTCAAAAGCTATGCTTGAACTCAGGTCTTCCTGACTCTAAGCCCAGCACTCTATCCACATTGCCACACTGCTTCTCTGCTTGATAGACTGGACTCAGCTACAGCCAGCCCTGATCCAAGGTCTCAAAGAAAATGGTCTGAATTAATGAAGTGCTATAGTGTAAGACAGGTTTTTCTTGTCTCACTCCTACTTTCACCCATCCAAGGGGATTAGTTACTGGTTCTTTAATAACTAGTCCTTTTGAATGGGGGAAAGTGGAAGTGATACAAGAAAAACCTGTAGTAACTAGTCCTCTTGGTTGGGGGAAAGTGAATAAAACAAAACAAAAAAAAAACTGTAGTAACTAGTCTCCTTGAATGGGGGAAAGTGGGAGTGATACAAGAAAAACCTATAGTAACTAGTCCTCTTGAATGGGGGAAAGTGGGAGTGATACAAGAAAAACCTCTAGTAATTAGTCCCCTTGAATGGGGGAAAGTGAATAAAACAAACACACAAAAAAAAACTGTAGTAACTAGTCTTCTTGGATGGGGGAAAGTGGGAGTGATACAAGAAAAAAACTGTAGTAAATAGTTCTCTTGGATGGGGGAAAGTGGGAGTGATACAAGAAAAAACTGTAGTAAATAGTTCTCTTGGATGGGGGAAAGTGGGAGTGATACAAGAAAAAACTATAGTAAATAGTTCTCTTGTATGAGGGAAAGTGGGAGTGATACAAGAAAAACCTGTAGTAATTAGTCCCCTTAAATGGGGGAAAGTGAATAAAACAAACAAACAAACAAAAAAACTGTAGTAACTAGTCTCCTTGGATGAGGGAAAGTGGGAGTGATACAAGGAAAACCTGTAATAACTAGTTCTCTTGGTTGGGGGTAAGTAGGAGTGATACATGAAAAACCTGTAGTAACTAGCCTCTTGAATGAAGGCAAAGTGGGAGTGATACAAGAAAAACCTGCCTTTTTAATGAGTGGTTTCTGGTTGAACTTGCTGCCACAAGTCCCTCTTTGTTCCAGTCTATCCTCGACTCGGTGATCTTTCTCAAGCACAGATTATGTCCCATGACTGAACATTCTCTTTGAATGGATCCTGGACCCTGACTTTCGTGTGGCTCTGAGATACTTCCAAGGTTGATTCAACAACTAAGGATGTTTTCACTTCTGCAGGGGTTTGGCCCCAGGAAGCTCCACCATTGGCCTCCTTACCTGAAGTGACTTTCTAATGTCTCTTTCCTGGTGTTTTTGGGGAGTCCTGTAATAAACAAAGTGCGCCTCACCTACAGCAGGAAAAAAAAAGACAAAAACAGCACATTACTTTTTAAATAACATCTCTAGGATGTGTCCCTCAAATGTGCCTGCCCAAATGAGTCATATAAAAAGCCCTTTGCAAACCTTAATAATGTATAACATATGCTATAATGTAATAATAATAATATAATAATAAATAAATAAATAACAATGTATGTCAGGGTTTGGGTTTTTTTTTTTTTTCCTGTAAAGCATTCTCCAGTTTACAGAGAATTTCTATGTAGATAATCTCATTCCAACTTCACAGCATTCTTTAGGAAGTAGACCATGCAGCTGTTGTTCTCCCAGCTGAAGGAAACAGAGGCCCAAAGGAGTTCAAGGGCTTGCCCAATAGTATTTATGCAGTATGGGGCAGAAGGGAGATTAAGATTTGGATCCTCTGACAGGTACTCCTGAAGGGCTTTGAAAAACTCTAAGAAAACAGCACAGCTTGTTTTGTGCTTTCCAGAGAATCCAGAAAAAACATCTGGGAGCTTTACTGGATGCTTTATTGACTTTTACTTTAGGCCTTTCTGTTGCCTGAAAAAGAAGGGATTTGTTTATTTGGAACCTTCTTCAGAAGCCTCGGAGACACAGAAAACACAGTGCTGACTTTATTTGCAACACAGAGAGACTGAGAAACAAAAACCCAGAAAAGAGAGCTGACCGGCTCCAGGCCACACAGTAAATCTGGGGCCCAGCTAACCCCAGGAGAACCAGAGCTGCCCTCCAGCTGGGGGTGTGCCTGATCATAGAACACCTGATTCTATTTGGAGAAGAGATTATTTTTTTTTTTTTAAGATATGACTCAGCTGAATGAAGGTCAAAGCATATTATTCTGTGTATGTGTGTGTGTTTCTCCTTTGAGTCTGTGTCTTTTTTACACAACATGGAATATGGAAATATGTTTTGCATGATTGCACAAGAACAACCTATAGCAAATTGTTCATATCTCAGGGAGAGAGGAGGTGAGAGGAGGGAGAAAATTTGGGATTCAAAATTTTTAGAAAAAGCAAATGTTAAAAATTGTCTTTACTTGTAATTGGGGAAAATGTTAAATGTTATTCAAAATAAAAAGAAAGACATGATTTAGGAAATGAGGAATAATCCCAATGACTACAAATGACAAATAAAAAGATCACCAAAAGGATGCTAACAAATGAGTAAATAAAAAGACCAATGATGATTCTGGAGAACAGATAATGAAACAGATCTCCCTCGTCATGGTAGAGAGGTGGGGAACCACAAGAACAGAATGTAGTACATATTTTAAAGCAAGGTTGCTTCATCAAGTATTTTTGCTTAACTGTTTTTCTTTGTTACATGGGGGAGTTTAATCTGAGTGAAGGCAAATGTAAAATGTTTTATTTTAAGATATAACTGGAGAATTAGGAATAAAATATCAGAAAATCTTAGCAGAAAAGAAGCAGTCAGCAAAATGAAAAATTAAACAGTCAAAACTCCTCTGTTGATAATATTGTCCTTCAGACCTTGGAAGAAACAGTTGGAAAGCCCAGGACAAATTCAGGAGCAAATCTGCAATTATGAGCTCCCCCAAGACCCTCTATGACCTCAAGCAGAGATCAGGATGAGCTGAGGGAGTTCCCACTGGGCTTCCCCTCTCTGCACCCTTCCCATTTCTGGGCACTGGCTACGGTCACTGACCAGGTTTTCCTCTTTGTACTTGATGGACTGGGTATGGTGCCTCATGAAGGCAATGGTCAGCAGCAGGTAGATGACGGCAAAGATGGTATGCAGCCAGAGCAAGTTATTTCTGAGGAGAAGAGAAAAAACTTCAGAGTTGGGTTTGGGGGTGCAGAGGAGATTTTATATGCAATCTCAATTTTTGGCAGGTATATAAAAACCAGCATTTCTCCTTCCCTTAGGGAAACCCTTCTCCCCTCTGGTATTTCGGAATATTGGGGGCATTCAAAATATACTTTTTTGGAAAGGGGACAGGAACAGGATATAGAACCACCTCACTACAGTCATGTAGCAGAGCTGGGTTTAGTGGGCTAGGGTGCTCCAAGTTCTCGATCACTTCACCATCAAAGTGATCTTCCTTTTAAAATGTAGATCTAATTACATTCCTTTTCTTCCCTCTCCCTCTACTCCAGTGGCTGCCTTATTATTTTCAAGATCAACTAAAAATCTTTAGTTTTTAAAATCTTTCCCAACTGTCTTATTACATTTTACTCCCTTCTCCATAGTTTATGATCTATCAACATCTGCCTTCTTTCTCATTCTCACTCACTTTCTCCTTTGTGTGTTTTTATTGGCTCTTCCCTGTGCCTGGAATTTTTTTTTCTTCTCAATTCCATCTCCTGATCAAGCCTCAGTTCAAATCTTACCTCCTGCAAGAAGCTTTCCTAGTCCTTTTAGTTTTATTCACTTCCTCTCCCAGATAACCTTTCCTCTACTCTGTATATCTTGTATGGACATAGTTGTTTGCAGGTATCTTCCCCCATTAGATGAGCTCCTTTGAGGAAGGGATGCTTAGCACAATGCCTAGTGATCTTAGCATTTATTAAACTCCTCAGCTTTGCAGCAGCTTCTCGCCCTGAGCCCACTGCTGCCAACCTTAGGAAGGGGCTAGAAAAGTTCTTGTTCTATGGAAAAAGAAGGGATAGGAGGAAGGTAGAGTAGAGGTTCAATCTTTAGGGATAAAGAAAAAGTGCCCAGAATAAGATCAAGAGTAAAGATGTCAGAAAGCTCTCTCCCAGCCCTTATTCCTTTTTAACTGTAAAATATTTGTATCTCTGGGGCATGAAGGGCTGCTCCTTTGGTGAGCACCCCCTGTAAAACATGAGTTTTGCCTGTGACATTCAAGATCCTGGTTCAGAAGAACACCCACACCCAGTAAAAGTGCACAAATCTGCTTGCACTTGACCCTCTCCTTATCTCTACCTATTAGTCAACCAGTATTTATTAAACACCTACTAAGTGCCAGGCACTCTACAAATGATGAAGACATGAAAACAAAAATTAAATAGCATCTGCCCTCAAGTAATTTATATTCTTATGGAGGAGATAAATACATTTATATATATATATATATATATATATATATATATATATATCAACAGCATAAGTTTAAAGCAAATAAATACAAATCAGAACAAAATTGTTTAAACACAAAGTAGTTTGAAAGAAAGGGCACTAGTAGTTGTAGGGGAAGGATAGAAAACTCATCATACAGAAAATGATACTTGAGTTAAATTTCAAAGGAAGGGAGGGATTCTGAGACATCCTACTCCCTACACCATCTCCCTTCAGAACCTCATTCAATTTAATACTTTAAATGGCCATCTCTGCCTCTCAAAGCTGCATCTTCATCCCTGAACTTGATTCTGAGTTGTTACCCTACATCTCCCACTACCTACAGGTTGTCTCCAAATGTATATCCAACAAGCATTCAAAATCGACTTGTCCAAAATGAAACTTTCTCTTCCACCCAAAAGCCATTCCTCTTCTCTTCTGAATTTGTTGTGGCCTATTCTGGGATTCCCAGTCTACCTTCCCCTCAAATTCCTGCCTAAGAAGAAACACACATCAGAACAAGGACTACTAGCCCAACTTCTGTCAGATTCGTATGCTCCCCAACTCCCCAACTCACCCAGTCTGCAGATTTGCTATTGTTGTCCTCCCGAAATTGTAAGCATCTTTAACTGCAGATAAAACAGAAACAACTGTCCTGAGACAAGTCTTGAAGAAGATTGATAAGGAAAGTCAGCTTGCATTTATAGAATTCTGTGTAAGGGGCTGAAATAAAGTGTTGTCTAACCTAGAAACCAGTGATTCTCATTTCTCAGCAAATTAGAACACTACCTGGAATTCACTTTGGAACACCATCCTGGATTTGTTTTTCTTTTAGTATCCAGTATGCATGCATTTTTTATAAGCCAAAATAAACTAAAATTTAATTCTAGATAATTTCATTACAGCCCTTAGGATAATTAGAAACATCCTGGGTCATTAGAAACATTAGTCCTTAGGAAAATTAGAAACATTTCATGGCTTGGGAATCTCTACCATGGATGAAAATTAATTTCAGCATTTGAAAATAAGATCCCTTGTGGAATACTTAAGGGGAAAAAAAATCACCAATTGTGGAACTTGACTGAAGAGAGTTGTATTGTGACAAGAGCACTGAATTTAGAAATTAAAGACTTTTGTCCAACTTTCAGGTTTGTATATGATCTATCTGTGTGAGCTGGGCTGAATATCTGGCACTCAGACCTTCTCACATCTGAATTCAGTCCTTAATAATGACCTGGAGATCCATTCTGGATCGTTGTCAAGGAGTTCCCTGCTCTGGTCTCTCCCACCTCCAATCCCAGAAGTAAGGAGAGAACGTTCTTTCTTACCCAGTAAATCGCCCGAGAGGTTGACAGGCAAGATGACACACAGAGATAGGAAGCTGAGTACCACCAGCAGGAAGATGATGTGGCGTTGGAAGCTCAAGTAATGTATGGCATCATCTCCACACCATTCCTGGATCTGTTCATCTCTGGGCAGACACACACACACACACACACACACACACACACACACACAAAGTTTCAATTAAATAGCTTGGTCCAGTAATTCCTCCAAGACCCTACCTTAGTTTGGGTTGATAGCATTTCATGGGACCACCCAAGTGTGTAAAAGTGTGTGCACACACATATCTCAAAATATATTGTCTGTGCATCTTATTTCTCTATTTTTGCTTTTCAGGGTGAAAAAGGTCACATCACAGAACTGATTTCACTACAAGTGAATGGTCCATAACTTTAGTGGGCTCTCACTGAAGTTCAATAATCTTAATTTATTAACTAATTCTTCCCCAGACTACTGGTCTTGCTTCCTTTATGGATCTCAAAGTCATTATCTTGGAAAGCAACTCCCAGAGAGAGCCTGGCAACTCCTTCTGCTGGTACTGTGCATGCAGCTACAATAGACCAAGAAAAGAAAGTTATCAGCACTTTCAAATGGTCCAGCGTCAGAAACTGGGATGATTTTATCAATAGAAATGACAATGTTTTACTGCCGCATCCTAAGGACCATGGGATCTTTGCATCTGACTTGAAGCTGAAACGTCCTTTAGAACATGAATTCCATAAGAGCAGAGACCCTCTTTTTCTCTGTATCTCCCGCAGCTAGCATAGTGCTTCCCATGTAGTAAGCACTTAATAAATATTTTTTAAAATTTCTTCATTCAATAATAATCTCATTCAATCCCATACCTTTAAAATACCACCTCTATGCAGATGACTTCCAAAGTCCTATCTCCATCCCTGACCTCTCTTCTGAGGTTGAGACCTCTGTCTCCAACTTACTATAGAATATCTCGATCTGGATATCCTATAATCACCTCACACTCAACGTGTCCCACAAACTAAGCTTTTTCTTTTTCCCCCTTTAGCCTGCTTCTTCTTCTGACTTTGTTATTTCTGTCAGGGGGTGCCACTATCTCCCATATTCTCAAAAGTTCAAAATTCTGGGGTGATCTTTGAACCTTCTTTCTTAATTAAAAGAAGAAATTAATAATATTGAAAGTAAAAAACTATTGAACTAATAAATAAAACTAAGAGTTGGTTTTATGAAAAAGCCAACAAAATTGATAAACCTCTGGTAAATCTGATTAGAAAAAGGAGAGAGAAACCTTCTTTCTTCTTCACCTCTCATACCTAATCAATAGTCAAATCCCATTGATTCTAACTATTCAACATTTTCCAAGTCTCCCTATCTGGCTGCATGTTTTTACTTCCAAACCAGAGTTCTTACTACTAAGCCTTGCACACAGCAAGTATTTTATGATATTTTGTTGAATGAAGCAATGAGTAATAGAAAATCAACTATTTCCTTCATCAGTTTTAACTAAAACATCCCCTTACCCCACTCTCATTACCTTTTCCTAGGAGTAGGAGTAAAACAAAAAAATACCAAACCCCTTGTAGCAATAACTAGACTTATGTTGGTGATTTGCTATTAATAAAGAACTTTTAATTGCAGCTTTTAATCAATGGGTAGTTTTTAAAGGACCTATCTTAGAAATGTGTCCCTGTTTTGGCACAATGACCTGGTCCAAGTAGAAAAACACCAACGACATACCTAATGCTGTTTAGAGAGAAAGCAATGCACGAAGCTGTGAGTTTCAACAGTGGCAGAATTTACATTTTGGGTAACTGAGAAAAAAGGGGGGACCCCAACTACCTTTCCTCTTCTGTCATTTCCCAATGTATAATCAATTGAACTCCTTTTATGACCACTTCACATTCCCAAGATGGTCTATTGCAAAACATAAGTTCCCTCTAAGCTTCAGCAGCATATGACTGTTTTTGTGGGTTCCCTTCCTTTTGAGCACTTCCATTTCCAAATCAGAAAGAGTTTTGGGATGAAACTTATGCTTCAACCTCAAGATAATGCTTATGATGCAATAAAAAAGCACACCACACCCCTATAAAAACACTCATTCTATATCCCAATGCAGTTCAGTTCTTTTCTCCCTAACATTCCTACCACCCAAACAAATGAGCTGTAACAAAGAATCTAAGTGACTTCTCCCTCCATCACATACTTACTGCATCCGAAAAACAGCAGTTAGCCATGAACAACACCCCTGGAAATAAAGAACAACTTGATTAGCTTCTAAACATCTGTTGATTGAGGAAACAGCTCTTTTCATAATCTTTTAAATCAGACAACAACTTAATTTTCTATTATGCTGAAAGCACTTTATCTGTCCACAGTTTTGCAGGCTGGCCCTTTGTCCCCTTCAAGACAGTCTCCATATGCTCCTTGTAAAAAAAAAAAATAAAAAATCACAGCCGTGCACCATGTGTGTGGAACGCTGGAAAAAACATCTCTTTCAAGTCTCAATAATTTGGGGAAAAAAGATTTTTAAAGCTCAAGAGGGTAAAGTCCAAGCACTTAAATCAAGAGATGATGACATCTCAGGGCTGAGTTGGAGCCATCAATGCAGAGCCTGTCAGTGGAACATTTGGAAAAAACTGATATTGCTTGGGCCAGAAGCATAGGGAGGAGAAAACAGCAATCTGGGGCCACTTTTAGAGTAAGGTCTAAGGGAAGGAAGTTATAATATGTTTTTAGACTTTAAAAGCAATCACAATTATTTTTAAACTAAAAACTCTCTAGGGTTTAATATGCCTTTAGCTCAAAAGTAGGTCAGCAATCCAACTGCTGGTCATCTACTGCATGGGGACCTCTTTCTTTTCTTCTCTCCCTCCTCTCTCCCTTTCCTTTCTTTTTTTTTTTCTTCTGTCCTATTCTCTTACTCTTCTCCCTCTCACTTCCTTCCCCTCTTACAACTATACCTTCAGTTTACTAAGGGACCCTCTTGGGTTAACATCAAGGCTAAACAATTACTGATCTTCATCTTTTCTATTATATCTATGCTGTTCACATGAATTCTTTAAATATCCCAATCCTAGTCTAACCCATGATATATCTTTCCAAATAGTATCCACTGTATTCTCCACCATTATATCTCTCTTGCCTATGATTCCTTTGATGAGCATGGGCCAAACAAGCACATAATAGTATTGCCTTGTAATCTCTCTGTAAATACTAATTAAAATATTGTTAATTACTGTTAATATTGATTAAAATTTTTTTAAATTTTAAAAATTTAAATTTTGGCATTTACAGAGCTCTTTCTTTGCAACAACTCGAAAGGCAAGTAGTAGAGTATTATCAGAATTTTATAGCTAAGAAGGAGGACTCTCAGGGAAGTTAAACAATTTGCTGGAGTACAGGGACTCAATCCAATCGTCTGGATCCAGGTATCTTTCCTCTGAACTGGTCTGCCCTCTTGTGGTGTATTCAATAACCAACCTCAATCCTAGAAGTAATCCTACTCTCAAATTTCTGTTAGGAACTCTCCCCTAATAGCCACAGCCCATGTTGCTGTGACCTTTAAAATACTGACCAGATCCGATTCAAAGTCGTAATGCCCTGAGGAAGAAGAAGATGACAGCCTCTGGTATCTGGAATTTCTGAGATACACAAGGAGAGAAAAGTATGTAAGCTTGTTTAATCACACCTGGGGCACAATGTCCACATTATCCTGCCTTCCTGACTGGAAATCCATTCCCCGTGCTAAGTCACTCCATTCGAATAGAATCAAACACACTGGCTTCCTTCAGCATCACTTGGAGAATTACTGATTCAGTTGGAAAGGACTTTCTACCTTGCCCTATTACTAAGTTCCAGCTACAAAAATTAAAGGTGCTGTGAGATCATCTAAAGTTACTCTGTTTGCCTTTTATAGGCCTCTAATCAATAGAACCAAATCCAATGTAAATTATGCAAAATTTACCTGGGGATGCCATAACCATTTCAAATTGCAAGAAGAATTAAAAACCCCATAATCTCTGTAAGGAAGAACTATATGGCTCTGAGATGGTAGGAGATGGTAGACACAGACAGATAGTGGACTGAATATGTCCTGAACTTCAGCAAAAGGTCGTCATCTGTGTGTCACCTGTCTATATTTCTCAAGCCCAGATTTCTGTAAAAAAAGTTTTTGGGTGGAAAATTTGACTGGGGGAGTACATTTGTCATCTTTGTATAGGTGCTTTGCATGGCACCAAATTCAAACTAAAAGGGATTGCTGAGGGCAACATATTAGCTTTATCTATGTTTTGTGGAATTTTTATTTACTAAACATTTCCCAATTACATTTTAATCTACATTCTGGGAGTTTTACAAGCATAAGCTGACATATCTGCTTTATAGATTACAAAGCATTATATTACAGTTTGGTATAGAGGAGGAGTTCTCAACTAGGGATCTATAGATTGCTTCTTTCCTCCCCTCAAGATAAATTTCAGGGAAGTCTGACATATCACAAATTTGGGTGTTTAAAAAAAAACATTTTGAAACTGTTTATTAATATAATTTAACTGGTAATTATATAGACATGTATGTATATATACACATATATTTGTGTGTATTGTATACATACACACATACACAATTTTATGCATTTAAAGACATTTTTAGAAAGTTTTTCCAAAGGAGTCATAGGCTTTACCTATGACACAAAAAACTTTAGGAACTCTTGGTATAATGGCTAGAAGTGCTGGATCTGGAGTCAGGAAATTCTGGGTTCAAGATCTGGGTTTAAATGGGTGACCATAAACAAGTAATTTAATCCTCTGAGCAGTAGACAAGTCTCTAAGGCAGAAAATTCTGACTTGTTTGGTGTGTCTCTGTGGAGAGAGTTCCCACATGCATTAAAATGTGGGCCTAGGGATTCCTTGACAAAGCACTTTCCAGCCAATAAATCAGTGATAAGAAAACTAAAGTTGGAGAAGTTGTGATTTGTCCAAATTCATCCAGGCACTAAGTGTTGGAATCAGGATTTCTACTCCATCATGGAATTCTGTGTTCAGTGCCCTCATCAATACACTAATTGCTACCTAGCCTAACTCATGGAATGGTACAGTGTCAGGCAAACAGAGACCTGGTGGAAGACCTTAACTTAAAAAGGCCAAAGTCTCCCATTCATCCAGTTGTCTTGATCTACATCTTGCAACTGGGCCCAGAGGGCTCTGGAGGGAAAAGTGAAGCAGGTGATTTTGCACAGCCCTCCCTCAAGTAATTCAATTCACTTGAATGTCACGGCATCCCCTCCCTGATGTCCTGGTTCTCTTTGAGAACATAAGACAAATAACAACAATACTATCTCACAAAAACTTTTTTGAGCCTTGGTTTTTTCTCCCTATCTTTAAAAGGCAAACAAACAGCCCAAGATTTCCGTCAATTAAATCTAAGCAAATGGCATTATGGTTTTGTTCTCAGGGTTATCCCAAGGTTCATAAAGCAAGATAGCTTTGGTGTAACAAACTGCAGGAACTATCCCCAGAACAGGGCAGTTCACAGGCATCCCTCCTCCCACAGAAGCCACATTTCTGCACTAGCTTAGGCTGGTGAAAAGAGAAGGCACTGTAGTGAAGAATTCTCACTGAAGCTGCCTTTGTGCCCCAGTTTTCCCTATTAACAGGCTACTGCAGCAGCAGATACAGCACCCAGGTATATATAATATCCCTAGCCAGATCTGGAAGTTGTACCTGTTCAGTTATTCAGATCTATAATTTGCCACTTTTCTCTCTTTAATGTAAAACATACTAAAGGCCTTCAAAGCACAGTATGCTATTAAAAGTTTGTCTTCCAATACAGTCATTATTTTTTTCCCAATAAACTCAAAGGGTTTCCAAGCACCTGAGTTAAGCTTTTACTAGGGCTGAAGATGAACTTTTTTTCCCTAATAAGTCCCTTTTGGGGTTTTTGGAGTTCATTAACTTCAAATTTGAAATAAGCAGATTGAGTAAAGAAACCCTCCTCTTTCCACATTTTCCTCAATGTTGAAACACACAGGGAGTTTTAGCAACTTTATTTCCCTGTACATTTTTATTTCAAAGCCAAGAACCCTGATCACAAGGCCTGACATAGTTCTTTTTGAGACAGACAGTAAGAACAGGGCTAGGAGGGGTGTTTGCAACAGCAAGAACAAAAGGTCATTTCAATGGTGATGCTCCAACTGAGCAGGGATTCTATTATAAGCCCACACTAACTTTCTGGGCTTTAGCCCAGTCAGTCACACCTCTGAACTACCCTCAACATGTTTATCAAGATAAAAATCAAGTTAAAGTGAAAATCTGGGATTTCTATGAAGTAAAAAAAAAAATCAAAATTGAGATGCCTGAAGATGGGGGTGAGAAGTAGGGAAAGGGGCTAACCTTGATGATTATTTTATGAGTTGCTTGAATTATAACATTTATATTAACTTGATACTTTGCATAAATTATCTCATTTGTTCCTTACAGCAACCCTTGTGGGGGGAAAATGAATCTCTCTGGTCTGGTAGACATACCAGCTAGAAGAGTTATCTCCTTCTTGACCACATTTCCTTCCTGTGGACACTGCCCAGAAGGCCTCTCCTCTACCCCAACCCTAAAGTAAAGACCTGGGAAATGACCCAAGGGACAGTCCTGCTGCCATCACACTAAAGTAGTCTTTAATCTACCCTCACCCCAAGGAATCTTATTTTTACCTGTCTGTTTCTGACACCAGTGCGATGCGGCCATAGTCCCAAAATCTTCTTCGAATTATGGAAAACACAACTATTAAAAACTAGGAGCAGGAAAGAAAAAAGGGCCAGGGAAAGAGAAAGACAAACAGATGCATCATAGATGTTTTTCTAATTAGAAATAGAGATTTCTTGGGAATAAGGGTAACACCATCCTAAGTCCACTACTGTGCATCTCCAGCAAAGGCAACTCTCCTCCATGGGCATGGAAAGGTGGTCATTTCTCAGGATCCTACTCAGCTGTAACCTGGTAGGAGGACAGACTCTCTTGCAATGGAGCTGCTTTCCCTGATCTTAGTCCAATCTAACTGCAACATTCCCATCATCCCAACTGTCCATCAAAAAAGAAAGATTAAAAAGTATCCCTTGGAGGCAAAATCACATTTATGTAGCAGTCTTGTAGACCAAGTTCTTTCATATATATTTATATGTATATCTATGTATCTATATCAGTGGTCCTCAAACTTTTGTTCTCAATATTTTTATCCTATTAAAAATGATTGAGGATCTGTCCAAAGAGTTTTTGTTTATGTGGTTTATAGTTACAGATATTGATTACATTAAAAATAAAAACTAATTATGAATTTGTAGACTCTCTGAAAGGATTTCAGAGATTCTGTGTATATACACAGATATATATATATACACACACACACACATATACCCCCACACATACATATATATATGGCAAGAGGTGATGCAGTATATAGAGCACTGGTTCTGTAGTCAGGAATACCTGAGTTCAGATCCAGCCTCAGATACTTAACTAATGTGGGTGACACTGAGCAAGTCATTTGACTCTATTTGCCTCAGTTTCCTTCTCTGTAAAATGAGCTGGAGAAGGAAATGGCAAAACATGCTAATAGCTTTGCCAAGAAAACCTCAAATCAGGTCACAGAGAACATGACTGAAAGGACTAAACGTGTGTGTGTGTCTGCGTGTGTGTGTGTGTGTGTGTGTGTGTAAGAATTAACAGCAAAAAGCCTGCTCATTTTCCCTTGACTGAGCCCTGATCAATAATTTTTAATCACTCAAGTTTTGTTTTCTTAGAGAGCAATAACAGAGCCTGGCTTGATTCCAGTGGGTCTGAGTTACCGCTGGGGATTGTTGCAAATAAGCAAACATGGACTTCATTTTATTTCCAATACATCTTCCAAGCAGTTGCCAAAGTGATGTATCATAGGCACGGGTCTGTGTGTTTCTCCCCAGATCAATTATCTCTATGGTTCTTTATTACTTCTAGGAGCAAATATAAATTCTTCCATTTGGCATTTAAAGCCTATTATACTTTGGCTCCACCTTGCTCTTTCAATTTTAATTGTGTATTACTCTCCTCCATGCACTCCATGGTCCATCCAAACTGGCCTACTTGTTCTTCCTCACATTTCATCCCTCATTTCTTTGTTTTTGCCAGGAACACATGCCTTCCTCCTTTCTCTGAAGTACAGAGACCACATTAGGTCATCTGCTCACCATTCTTTTTCTATGACTTATTGTTAGACCCCTACAATCTTGGTTTTCTGTAACAGAAATTGATCTACTCTTGCTATCTCAACCTTCCTCTGGGGAAAACTCTTTCACCTTCTTAGAAATATATTCCTTATATGTTCCTTCATATCAAGTTAACACTCATATTGAATTTGTCTATACTTAAAGATGTACGTGTTGTTTCCCCCTTGAGGATGTAAACTCTCTAAGGGAAGAGATGCTTTCACTTTTGTTTTCTATCACAGTATCCAGCGCATAGTAGAATCTTAAAACTTGTGGCTTTTGTATTGACTGATTGGTTTTAAAGGCACATGCTAATTGACTGAAGTATATCATAAACAATATAGTATTTTGGCATAATACTGGAAAGACTGATTAGAAGCTGTGTTTACACAGCTTTTTTTCAGCATTTACATACACAGAATTTCCCATGTCCACCATCTTACCAGGGTAATTCAATACTCTCATTATGAGACAGAGAAAGAGAGACAGAGATACACAAAGAGAAAGAGAGAAACTAAGAAGAGAGAGAGAGAGACAGAGACAGACAGAGAGAAAGAGAGAGAGAGAGACAGAGAGAGAAAGAGAGAGAGAGAAAAAGAATGAGAGAGAGAGAGAGAGAGAGAAGGAAGAGAGGAAAGGAGGGAGACAGAGACAGACAGAGAGACAGAAGGGAAGGAGACACATGCACACACATATGTAAATTGTCTTCAAAATTGACACCCCCCCATCTAGCCCCACCCTTACCTGTTTATCTCCCCTTCTAGGACCCAAGTCATCCTGTTAACCTCGGCCTTCTTCAATTTCCTACTCCACTCCATGCTGCTCAGGTATCAATTCTCCCCTTCCCCAAGACAGAACACCGTCCCTCATCCTCCCTTACAAACTCCTTAGAGGCAGAGCCCCCACTTAGTTTGATTCACCTAGTGGTCCCCCCCCCAACCAGCGGGAACTGGGCGCATCTCACCAAGAAGCAGCTGACATCTATGAGCAGGACAGTGGGAACCCCACCAAAGGTCACTCCCTGGAGCACGGTGCTGGTGTTGTTGACGGTGCTGTAGCAATATGTGTCATTGGGCTTATCACCAAGGCTCAGCCTCTCTCTGTTCCTGATCACCCCGGAGTGCCACAGGCTGAGGGTTGGGAAACTTGTCCCCTTCATTCCTGGAGGCCAGATGGGAAAAGGAAGAAAAGGGAAAAGAAAAAAGGCGCAGGGTCAGAGTTAGTAAAGACACTCCCTTGAGACCACACCACTGGTACCAGCTTCTCTCAGGCTGCTGCAGGGTGTGGATGGTTCTTTGGAAGGACTGGTGGCTAAGCAGGAAGCCAGCTAGAGAGAAAGGGATTCAGAAATGCTGTGTGCCTGGCAGCCTTGCTCGAGAATGGTTCCATTGTTTAAACAATTCCAGATGATCAGAAGGGTTGAGATAGCCAGACTTACTCTGGGTCTCACTTATAAAACAGGTTCCCTCAAATACCATCTATCAAATGGAAATTAACTGAGGAAACCAGACCAAGGGGAAACATGTAGAAGAAGCTGCCAATGTCTTAAAAGACTCCAGACCATGGAATATGGGATCCATGCACTTTTTTCTAAAAATATTTGGGTAACTGGATTTTGACATAATCAGTTTACTTCGTAATCTTATGTAATTTATATATTTAAAAACATTTTTCTGAAAAGGAGTCCATAGGCTTCACCATATTGCCAAAAGGAAAAAAAAGAAGGAGTAAGCATTTATTATGTGTCTACAATGTGCTGGGCACTATGCTAATATTTGCAAATTTTACATCATTTTATATTTATGACAACCATGGGAGGAAGATATGATTCTAATCCCCATTCTACAGATAAGTAAATTGAGGAAGACTGAGATTAAGTAACTGGCCCAGTCTCGTACAACTAGTAAGTATCTGAGGCTGCATTTGAATTCAGGTCTTCCTGACTCTGGGCCCAGTGCTCTATCCACAATGCCAAGTAGCTGTCTCAAATATAAATAAATAAGGATATTCTCTATGCAAAGATGGTTCTACAGGCCACTAGCAGGATTAAACAATATTTATGGGGGCCACAGGCAAGCCCCCAGGAAATATAAGGAAAATATATGGAAAAGAAATGAGTAGCAAAAAAATGGAATATCATGTCCTTGTCCAACATGTCCAACAAAACTATTTACATGATAAATAAAATCCTAGAACCACACAATCTAGAGCTAGAATAACTTCTAAAATGACTTTAAAGGTTGTTTTTAAAGGCTCCATATTAAAGGGGAAAAAACTACTTCCTAAAAATAACTTCCCCAAACTGGAATAAACTGATTATCTCAGGAGGTGGTATATTGGAGGACTTCAAGAAAAAGCTGGAAGAAAGATTAGTCAATCCTTGGTCAATCTGGTCTCAAAGGAAGAAGTTGCAAAGAGACAATTTTGGAATGATCTAGGAAAAATCTCCCAATAATCAGAGCTATCCAAAGCAATATAAACTGCCTTGGGAGATAATGGGCTCTCTCTCATTAGAGACCTTCAAATAGACTAAAGGATTACTTGTGGGATATATAGACAGCAAGATGGACAGAATCCAGGACCTGGGGTCAGGAAGACTTCAGGTACTTACTACCAGTGTGACTTCTCTGCCTCAGGTACTTGGCACCCATGTAGTCTCTCTGAGCCTCAGTTTCCACCTCTGTAAAATGAAGGGCTTAAACTCCCTTCTAGTTCTATGATCCTATCATCCTATGAGGATTTCTTCTCAGGTATGGGACCGATACTAAGGCATCTTTCAACTCTATAAGTTGGTGATTCTGCAAAATTAAAGATGTTCCACAAAAATGAAGGCCCAGGAAAAATTTTATGTAGTATATTATATGATGAGCTCACATTTCTGTATTACCTTAAGGTTTACAAAACCCTTACCTCACAGATCTATGAAGAACTATGAGTGTAGTTTACGCAGGTGTAGAAACTGTAGCTACATCTGTGGTTCCAGCTACACTGTAATGAATGAAAAACCTGAGACAGTTTTGAGTGATTTATAATCAATTTATCAATTAGACTAACTAATGATCAATAAATCGATGGTCAGTGGTTTCTCTAGGTAACCAAAAACCCCTACTATAATGAAATGACTTAAATAATTTTTTTGAAAGGAAATGTACCTGACAAGAGAAATCAACCCCAACTGGTGAACATTTAAATGAGGAGATGGGCTAAGTCTCCAGGTTCATCTACTAAGAATGTGGCTTGATCGGGAGCCTCAGCTAACTTCAACAATCTGGATGGGGAATTCCCCATCTCCATCCAGATCACTGGTTAGTTTTCTCCTTCAGGAGCTAGACCAACCTAACATCCAAAGGAGGGGTACAAGGACATGGGCTTATTTCTTAAGGACAAAAATTCATCTAGATTAGATTCTGCTTACACTCTAATCAAAAGTAAAGTTTCCTAGTTGGGTGGAGTCCAACTGGTGCTGGCCCAAGAATTGCCTCCTAAGGATTAAGAAAGTCTAAGCCACTCAACCATGTCCTTCAGATATTGGTTGACTGACCTATAAGGACAGGTCCCTAAGTGAGAAAATAAAGGGGGAAAAAATCTTAATCCTAATTTAATAATTGTTGTTAATACAATAGCAAAATAATGTCTTTCACCATGTGGTTCTTAAACACAGAAATACTCAGCCTCCCCTCTTCTTTTGCCCATGGCCTCAAATGCTTTTTTAAACTTAAATTCCAGAAACCTGGATCATTCAAACCAAGAACTTCTCCAACTGTCCAGGGGATAAAGATCATTTATGTACCAAATTAAAGCTTACAAAGTACTTAATAATATATGTTGCCTCATCTTATTCATAACTCCAAGGCTGAATATATGGAGTGTGCTATGTACATGGAGAAATATAAGGTAAATATGAGATCAAGTGAAATAATGTACATATAGTTCTTTGAAAACTTTAAAGTACAGTAAAAAATGGCTGTTATCATTTTTGATATTATTATTTATATGCTGAAAAACAATATGACATATGACATAGTGGGTAGAAAGCCAGTCTTGAAGCCAGGGAAACCTGAGTTCAAGTCCACATACTGGCTCTGTGACTCTCAAAAGATATTTAATTGCAGTATACAAGGAGGATGTCAACCTGCATTGGCAAGAGTTTCCTCACTAGGGAATTCCCTCTGCCAGTGAAATCCCAGGTCTAGTCCCAACTCTATTCACTTTTAGATACTTGTAGTTGTCGTTCAGTCATTTTCAGTCTCATCTGACTCTTTATGATCCCATTTTGGGGTTTTCTTGCCAGAGATATTGGAGAAGTTTGTCATTTCCTTCTCCAGTTCATTTTACAGATGAGGAAACTGAGGCAAACAAGGTTGTATGACTTGCCCAGAATGGAGTCAGGTCTTCCTGATTCCATACCTAGCACTTTATCCACTGTACCACCTAGCTGCCTAGATATAAATAAGTACATTAACTTCATTTTATAGAAGGGGAAGCAGTAAGGAGCAGTAAGTAGCACAGCTCCTAAGTCCAGGGTCCTCTCTCCAGAAGCACAGACTGAATTACTGGGAACTCACACTCCTCAATTTCAAGCACTTATCCCCAGACTTTGCCCAAACACTGTGGGCGTTTACATGCTTAGTGAATGACTTAATGAATGAGCTTAACAGAATAATTAGGAAACACCTACAAAAAAGGGCCTCGACCCCCCCCCCCATTCTGGACACACATCCCTTTTGTATCACATGTAACTGTGCCTGAAGAAGCAGCTTAGCAAGGAAAATGGTTGTGTTCCTGGAACGATACACTTGGACGGGTGGTTTAATGATTGGGGCCACAGAGGCTGAATCTCCCTATGTCCTTTCACAATTGCCTCTAGCAAAAGACCCCAAACCAAATTCCCAAAGAGTTCCAATGCAACAAGATGAATGCCTGTCTCTCCCCCTCCTCCCTATACTTACTGGGTGACTAGAATCACGATCCTGTGAAAATGGCCTCAGTTGGTGCCTTCTCTGGGGTTTGCCAAGGGAGCAAGGGAGGCGCACATTCCCTGTCTCTGGCTCACCACAGTGGAGCCTCCCACACTGCTGAAAGCTGGACTCCGCCAGGATGACAATTCATTTCCTGCAGGTCTTGAAAAACCAGAGTCTTGGAGATCATTCGGCAGTCATGGATTGCTCTGATAGAAATAGGAAGGAATGTCAAAAAGCCAGATGTGGGTCCTTGATGCATTTTCACATTCCCTGAAAAGGTGCCCAAACATTTTTGAATTTAAGCCCATAGTAGACTTTAGTTTTACCTGAGAGCCCACCCACATCAGCTTTTTCCTCCTAATTCCTACCCAACTATTAAAAAAAAAAAAAAAAAAAAAAAAAAAACTGGCTTGTTTTGCTTCATTCAACCTCTCCCTCCAAAGGAAGTACCTTGTGACTTTCTTCTTTGATCAACTTTCCCTCTTGCCCAAGAAGAGATAGTAGTCTAGGGAGGTGGCCCTTGAGGTCATATTCTAATCCCCCAAAGGCCTCTCCCCTTGCTCCAGAAGGAAGAAGGAATCAGGAAGACATAAAATAAACAGGAAAACATAGAATAAAAAAAAGAGAGAGACAAGGGGAGGGGAAAGATCAGAGACTTTGTTCTGCCTCAAAAGGCAAGGTTTTCAATTGTTTTTTAATTGAACTATCACAGTTCATTAAGCACCTATATGACAAATACCATATTAGGTGCTAGGAACACAAATACAAACATGAGACTGCCTTTTCCCTCAAGGAGCTTCCATTCTACTGGGTAGGGGGAACATAATATATTCACATATAAGTAAACACAGAATATAAGCAAAATAAATGCAACATGATTAGGGACAAAGGAGGAAATGAAGAGGCAAAGAAAATTAGGGGAGTTGGGAAAAGCCCCATGAAAGAAGTAGCACATGAGCTGGATCTTGAAGGGATTTAGGGGTTCCAAGAGGAGAGGAGAGATGGCATTTTTGACATAGGAGATAGTTTGTATCACGGTGGAAGAGTATGCGATGGAAGTTGTATACAGAAAATATCAAATAGGATGGTCTGAAAGAAGTATAGTTCATAAGTAGAATAATGTGTAATCAGTCTTGAAAGGGCTTTACATTCCAAACAAGAATTTGTATCTGATCCTAGAAGCAAAAACAAGCCACTCATAAAAATCTTGTGCTGGTTCCAGAGGCAAAAGCAATACTCTGTGGGGTTGATGTCCCGTGCCTTTTTCTACCAGAGTTTTAGGAAATGAAGGGTACCCACTCCAACTTCCCCTTCACCCTCCTTCAGCCAACACCCAACTACTAGCCATCGGTACATTTCTGGATTCTTTTCTCTGGGACTAAATGCTTCTACAAGAGCAATTCTATAGAGAATAATTTGGAGAGTTAATGGACAGTACAATCTTGCCACTCTGGGACCAGAGGCTGGCTTTATAAAGCAATCACACTAAGGGTACCCAGTTTCCTTTGAAGTCTAATGAAGTAAATAAAATACTATCCATCCTCAGTAGAGAATCAATGGACTCAGGCTGCAGGTTGAAGCATATTTTTTCTTTATTTTTCTTGCCCCCCCCCCTTTTTTAAGGTGAGGGAACATGGCTAATGCAGTAATACATTTTGCATCAGATGATATGTATACTGGGTATTGGATTTCTTGCCTTCTCAATCAGTGGGTGAGGAAGAGAATTAATTTTTTTTAAAACCACCACAACAAAGTTTCCTTTGATTAGCTTTGTAGCTTAGAAGTCATTTCAGGATCCGTTTGCAGCAAAATGAACAATGTACCAAGGCCCACTGAATGTCAACTCCTTAGCCATATCCTTGCACTTCCCAGTTCAGTGTCCATTTAAATAATGACATTCTTGGCTGGCCAAACTTGGCACAAGGCACACTGGTTCTCAGCAGACAGCTTTTATTATCTTGCTGGGCTGTCATAATCATAATAGTTGACATTTGTATAGCATTTACAATCTCTAAAACACTTTTGATATTTTATCTCATTTGAAGTTTATAGCTAGCCTGGGAGGGAAGCAGCACAGGCTTAAGGTGAAGGTTAGTCAGGATTAGGCCTGAAAATCAAACCCAGTGTATGTGTATCCCTGTTCTTGGGAAATTCTGGACCACAGGGAACATTTACATAAATGTATGTGTATATGTTATCTCCCAGTTCAAAATATAACTTCTTCGAGGTGGGGGCTAGTCCCACTCTTGTTTTTGTATAAAATTCCTTCAAGGAGGCAAGTCCTTCAGTCATGTCTGACTCTTCATGACCTCGTTTTCCTGGCAAAAATCCTGGGGTGCTTTGCCATTTCCTCTACAGCTCATTTTATAACTAAGGAAACTGAGCAAATAGGATTAAGAGACTTGTCCAGGTTCACATAGCTAGTAAGTGTCTAAGGCTGAATTCCTACTCAGGAAGTCTTCCTGATACCTGTGCTCTGTCCAATGTACCAACTAGCTATTGCTACTTGTCCTAGATTGTCCCTAATAAATGCCCATTCCTTCCTCCATTCATATCCTCAGCACCTAACACAGTGCAACAAGCAACAAATTCTTATTGATTGGAGACTGAAAACCTCAAGGGAGCAGGACTTAACTTTAAATGCCCACCTACCAGATGGCTGGGACAGAGATGTGATGCTAAAGGTTATTAGCTTTGACACAGTGAACCAGAATCTAAGACACTAGGGAAACCAGCCATGTAGGCACTTACTGCTGAGAAGTGTTCTGAGAATATATTCTCAGAATATATGAAATTCAGAAAATCCTCAGAGAATATGTCTCACACTACACTGGATAGTTCAATATAATAAAATAATAAAGCGACACAGCACAGTGGAAAGTATTGGATTTAGTATCAGGGAATCTGGGTTCAAATCCCATTTCTGGTGGCTTAATATTTATTCACTCTATTTCCGTATCTATAAAGTGAGGACAATGAACTAAATGACCTCTAAAGTCCCTTTTAGCTCTAAAGCTATAAATACTACTGTCCTATTCTACCTAGAAATCACATTTTAAAAATACCTAGGACAATTTTTCCATTTGATCTCTACAATATTCCTGAATGAATTACCTCTGAGGAACAGAATTGAAGTAGCTAGCCCAAGAAGATTGCAGAGAAAAAGTGATGCTAGACACCAGCTGGCTCAGCAATGTCTTATTCAGCATTCTTTCCAAGTACTGCTGTCCTTCTGAAATCAGAATCCATCTAAAACCCTGGATTCTCAGTCAAATCCAGTTGCCAACTTTGACTTTACCAAAGTGAAAACAGCCCATTTCAGTGCCTTTGGGGGTCTACATAGGTATATTACAAGGTAACACACTGCAAGGATTGATGGAAAGGGTACTGTGTTGGAAATCAAGAGATCTGAATTTCTTTTTCAGCTCTGACAGACAGACTCACTGTGTAATTCTGGTAAGTTAGCATTCCTGAATCTGTTTCCCTCAACTCTAACATCAAACAACTAACCCTTCTTATTCCCTCCCAGAAAAACTATAGAAGGCTAAGCAGCTCAGAAGAGCGGCACTACAGAAACACAAAGATAATGTTTTTTCTTTTCTCCCCACCAATTTAATAGAACAGTTAAAACTTGAAAATTATATGAAGATCAATTCTGATGGATGTGACTCCTTTCAGCAATGAGATGATTGAAGCCAGTTCCAATGATCTTGTGATGAAGAGAGCCATCTGCACCCAAAGAGAGAACTGTGGGAACTGAGAGTGGATCACAACATAGCATTTTCACTCTTTGTTGTTGTTTGCTTGCATTTTGTTTTCTTTCTCATTTTTTTCCTTTTTGATCTGACTTTTCTTGTGCAGCAGGATAATTGTAGAAAAATATATAGAAGAATTGCACATGTTTAACATATATTGGATTACTTGCCATCTGGGGTGGGGATGGGGGAAAGTGAGAGAAATTTGGAGCACAAGGTTTTGCAAGGGTTGATGTTGAAAAATTATCCATGCATATGTTTTGAAAATAAAAACTTTAGGAGACGAGAGAGAGGGAGGGAAGAAGGGAGAGAGAGAGAAACACAGAGAGAAAGAGAGAGAGAGAACAATTAAGTCCAAGCAGCTCAATCTCTTGTTGGGGAGCTTGGATGCCATCTCCCTTAAAATCCTGTCACTGGGGAGCTCTGATAATTTTAGATTAGTGAATGAACTCAGTCAATTTTGTTTCTTTGCAAAAGCTTCTCCATGGAGGACCCCTAGTAGTGGGGCAGTCTGACTTCTAAAGGCACTTACTTAACAACCATCAGCTGAATTGTATGCAAATGAACTGGACACCTTGAAAAGGGTGTTCCTAACACAATGCCTTTTCTTTGGAGCTGGGACACTTTGTGCACACTTCAAACTTGTGGCCTGCTAGTAAAGGATGAGGGGGAAATTACAGCTCCTGGTTTTAAAAAGTCATTCCCTCAAGTTAGAGAAACACACAAGCAATTTCCACAGGAACAGTTCACACTTGTGTTTTCTTCCACTCTCTGGTATAGGAACTGCCAGCTGGCCCAAGTTCATCCCCCAACTGAACACTGGACTGTGTGATGACACTTCTAAGGGAAATGAGGATATGCTTTCCGTTCCTGCCTACACCCACCCTTAGAAAAATTTCTTCAGATGTGTTGTTATTAAGGGGCCCAATGAACTTCCTGTGTTGGGAGGGACATTTTTATGGGATGCTTTCTGAGGAAGAAAGATTCCTGGCTGCACTCCTTTTAGAATCCTTCTCAACCCTCCTTGTGTTTACCAACACACTGTCCCAAGGAAGGATAGAGAGCCTTTTTGCACAGCCTGCAGTCTGGGGCCTGACTCAGTCCCCCACTCCTACCCCTACTGCTTATTTACTACTTGGGACTTAGAGCAGAAAGTAAACACCCCACTATTTTGTCCTTGAAGGGAGGCATCTCCTTGGGAATGAAAATCACCAGTCACCATAAGCTCTCTTGGTTTTGAAACCTTAATAGATTTTTCTTTCTTTACAATAACTTTCTCAGCCAGCTTTCAAGTCCTGTCCACCCCTTCCCAAGGAGCCAAACTAGTTACAGGTGGTTCAAATTCAGTTAACTTCTCTATCTTTTGTTCCTTCCAAATACAGCGTGTCCCAAAAGTTTTAGCGCAGTTTTAAGCACTTTGGGATATATTCTGCCTAAGCCTGTGAGGTTAAGCTCCACTGGTGAGTTCAGGCCTTTCAATAAGCAGTCCCTTGATACCTTTCCTGCCAAGTCCCCCAATGGGTAGATGAACCCGATCAATCAGAAAGCGTTTATTAACCAGTTAACAGACATGGAGCTAAACTTTAGGAATATAAAGGAAAAAACCAATGGTCCCTGCTCTAAAGGGACTAACCTGCGGCGGGGAGAACAACGTAAATAAAAAGGTATCTAAAAGATACAGAGTAAATGAAAGTGAACCTTAAAAAGGAGGGTTAGAAGCCTAAGGAGGAAATGTCAATTAATGGAGCTCCGGGATAAGCCAGTGAAGGCTTCAGACACCAGCAGACCGAGAGAGAAAGGGGTACAGCCCCCGAAGTGAGGGAGGGAGTAGGTAGTGAGGGAGAAAGAGGATCAGAAGGGGAAGGAGCAGAAATAAGGACGGAAGAAAGGAGGTAGCGAAGTGTAGGGAAGAGAGTCCTGGGCAGGGAGTAAGGAATCCCAGAAGAATGGAGTAACTCTGCGCTGCCCCGAGGGTACAGTCACGCTTCCCCCCGGGGAGGGGCCTCTTTCGGTTTTCTTTTCTCGTAGCCGAGATAGGAGGGCAATGGACACCACTCATCCACCCACAGTTCTGCCGGACCAAACAGAAGGCCTGGACCTGCCACGCCCGCCCCGGAACCGGACACTTGACGTGGCAGGATTGGGGGACGGTGCCCCCTGCCCAACCTAGCCCATAGCACCCCTGAGCAGGGAGGCGAGGGGCAGCGGCGGCGGCGCCCCCCGACCCCTGTAGCCCTTTACCTGTAGCAGTGGCTCCGGTCCTGGCCCCGAGAGGCTGCCGAGCTCCACCTGGTCCGGCCCAGAGGTGGCCTGACCACTTAAAAGTTACAAAGTGAAACTCAAGCACTTTCAATGCACATGCGCAGAGGCTCCGCCTCTTGCCCAATTTGGGCTCTCTGGTCACCCAGGAGGCTCCGCTTCAGCGATGCCCCGCAGCCCAACTCACCGAACCACCTGCGCCCCTCGACTGTGGGTCCCAGATCTTCCTGTTGCCACCTCGCTTCCTCAAACCTCCCAGCTGAGTACTTCCTCTTCACTAAGCATCCCCGAGCTTCTTACCGACCTCAGAGAAAACCTCTGCTCCAAAAAGCTCATTTTTCAGACGGGGAAACTGAAGCTCCGAGCCGGGAACTGGAGAAGGTCCCAGCACCCAGCTCTTCTTAGGAGATTCACACGTAGTCTGGGAGACGTGAAATAAATTCGCTTTCACCTCCACCCTGGATGGAGCTTTGGGTGGGGAAAAAGGAGCAGGGCAAGTGCTTGGAGGTGAGGCCAGAACTAGGGGTAGAGAAGGGGCAGCTGCCAGCTTTTTTTTTTTTTTTTTTTTTCGGCAAATTGAGGAAATTATTGCCAAAGGAAGTGAGAGTATGGGAAAAGATGGAAGCTAAGGCAGAGAGACATGTATAGATACGCCTCTCAGGATTATAAGAATCAAATGAGTTGATATTTATAAAATGCCCCTATAAATTCCCTCCTCCAATTATTTATCTATGATCACAGTCTGTAGAAGCAAAAGAAAAGATTGAATTTGGGTTTTTATGATCCTAAGGCTAGCCCTCCTGTCCTCTATACCATCCTCCAAGTAGTAAGGTATTGTGTAAGTAAAGTATTTTTATACTTATACTTTATATTTTGATGTATAGATAACATAGTCTCACTGAGAGCCAAAAGACTCCATGCACTCTGCTAGGGTGCCTAGATTGCTGTTACGACTCGAATTACAATTGGTTCTAAAACCATGGATAAAGATGCTACCTGCCTCCTCACAAACGTGACACATCTCCAGACATGGCCAATGTGAGAATTTGTTTTGCTTGAATATGCATATTTGTACCAAGGACTTGGTTTTTCTTTTTTTCCGAAGGAGGAAGTGAGGACATAAATTTGACCCTGATGGGGCAGCTAAGTAGCAGTGTGATTGAATCAAGTTCAGTCTTTTCTTTTGCTCCTATAGACAGTGATGATAAATAAATAATTGGAGGAGGACATTTATAGGGGCATTTTATAAATATCAACTCATTTGATTTTTATAATCCTGAGAGGTAGATGCTGTTATTATCCTGATTTTTGCATTTAAGGAAACTGAAGAATACAGGGTTAAGTGACTTGCCCAGAGTAACACAGCTAGTATCTGAGGTCAAATTTGAACTAAAGGCCCCTATGCACTTCACTACTTAGCTTGAATGTTAGTGGATCTAGACAACATCTAAGAATGTTACATTAGAAATAATACTCTCAGGCAAGTAGATGATACAGTAGATAGAGCACCTGCCCTAGAATTAGGTGGCTCTGAGTTCAAATTTGACCTCAGATCTTTCATACTAGCTGTATGATCCTGGGCAAGTCACTTAACTTCAATTGCCTCCCTCCTCAAAAGAAAAGAAATAATACTAACTAAAATCTATATAGCTAAGCACTTCATAAATATGAAAAGTAAAATATTTTGTGAGCTTTTGTTTCCACATGTAAGAAATAAAATGGCTTACCAAGAATTTCAATGACTTGCTGATAAATTCAGGAAAGATTTTATTTTATATTCTTGTAAGAATGAGTGTCGAAGCTAGTAATCACATTTTTTTTTTTTTGAAATTGCAAATGCAGTGGTTTTTTTCCTATCCTGAAATGCAAAGCCCTCTCCTGATTTCCCATTAATTGGGTATTATAGAAGTTACAGAATGTGAATGTTCACCCCTCCTTACATAGCCAGTCCCTGCCCCCAAGGAGCTTACATTCTTAAGTTCTTTTGGAAGAAAATAGCCAGAGGGGAAGGGGGCAATGTCTAGAGGATTCCTGTTCAAATCTAAAATCTCTATCCCAATGACATTCTTTGAATTCCTTGTAGATCCCAGCCTCCCATTTCTTAGGTTTCCATTTTTAAAATTTAATTTAATTTGTTTCATATCTCCAATTCTATTTTTCATAACTCTGTGGAAACTAAATCACTGTCCAATTCTCACACACATTTGAAAAATTCCAAATAAACCTTGACTAGCTATGATAATTATATATATAATAGTTATAATATTGAGCCAAATTTAATTAGATAAAATTGTTGGAATTTAGGAGATCCCAAAAGATTGGGATCACAGACCAGTGTCATGAGGTGTCTCAAAAGAATTTGAAGGCTTGAACCCTTCTCCAAGTCAAGGGGCAAAGTTTGTTGTTCTCATAATGCCAATTGAAGCTGGGTAAGTTCCAAAAGGATTTTAGCAAAGAATCGGGAGCAAGAAGATAAATGTATAGGAAAAGGACAGAGATCTGGTGTTTCATGTCACTAAAATGCTAATTTTATTATGCCCTTCAATATAGAATTTTATGATTTAGAGATAGAAGTAGAAGAGTACCCCACTAGGGTTGGAAACCCTGTTATCACAGACCAACAGATTGATATCTGGCAGCAAGTATTATCTGTGGAACTATAGCACTGTCAAGGCCTCAGTACTACTGCCACATTTCTCCTAGAAGTTGTATCCCATCAAAATTAAATAGGAATAAATGTCTGGTGAGTTTCATAGAAATGTTATGTAGATGGTTCCATGATCAGAAAAGAATGTGATGTATGTAGGCTTTGGGGTCAGCACCTCTTGGATAAGGGGACTAAAGAATGTCTTAAGTTAAAGGACTGCAATCTCTGGTTGACTACAAATGACTTGGGTTCGTGCCCGGGCAAGCTAAATTTTCAGTTTAACATGATTAATAAGCCTTATGCATATTAACTTCTCTCTTAAGAAGGAGCCATCCACCATATTTGAACACATGATGTTAAAGCAAGGGGAAAAAAGAACATGGAAACATATCAGGGGGTATATGTAGTGGGCATGTAATGAAATGTTAGATTTTGGGAGGTGTCCTACAATGAAAACTCTGAGGAGGAGGAAAAGGAAGAGAAGAAGGAAGAGGAGGAGGAGGAATTAAAGCAAGATTGCTCTAGCTTCTGTGAAGATATTGATGCTCTTTGAAAGAAATATCATGCCAGCTTCTTGCAAGAAATGCCTTTCTTGCCTTTCTCCACTAACTCTGAAAACTTGAGTCTGAAGTCTTCATTTCCAACATAAATATTGTATCACTCGCTTCTCACACTAACAGGTGGGAGTTAAGTATCATAACAGGTCTTTTTCTTACCCCCATTTTAAATAAGAAAATGGGCAGACAGGCTAGGTGACTTGTCCAGGGTTTCTCAACTAGTATCCGAGTCTGGATTTGAACTCAACTCTTCTGATTCTAATCCAAACTCTATTAATATGTTCATAGATCTAGAACAAAAAGAGAACCCAGAAGCTTTCCAGTCCAAACTCTTTATTTTAAAGATGAAAAAACTGAGGTTCCATGGAGGTTAAGTGACTTACCCAAGATTTCATATAATTATTATAAATGGGATTAGAATCCAGGTCCTTTGATTCCAGACTCAATGTTCTTTCCACCATTGTTGATCCTTGTGAATGGTAGCAATTTTTACATCAGAAGTTCTGCAAACTGGTGAAAAAGGAAGAGAGAATATAAGAGGAAGGAAGGAAGGAAGAAAAAGGAGGGAAGAGAAAGAAGGAAGAAAGAAAGAGAAGGAAGGGAGAAAGAGAGTAGGAAGGAAGAAAAAAAGAAAAATAAAAAAAAAATAAGGAATTTCTTTAATTTCATTATCCCAGATTCCTGCAATTGACTGTGTATTTCAGGCAACTGGGTCTCTTAATATATTTTACCAAACACTAATTCTACATTATTCCCTCTTTACTTCCTTCAACCTAGTTCATGTAATATCCAAAGGAACTGGAAGAAATGACCAGTCGGTTTGCAATTATATGTAATCTACAAATTTATGAAATCTAATTTTATCAACTGGGCCTCAGTGCTATAAAACAATCTTTCTACTCCTCCCTAACTGATAAACTAGCTCATTTTCCACAGCAGCTATTCCAAACCTTGTCTCTCCTCAAGCCTCCCATGGTGCCTCCTACTCTGTTGTAGGCTTTACCTTACATATGAGTAAAACAACAATAACAATAACAAAAATGGTTGTAATCTCCTTCCTCTCGGCTCAGTTCTTGGTTTCTTCTGAAGGTTTTCCCTAGTTGCTAGTGTTTCTGAGATAAATACTCCCTCTTCCTTCCTTCCCCCTTCTCCCCCCCATTATCTACTTTCAATGTGTCTTATATGTATCTAGTTATTTACATTTGCAAGAGAGTCACAATCTCCCCTATCAGATTGTGAACTCCTTGAAGGCAATCACTCTTTTTGCCTTTTTTTGAGCCCTCATCAATTAGCACAGTACCTGGCATATACTAGGGGCAGTTAGGTGGCAGAGTGGATAGACTACCAAGCCTGGAGTCAGGAACGCTCATCTTTCTGAGTTCAAATCTGGTCTCAGACACTTACTAGCTGTGTGGCCCTGGGCAAATCACCTAATCCTGCTTTCCTCAGTTTTCTCATCTGTAAAATGAGTTATAGAAGGAAATGACAAACCACTCCAGTATCTCTGCCAAGAAAACCACATGTGGGATCCGGAAAAGTTAGACACAGTTGAAAAAAAAAAAACTTGAATGTGAAATGGCACATATTAAGTGATAGTAAATTATCGTTGAATGATTGAGAGACTATTTGTATCTCAATGAAACATATAGATATAAACTTAAACAAGTTTACAAAGAAATATGACCTTTTGTTTATTTATTTTTTGGCCACAAATCTGAAATATAAAGGGTAAGACAATAATGTAGGATCAGATCTAGAATTGAAATGTTCTTTACTTTACTTCAAACCAAATTTTCAGTTGTTAAAAGCTGCTTAGCAACATTATTGAGGTAATAAAGAAGCAAGTATATCTCCTGTATATTGAATAAATACTATGAGTCATACACACATTATTGACTTTTCAAATATTTGCAGGTGCTGTAATAGAATATCATTTCATTTAAAAACATCACTGAGTTCATAGGAGTTTGTCATTATCACACACATAAAGGTATAGCCACTATTGCTGGGAAGGAAATTTGCAACAAAAAAAAATTACATAAAACTGGGCTCTCCTACTTGAAACTTTTGGGAGGCAATGGATTGCCCATATCTGAAAGGGACTTCCTCCTCATCTTTGTTTAAGTTCCTCTTTTCCTTTGAAGTTCTACTCAAGAATTATTCATTCCATTCACTTCCTTGCCCTCTGTAACTAAAAGTGACTTCTCCCTCAAGTTTCTTCACTTCTCTCCATTTCAGTGTTTCTCCATGTCTGTTTTTTTTGTGCCATTTCTTATCTTCATGTAAACTGAATTACAACCTAAATTAGATGGTAAGATACTTGGCAACTATTCTGAGATTCCACTATCTTTGCGTATTTAGCACTTGACACGATGTTCATTTATATACACATATATATATATATATATGTTCATTTATATACATATATATATATATATGTGTATATAAATGAACATCGTACTATATATATATATATATATATATATATATAGTGTTTAATAACTATTTTATCAAATTGAATCAAATTGAAGTTAAGGACAGGAAGTCTCTCTATCAAAGACTAAATCAGAATTAGCAAACATAAACTCTTCATGTTTATTGTATCACTTTTCTTCCTCAGATCTCAAAGGACCCACTAGGTAGGAAAGTGAAAAAGATCAGGAATAAGCCAGCTTGGAGGAGTGGATAGAAAGACAATCTTTAAGTCAGGAAGCCTCTGACCAAAACATACTACATGATTCTAGTGTACTTAACCTCTTAGGCTACTCTAGGCTAACTAACATCTAAGCTATTCTAAGATTCTACTTGCAAAGAAGATAATGACCTACATTGATAGAGGGAAATTTCCTCACCTGGGAATTTTACCATGTTGATGAAATGACAAATCTAGTCCCACTCCACATACATACAAACATATTTTGTGTATTTGTATATATACACATGCATACATTGATAGATATATACACACACACAAATATACAGAGACAGATTAGGAGATGGAGGCAAGTAAGACTTCCAACATACATACTTGGAATGTCCAAACTCTCATTCCCAGGCAATTTTCTAGGCCAAATAAATATCAAAACTCTAATTGATCTCCATTGGTAGAAATTTCCTCTCTACCAATGAAATCAGAGGTCTAGACTGAACAAACATACAGAAGACTTAGAAGCCTGAGTTTTAGGAGGAACTGTGTTTCTACTATTTTTAACTATATATTTGTTTTTTTTCCTTATCCTTCTCCCTTATCAATAGAAAGAAATGATTGCTGTTTCAATAAGAGGTAGCATTCATTTCATAAATAAAACTTGGAGTCATCCATATGTGTCCTAGATTGTTACAGTATTTCAGCAGATATATGTCACTGAAACAGGGATATTCCCTTCCATGATACCTACCACAACCCTTGCATAGCCTCTTTCTATGGGGCTTTTGTCCAAGTTTTATAGTTTTTCTTCCACTAAGAGCCATTCAACATGCTGAAAAACTTCCTCTAGTTCCTTGATATTGAAAGCAGTGTTGTCCAGTGGTTTTCCCCCTTGCTCTTGCCTAATCACCAGTCCAAATTATAATACTATTCTTCATGCCTTTTTTCTTGTGCAATTTTAGATTTGTAAAATGTTGTGGGCAGTTTTATATTGTAGCATTTACATTAACCAGTCTGCCAATTAGCATTTATTAAGTAACTACTGATTGCCAGGCACTATGGTAAGTGCTAAGGATACAAAGTAAGATAAAAACAAAAAACAAAGTCACTGTTCTTAAGAAACTCAGAATATAATGGAAGAAGCAACATACTCACAAATAAACACAAATGATGTGTATACACACACCCACACTCATGTACACACACATACATATACAATATAGAGAGAAAATTGGGGTAATCTCAGAGGAAAGACACTAAGATTGAGGAAGACTGGGAAAGACTTCTTGCAGAAGGGTGGGACTGGCACTGAGATGTGAAAGCATAAAGAAACAGCCATTTATGTAGCATTCATATAATTCCTGCTCAGAAACTCAGTGGTTCCCCATTCCCTTTAGAATAAAATGCAAACATCTTAAACTGTCATTTAAAGCTCCCATATTTTGGCTCCAACTTATTTTTCCAGTTTAATTTTGTTTTACTCTATTTTATACAATCTTCATTTCAGCCAAACTAGATGACTATAGTTATTTTACAGTCTTATCTTGAACTCCATGTCTTATTTCGGGTTATCCTATGGTTCCCATATGCAGTGAGACAAGACAGCTGATTGGTGGAAACTACTCGTAGTGCTGATATTTGACATAAAGGCTCCGCCTGCCTTATACCTAAAGATGTCTATAGACATCATGGAAAAGCAGGGAGAGTAAGATCCCCAGGTCTAGTGTTTGTAATTCACTGTAGTTTGGTATACTATCACTATAAAACCTTTTTAGAGAGCTCAAGGGAGCTCTGGACTTGGAACTTAGTATAACCATGCTTTACAGGAATTCATTTAAATTATGAATTTAAACCCCCTTCTTTTCCCAAAGTCTGGGATAGAATATAATAAGAGGATTATACCCCACAGGAGTTGTGAAAAGATGTTTATATGTTTGTTCTTGCTATACCTTTGAAATAAATATTCCTTTGTAAAAATGACTCTATTAATGGAATTTTGGTGTGGGGATCCCTAGCATTGGGGGAATACAACTGATTGGAGCTTGAGACCATAGCAGAAAATAAATACTCCCTATCACCCTTTAGGAGTACCAGAGAACCCTGGTAGAGAGAAGAAATATAACATGTCTGACTTTTAGTCAGTGGGGTCCAGAATAATCACTGCTACACTGACAAGATCTCCCTTTAGCTAATATAATCTTCCTCTGGAGACAGAAACAAAAAATGATTAGTCTTGAATATACAAGTCTCTGTTTATCTTTCTCAGTCTTTTACCTTTCTAGTAATCCTTCTGGGGAGGGTGCAAATGATCAGTGAAATGGCACCTCAGGGAGAAAGAGGAGATGAATGAAGTCTTAGATAACTCACACTCTGGACAACCAGACTTTGGCTAATCAGTCTCTGAATAATGGAGATGACTGTTAACAACACCTTGTATTTTGATACCAGAAACAGTGCTCACTGTCTAGTTTAAAAATCCTATCCTTGGAGCCAAAATGCTAAGCTCTAGGTAAAGTCCCCCTTTTTATTTCATTTTCTGTAATTAGTAGAAGGAAAATATCAGCTAATCATGTGGTTATACACAGTGTATCATTTTAGATATGTTCAATGGTACTTTGAGTACTCAAGAATATTCACATCTGGCTAAATCACTCAGTGACGTCCAGATATTAATTCAGCCCTTCTAAAAGGCTGACAATGCTTTGTACTCAGTGACTGGGTTGACCTTATCTGGTAATCTATATACCCTATAGAGTCATGCTTCTGGAAAATTTAAAAAGAACGCTTCTTTTTTGATAAGCTTTATACACACATATACATATATATATATATATACATACACAAGTGTATATATATGATATATATAGAGAGAGAATTTATTCAGTATTTTATTTCCTCTAATTACATGTAATAAACAGCTTCAAACTTTTTTTTTTAATTTTGAGTTCCATCATACATAGTAACAGCAACTATAAGTCAGTACTTGACTTTTCTCAGCAATATAACAATCCAAGACAATTCCAAAAGATTCATGATGGAGAATGCTATCCACATCCAGAGAAAGAACCTAGGAGTCTGAATGCTGATTGAAGCATACTATTTTTACTTTCTTTTTGTGTGTTTTCCTCCTTTTTGTTGTTTCTTCTTTTACAGTCTCTGATATAGAAATATCTTTTACATGATTGCAAATGTATCACCTATCTCAGATGGATTGCCATCTTGGAGAGGAGTAAGAAGAGGGAAGGAGGGACAAAATTTTGAAACTCTAAACCTTTTAAAAAATGAATGTTGAAAAATAAAATAAAAATTTGAGTTGCAAATTCTCTTTCTCTCTCCTCATTGAGAAGGCAAGCAATTTGTGTGGTTCCCACACATTTTTATTTACGGAGTAGTGCAAAACATATTTCCATATTAGTCATATTGTGAAAGAAAACAGAGGCCAAAAAAACACCAAACCAAAAACCCCGAGGAAAATAAAGTTAAAAAAAAAAAAAAAAGTAAGCTTTGATTTGCATTTAGATTCCATCAGTTTTTTTTTTCTCTGGAGACAGATGGAGACAGAGATAGCATTTTCATCATAAGCCCTTCAAAAATGTCTTTAATCAGTGTATAACTGGGAATAGCTAAATTATTCACAGCTGATCATTGTACACTATTGCTGATACTGTGTATACTGTTTTCCTGCTTCTGCTCACTTCACTTTGTATCAATTCAAGTAAATCTTTACAGATCTTTCTAAGAGCACCCTGCTCATCATTTATCATAGCACAACAACAGTATTCCATTACATTCATATATCATAACTTGATCAGCTATTCCCCAATGGGCATCCCCTCAATTTCCAAAGATCAACTATATGTATATATTTTTGTACAAATAGGTCCCTTCCCTTTTTGTTTTAATTTTTTTTCCCCTCAGGATAGAGTCAAGATGGAAGAGAGGAGACACATCTTTTTCTAAGCTCTTCCCATATCCCTCAAATTGCCAGCAAATTAAACCTCTGAACTGGTTTTGGAGTGACAGAACTCACAAACTTTTGGAATGTAACAAATTTCCAGCAGAAGATAATTTGGAAGATCTTCAGAAAAAGATTATTTCAATCAAGCATGGAGGGAGGTGGGCTGAGCACAAGCAGCTGAGGAAAGCCCTCTCCCACACAAGCCTCAGCACAGGCAGTACAGAGACCTAGGGAGGTGTGGGATTCCTGCCCAGGGAATCTACCTGGAAGAATCTACAGTAGTGTAGGCTATTCTGCCCTGCTTGTAAGCCAGTAGATCAGCAGATTAGCTGTAAGACATCCAACACAAATATAAAAGACAAATAGTGATCCCCTAAACCCCAGAATACTGGGACCTGGCCACACTCATCCAGCACCAGAAGTTAGTCATCACTGACCTAGCACAGCCACTGTTGACTTAGAAGAAGCTTGGACAATCTCTCTTTTGACCTAAAAGCAGACCTCAATCTTAAAAAAAAAAAAAAAAAAAAAAAGAGTAAAAAAGCAAAAAGAACTCTGTCCATAGAAATTTTTTATGGAGAAAGAGAAAAATAGATTTCAGACCCTGAGGACACTAAAAGCAGACGTCTCCAGATAAAGCCCCAAAGGATGATATGAATTGGTCCCCATCTCACAAGGCTCTCTTGGAAGAATTCAATAAGGATCTAAAAGAGAGTTAGGGAAAAAAATGGGGAAAGGAAATGAGAACTTTGCAAGAGGGTTTGAAAAAGGAAACAGAAATTATTTGAAGAAAACTCCTTACAAAATAATTTAGCAAAATGGAAAAAGCATATAACTCCTTACAAAATAGATTTGACAAAATGGAAAAAGAAAAACAATTCCTTGAAAAACAGAATTTCTGAAATGGAAAAAAAAAAATGCATAGAACAAAACAGCTCATTTGAAAATTCAATTGGCCAAATAAAAAAGGAGCTAAAAATGTAACTGAAGAAAATAATTCACTAAAAATTAGAACTGAATAAATGGAAATGAATGACTTAACGGGACATCAAGAATCAGTGAAACAAAATCAAAATAAAATGAAAAAAAAATAGAAGAAAATGTAAAATACCTCATTGGAAAAACAACTGAACTGGAAAATAGATCTAGGAGAGGCAATCTAAGGATTATTGGACTTCCTGAAAATCATGATTAAAAAAAAAAAACCTAGACATTATATTTTAGGACAGGGGTCCTCAAACTATGGTCCGTGGGCCAGATGCAGCAGCTGAGGATGTTTATCCCCCTCACCCAGGGCTATGAAGTTTCTTTATTTAAGGCCCACAAAACAAAGTTTTTGTTTTTACTATAGTCTGGCCCTCCAACAGCCTTAGGGACAGTGAACTGGGCCCCTATTTTAAAAGTTTGAGGACCCCTGTTTTAGGATATCATCAAAGAAAACTATCCTGATGTCCTAGAATCTGAAGGCAAACTAGCCATTGAAAGAATTCACCAATCATCTCCTGAAAGACAACCCAAAATGAAAACTCCAAGGAATATTGTAGCTAAATTTCAGAATTATCAGACCAAGTTAAAAATATTGCAAGCAGTCAGAAAGAAACAAATCAAATACCGAGGAGTCACAATTAGGATTACTGAGGCCCTAGCAGCACCCACCTTAAAGGACTGAAGGGCCTGGAATCTGATATTCCAAAAGGCAAAGGAATTTGGATTGCAGCCAAGAATCAACTATTCAGCTAAACTTCAGGGAAGAAGATAGACATTCAATAATACAGGTGAATTTCATTTATTTCTGATGAAAAGTCCTGGGATGAACAAAAAAAAATTCTCTAAAGTTCTTTCTAAAACCCTTAAAATCTGGAAAAATCTCCTTGGAAAAGGGTGATACCACACACACACACACACACACACACACACACACACACACACACACACATAAAGGCCTTTTTAAAGGAAATTAAAGGTGTTTCTCAATCTTTTAAGACAGAGCATCTCTTGACTCTTTCAACTTATTGTCTCCCTACTCACTTGAAGTAACCACCAGCATCCTAGCTATTCTTAGAACAAGACATTCCATCCTCCAACCCTGGGCATTTACAGTGCCTGTCCTCCATCCATAGAATACTCTTTCTCTTTCTTTCTGCCTCCTGGCTTACCTGGCTTTCTTCAAGTCCTAGCTAAAATCCCACCTTCTATATAAAGCATTTCCTTGTCCACCTTAATATTAGCACCTTCCCTTTGTTGATTACTTCCAATTTATCTTGTATAAATCTTGTTTGTACATAGTTGTTTATATGTTATTTCCCCCCATTTAACTGTGAGCTCCTTGAGAACAAGGACTGCTGCTTTTTGTCTTTTTTTTAAACATCTCTCCTTACTTCCTATCCCTCTTCAATACACACACAGTGTTTAGCACAAAGCTATGCTAAAGTTCTTAATAAATCTTTACTGATTGAGTGGCACTAGGTCCTATAATTCTCAGATAAGAAATTATGTGGATAGAAGGGAGGAGGTCCTATTGTTTACTAGAGCAGTGAGAGAAGTCATTCTGATAACTTTGTTGACTCAACATTTTTGAATATTAACCTAGATAGAACATATCTTTTCCTCATTTAAGATTTCTATAAAAGTTAATTCAAATCATCTTGGGATAGAGAGTCATGTCAGTGGACATAGATTTTTGTTATTTTTACCAATTTAGACATTTCTTTCTCTAACCCAGAAATGTGTCATATGTAAAAGGATAGTAAATAAAATTCTTTCTGACAGATTTAAACCTAATAATGCAGAGTACAGTGTTAATATTCTTCTCTTCAACACTCGAAAGCTGCTCTGTGTATTATGCCTTTTGTATAATTGAGATAAAGATGTTGACCAAGACCCAACAATTAAAAACTATCAGATAATTCCAGGAATAGAATTTTCAACCACCTTTCTTAACATCATTATCACCAATGATGTTAACTGTCATTTCTGTCCAGTTTCAGTCTTCAGGAAAAAGAGTGAATCCAGGAAGATTAATTCTAAAGTAATAGCCCCCAAATCTAGTTTACTAAAAAGAATTGGCAAGAAACTAGAAAAATAGAGGCAGATCTTATCACATCATCCTGGACATTCTGTGAAGAACTTCTTTATTTGCTGTAAGGCATTATGCAAAACACTTAACCATATGTAGGTGTTAGTTTCCTCATTTGTAGGGTAAGGAATTTAGATGAGATGGTCTTTGAAATCCTCTACAACTACAACAATCCATAGTTGTAATATTCGGCATAAAGAGCTGAAATTTTACTTGGAGAACTTAGTCTTTACTCCTCTTATCTGAATAGCAAAGGACTTAGCCACAAAGAATGGGAAAATCTTAGCTGAGAGAAACATTTAAACTTTTAAAGATCAGAGCTTTGGGCTTCTACACCTTTGGCAAAGGGTTGAGCTATGCCATTAGAAATTTTTTCCTAAAATTCATAGGTTCCTTGTTCAGGCAGACAAATAAATGGGATTCTAAGAAAGCATGTGCTCTCTTATCTAATTCCTCAGTAACTCTACTAGGAATTCTTGATTCTTATCACCTAGAGCAGCCCTTGGTCTTGTCATGTATTATTCATAGAGTATTTTCTTTCAAGGCTGAGATACTTGCTGAGATACATTGAAGAGAGTTCCAGGCCTGTGATATGCAAGACTTGAGTTCAAATCCAGTTTCAAATACTTACCATCCATGTGACCCTGGGCAAGTCACTTAACTATGTTTACCTCAGTTTCTTCATCTGTAAAATGAACTGGAAAAAGAAATGGCAAATCACTTCAGTATCTTTGTCAAGAAAACCCCAAATGGGATCATGAAGAGTTGGCAGAACTAAAATAAAATTTAACATTTTAGCTCCTTAGTGAAGAGAAAGGCCCTCTAAAGGGCCTTTAGTCTATTTCTGTATTTCTTCTCAAACATCCCATGTAGATAGATGACTGTTTAACTTTATGGTGTTTAATAATTCTCCACTAGACTTTGTAACTACTGCTTAACAGTTATCCAAAATTAAGCCTTACACATAAGGTCTAGAACAGCCCACCCCAGGGCCTTGTACCATGCCAGACTTAGATCCAGCGATCCACAGACCAAGATCTTAAACTCCACGTCTTAACTTTAACCAAGTGCTAGATAATTTTTGGGAGTGCCTCACCCCTTCCCCCACTTACTCCTATCTAAGGTATAAGGCTGTAAGCTGTGGAACTGGGACACTGTGTGAGCTCCTAGAACCCAAATCTTTAGTATTTACTGACCCAGATGATTAACCCAAATGACCCACTCTCTCTACTCCCGGGTCTCTAGGGTTTAAACACCTAGTCTCAAAACAACTTTCCTCATAGGACCTGAGAAAAAAGGAAACCTCAATGAACTAGTACTTCCTGTAGCAATTTCTCACCTCCCACTTTCCTAATCTCTGAGTCAGAGTTATTATCATCTGTGGCAAAAATTCATCTGCTTCCAGGTCAACCCTGCCCCTCCCCACTCTCCTCCTTTCCCTTTTTCATAGCTAAAAAAGTGATTATCTTTAAATTCAGGTCAGATCAAGTAACTCCTCCTACTCAGTAAACTCCAGTGGCTCCCTATTGCTGCTAAGATAAAATATACTATCGTCTATTTGGCTTGTAAGCCTCCTACAACCTAGATCCAAATATACATTACTCCCCTTCCTGCCCACTGGGACCCAGCCCAATTGGCTCATATGATATGCCATTTCCGTCTTTGTGCTTCTGCCGTGGATGCTTTCCATGTCTGTAATGTACTCCTTACAGCATCTCTTAGAATCCCTATTTTCCTTCAAGACTCAGTTAAAGTGCTCTTCAACAGGAAACTTTTCCTAATTTTCAAAGCTATTAGGTACCAGGTCTTCCTTGCTCTTTTCCTCCAATTGACATGTATTTGTTTTTATAAAACAAATATATACACAATACAAATATATGTACATTTGTCTTCTTCAGCAAGTTCATAAACTCTTTGAGAGCAAGGATGATTTCACTAATGTGCTTTTGTATCCTTATAACATAGCATAGTGACTGGCATATAGAAGGTGCTAATAGATGATTGCTGATTGATTTCATTGTACCCTCTTCATTCTGTAATGCTATATATTTCTTTTCCCACTCTTTTTATCTTCTTGTATTCTCAAAACCTGGCCCTTTCCAGAAGTCATTGTTCCTTAATTACCCTCTCTATTACTGTTTGTTTATATCTTTCATATCTTGCCACCTCTGACACAATACACAAAATTAGAAGCCAATACTCTTTGCTCCCCACTATTACTTTCAGATTCTCTTTCTGCCATTATCACACATTTCTTCTTCTTTTTCCTTGCTCTCTATCTCTATCTTTGTCTCTGTGTGTCTTTCTCTCCCTCCCCCTTTCTTTTCTCTCTGTCTGTCTGTCTGTCTGTATCTCTCTCCCTCTCTCCCTCACCCCCTTTTCTCTTTCATTCAATATACATTCTTACCTACCAGGTCTTTACTTGATGTCTACTATATTCAAGTCATAGGATCATAGTTTTAGAGCCAACAAAAACCTTGGAAGTCAACTAAATCAAATTACTTCATTTTATAAGTTAATGGAAATTAATTTATAAGTTAGTTGAAATCAAAGAGATTGTGATAGAACTAGCATTTCCCTAAAGCACCTTCTTTCTTCCCATCCCATGAAATAGGAAGACAAAACTTCCCCTGGGATCTGATTGGCCCAGCTGCTTTGACACAGCCTCCTGGTCATCTAAGGGCACAAAAAAATCCTATTCTATGGTATCTGGGCCCTGCAGACTTCGTGAATTTGTGAAGACCTTCCAAGTCATCAACTAGTTATACACACACACACACACACACACACACACACACACGGAAAGGGGGGCACATAAAGAGAAGTTAAGTGTCAGCATCCTTGTGAGATGACCTTGCTATGTTAGGATTGAATAACACCCCCCCCCTTTTTTTTAACTGTCCAATGGCTCATCAATGTTTTATTTCATCTCAGCATCGAACACATACTAAGAGTGTACAGGCACCAGAAGCACCTTAAAATGTGTTTTGTATGACCATTCATGTATAACCTATGTCAAATTACTTACCTTCTCAATAGGGGGAGGGGAGGGAAAGATCAGGCAAACAGTGGTGATTTGTCAAAGGTCACTCAGCTAGTATGTGTCTTGGTGGAATTTGAACCCAGATCTTAATGCCAAGTCTAGAAATCTATCTCTTACATGATGTTGCCTCTCTCTTTAAGATCTATCCAAGGAAGGAAGGAAGGAAGGAAGGAAGAAAGGAAGAAAGGAAGAAAGGAAGAAAGGAAGAAAGGAAGAAAGGAAGAAAGGAAGAAAGGAAGAAAGGAAGAAAGAAAGGAAGAAAGGAAGGAAGAAAGGAAGGAAGAAAGGAAGGAAGAAAGAAAGAAAGAAAGAAAGAAAGAAAGAAAGAAAGAAAGAAAGAAAGAAAGAAAGAAAGAAAGAAAGAAAGAAAGAAAGAAAGAAATTTTCACTGGACTTTTTTTCCTCAAATTACCACATTATATTTCTCCTTCCTTTTATCACCAAATTTTCAGAAAATATCTACACTCTGCTTCACTTTCCTTTCCACCCACTTTCAAATCTCTTGCAAATAGATTTCCAATCCCACCCTTATGAATAGTTCTCTGAGAGAACTACAGATCTCATACCTGAAATGTAAGGGCCTTTTTCCTGACTCTGGAACTTTTGGCACCATGAGCATTGGATGTTTTCTCTTCCCTTGGTTTTTGAGGCCCTGTTATCTTCTAAATCCCCTCACTGTTTCTCTCCTTCTTTGACTCTTTGAATCATTAGTATTATTTCACTCCTTGGAGTCCTGGAGCCTTTTTTTCCCCCTTCTTTCTCTATGTACTCTTCCTTGGTAATAAATTCATGTATTATCATCTTTATACAGTTGATTTCCACATCTATGCATGCAGCCTTAATTTCTCTCCTGATCTCCAATTCTTCATCATTTTGTCTTCTGGACAGATATCCCCTTGTCATCTTAAACTCAACATTTTCAAAAGAGAACTTTATCTTCCTACTCCCCACACCCAAATCTTGCCAATTCAACTTCCACAACATATCTCTTAACTACACACATACAGCCAGTATTTTAGGTTTAGTCCTTAATATCATTCACCTGGATTATTATAATAATCTCCTGGTTAAGAAAATTGAACATTCCCCTTTCCCTTCAATCCTTTGCTTCTATTCCTTCTCATCTTGAATCTATTTCCCAAAGAGTTGCCAAAATAATTTTCCAAAGACCTGACCATGCTAATACCCTGATCCAAAAACTTTCAATGGTATTTTATTGTTTGTAGGATAAAACACAAACTTCTCAGCTTGGCATTAAAGACTCATAAAAATATGGCTCCTACCTACCTTTCCATTTTTATTTCTTACTGTATTTTATAAACTCTACATTTTAGTTAAACTTAACTACTAGCTGTTCTCTAAATTTGATATTCTATATTGGCACAGACTAACCCCCCACCTGAATAATATTCTCCCTCCTAATCTGTCCCTTCTCCCTTACAGCTTGAATGAGGTGGGAACAAACATCTATTCTTTCTTTGACATGGAGCAGCACTATGTGCCCTGCCACTGATTCCTAAAATCCTCCAGCAAAACCATCTACTTTATTTATATGACCTAAGAACTCCTGAGCCTTGTAATTTGCCCTGAAGCTGAATTTTCTTTTGTATATCATCTTAAATAAAAAAGTAAGTTCCTTGAGATCAAGGGTTGTCCCTGTTTTTCTATTTGAATTCTGGTGCTTACTATAGTTCTTAATACATAGCACTTAATAAAAGCTTTTTTATTCATTTGTTAGTTCATTTATTCATAAACCTGATAATCCTTTGAGGTTCATTTTGAGTGCCACATTCTTATATGAAGGCTTCTCTTATTCCCTCAGTTGCTTGTGTTCTCTCCTTCTTCAAATTACCATAAATTATACATGTCACATCCCTTTAAAGCCACCAAGCTTTTACAACTTGTTTTGTGCTCAGTACTAATTTTACAACCTGGTCCCAACTTACCTTTCCAATATTATTATACATTGATTTCTTCCATTTCTCTATAATCCAAAGAAACTGGCCTTTTAATTGTCATATATTATAATCCCTTTTCTTTCTTAGTGCCTTTGGATATTTATTTGTTCTACATGGCTAGAATGTGTTCCCTCCTTATCTCTGCTTCTTAAAATCCCTAGACTCCTTTAAAACTTGGTTTGTGCCACTTTCTACCTAAGGTTTTCTCTTATCTCCCAATTGCTAGTGTCCTCTCTCCCTCCATCATACTCCCATCACTCTGTATATGTGTGTGTCTGTGTGTCCGTGTGTCCTCAATAGAATAATAGTTCCTTGAAGACAGGGACTGTTAATTTCTGTCTTTCTATTTCTAGTCCCTAGCACAATGACTTAATAAATACCTGTTGATTGATGGTATTCACAAATATCTTTTTAAAAAGACTTATCAGTGAATCAATCTAGTTCAAAGAAAAAAACATCTGATTAAAAATTATATCAAAAATAAGTAACAAAAAGAGTATATTCATCTATAGAGAGGTACACTCTCCTGCATATTATCATGTTACTACTTGGAAAGACCTGTGGTTGGGGAATATACAAGTATAGGAAATACTTTAGTTACAGGCACACAAGCAGCCAGGCCACTAATAGAAAGAGAATTCATCAGCCAGAAAAATTAATAGTTCTAAGGAAGTATCTCCCTTGAAACAATTCTCTGCTTCCGATGCTGCTGATTGTTTCCCCAGCGAGCAGATGATGATGTCCTTGCTCAGGTCCTCCCTCTGCTGAAGGGATGCTCTCTCTTCCAAGTTTCTCTCTGCTGCCATCTCCTGGCCTCTAACTGCTATGCAGCTTTTCCTCAATTGAGGGGGAAGAGTTCTATTCAGCTTTTTTTAGCTCATGGTCCCAGGACTATTTCAGTTCCTTTGGGAATATGTCTCCTAGCCTGTGTGATCCACCCAGATATTAAAAGAAACTGTTAGTCATTCAAGCCTATTTGTTAATTCCCTTGTTTCTACCTGAGGTTGCCACTCTGGGTTGCCATTTTTGGCTTAGAGTGAGAAAAATCGACTCTATTTCTTCCCATTCCTAAAATGTGAATTGTAGCTCATGCAAATTTCACCTCAGAAGCAAGACACAAAGGAACACGGTATAACAAGTAAACTTTATACCATTTGTCTGTCTTAACAAAATCTTTACCCTTCTTGTATGCTTATTGTATGCATAATAATCATAATTGTAGCTAATGTTTATAGAGACACTGTGATAAGCATTTTGTACATCCAACCTCCAGGATGCTGTAAGCTCCTTGATAGCAAAGTCTGTTTATTTCCATCCTAATAGAAGCTTCATAAATGTTTGTTTATTTTAACCATAAAGTTCCTGAGTATTATGATAGAGATGTTGGGTGGAGGAAAAGAAAATAGGGTGGGAAGATTAGGGAATGGGAAGCAGAAGGTAAAGAGTTAGGTCTGTAGTGGAAAGAAGCAAGGACTTATTTATGGGCAGAGTTAGATTAGCATCATGGTTTACACCCTGGTTTATGCTTAGTACAAATGGAATTAATATTTTTCTTTCACAATCTGGTCCCAACCTCTGTTATTATGCATGTTATAGATTTGAAGATATTTCAAAGGTCAAAAAATTCTTAATATGAGATTAAAAACTCGGAAGAAATATTGAGTATAATAAACATGTGGCTCCATCTTTAGAAGTCTTATCCCATCCTAGAGTTCATATTCTTCACTGCTTCATTTTTCTTTTCTTTTTCATAGTGCCAGGTCCTCTGACTTTTTCTATAACATGGCAGTTCCCTCCTAAGGAATATTTGGTACTTGTCTCTGCCAACCATTAGCAGAAAACATTTGTGCCTTTCAAAGCAGTTGAAAGAATATAGAAGTGTTAGGTTTAGAGCAGATCTAGCACATGGGGCTGTTCGCTACACAATCTCATATCCATCAATCCATATGGAGAGGAAGCCTAGAAGTTATCACTATTCAGCTAGAAAAGTAAAGGCCATTGGAATTGCAATAAGACACAGTTCCTAAGGTCCACGGTTATCCTGCTTTTATCAAACTTCCTCCAAAACATTCCCACCAATTCCCTAATGTTTCTGTGTATCCGTCTGCCTATATATCAATATAGATTCTTGGCCCAGGTTTCAAACCGAACTCCCTCAGCATCCTGACAAGGCTTAAAAGACAGGGATGATGAGAGGAAGGTTTTCTGCAGATACTCCATTGCTTCCTGTATCAGGATAATAACAATAATGAAAATGAATACAATCATAGCTGGTATTTATACAACACTATAAGGCTCGGGAAGTGCTTTGCAAATATTATATAATTTCATTACAATAACCCTGGGTGGGTGCTCTTATTATCCCTATTTTATAGATGAAAAACCTAATACAGACAGAGATTAAGGGACTTACTCAGGATCCCAGATGTTAAATATCTGGTACAAATTTGAACTCTTAATTCCAATTATTTGGGCAATGGAGCTCCAATTCATGGAGCAATATATCCACTTAGCTATGCTTAGCTTCCTCTGATCAGATCTGTCTAATAGGGAACAGAATTGTCATAGGATCATCCCATTAACACTGAAAGCTTGGTAAAATATTCCAAGAATCCATCTCCAATCTTGGAGAAAAAATTAGGATCCAGGAGAGCACACTCCCCCAATGGAGACTAACTAGTCTGTTTATTGCCCATTAGAGATACCTGTTGTCCTGGAGGTCCGTGGTAGCAGGAACTGACCAGCACCCAATGTTTTGAAGGAATTGGACATTAGGGCCCAGTTTCACATATGTGGGCATAAAACCCAGCATGTACCCATATTTTTCTGAACTCTTATAAGTGTTTTTTATTTTAGCATTAAATCTCCACAGCTGGACTCCAAACCCCATTGTTTTGCCTTTCCTTTTGGACATGGTCACAGATCCTGATATCGCTCTTGCTCTGGAGCCTGCTTTCTGCCCCTGGCAGCCAAAGTCATAATTAGGGTGATGTCACTTTGCTTCTGGGTACCAGGATCCAGAAGCCCTAACAATACTTGCACTATTTCAACCAGTAGAAACAACAGAGCTCAGCACCTAGTTAGCCATAAATAATTAAAATGCAAAGCACTGTGATGTAGCTGTAACATGGTGAGCTAAGCTGTCCTTCAAAGCAGGAAGGCCTGGGGTATAGTGCAGGCTCTGCCACCTAGTGACAGATCCAGAGGCAAATCTAAGATTTTTACTTACCAAGCATGTAGAGGGAGCTTTCTCACTGAGAATTTCCTATGCCACAGGCTTGTCTCTGCTTCTCTCCCCAAAACAAACAAACAAACAACAACAAAAACAAGCCCAAGCCCCCAAACTAGTTAAAATAGGATGCTGCCAGACTTCCTCTCTTTGTGAGCATTTCCTGTATCTAACTAGCCTACCTCCCTTCCCCTCTAGTCACCCAATTAGAAAATTCAGTTTCTCTCTTTTCCTTTCCCCAGATCATTTGAATTTGACTTTATAAGGATATATTTCATACCACTCACCTCAGACACATTTTATGATGCTTATCTTCTTTTTGTGCCATATATATATATATATATATATATATATATATTTTTTTTTTTCCTTTGGATCTTTCTCTCATCCCTTAGGTCGATTACCTATATCCCTTAACCTATCCTGGTCTATCCCATGATACTTTTGTAATGCCAAAAGAAACTGAGCAAGACAGAGATTAGAGACCAATTCAATAGTTTATTAAATGGAGAGAAATACTGGGACCAATGGATCCCGGGGCTAGAGGAGACTATCATCTCAAAGAGTCTAGCCCCAAGTATTGGGACAGCAAGCCTTTTATGGAATAACAAGAACAATGACATAATGCAGAGACCTAGGTGGGGATAGCCTCATAGATGGAGGTTACTGATATTCTAATGACATTAAGGAATGTCTATAAAACCTTTATCTCAACCATTAAGAGGGGATGGTCATGACCTTAAGGCAGAATACAAATAGGACAATTGGAGGAACTGGTCACCCCATTAAAAGTGACCTTTGGCATTACATTCCCTCCTTTTTCTCTTGGAACTATTCAAATCTTTGAATTACCTTCCTCTAGAAGGCCTTAGCACTATAATTTGAACAACCCTATGTGAAGCAAATCAAAATCAAAATAAAGCTAGACCAATGCAAGGACAAGTCTCTCCCTGATAACCCCAGAATTAATCAGCAATACACAAGGTTCCTTATTTCAATTATTTCTGACAATCAATTGTCAGATCCTCTGCAGTTGGGGAGCATATGGACAGCTGTGGTCATTTGTGCATGACTCGGCCTCTGCTTACTGAGAGCAGCAGGCTCAAGGCAGTTGTGTTGCCCATTCAGAGGAGCAGCCGGCTCCAGGAGAGAAGGGAGAGGCTTGGAGGAGCCCCACCTGTTCCACCCAGAGGAACAAACAGGGCTGCCACTAGAACAGATTTCTGAGCAGATTATGCAGTTAGACCAAGGCAAGCAAACCCAAACTTTTTAGAGGCCTCAATATCAACAAGGTCCTTTCAAGTACGCTGAACTACTAATTAAGGACCTGGGGTAACAGGAGTGGAGAAACAGCTCAGAGAGACTGTCAGTTCCAAGACAGGTAATCCAATTTCTGGTTGTTTCTAAAAAATAATCCCCAAAACTGAGTCTGCCAGGGCAATTCCAACAGAATAAGGGATTTCCAAGTTAAAGCACAACCAGCAAATCGTAGTCTAGTAAATTTAAGCAAGGAGTAAAGGACTTCCAATTAAATCTAAACTAGCAAGATACCAGTTTTCCCAACTTTCAATTAAATCTGAACTAGCAAGGTACCAGTTTTCCCAATTTCCTATTTCTTCTCCTCCTCCCCCTTTTTTTTTGTGGAAAGGAATTATCAAATGACCATCCCACATACAAATCATACAGATATGCATATACATAACAGACTAAAAGTCCCTCAAACATAACAGCAATAGTTACACAAGTTTAACAATTTCCATTCCAAATCTTAAACACAACACAGTAATACAGTGAAAATTCTAACAAGTCGACCACTTTCCCATTCCCCCCCATCAGTCCAAATTACATCAGGAAAAGTGTGCACGGGCGATGGCTGTCATTTGGTTCTTCAAGCTGGACAGGGACGATGCTAGAGACGATGCTCAGTCCGCGAGGGGGATGGGTCTGTAGTGTGTCGAGCTGACAAACAAAGGTTTGATCTAGGTCCCAGAAGAAAGTCAATATATCTGCAATTTGACCAAATCTAGAAATAAAAACAAATCTAACAAAGAAAAGTTAGAACAGTCTGAGATAGAAAGACTGGTCCACAAGGACTGGTACAAGATGTGGCTTCTTAAAAAAACTTGAATATTCAGACACAATATCTGGTAACCAATAGATGACCAGACTTATTTGCTCAAGTATTTAGGATATAATGATTGCAGATAACCAGATTGGAAACAGCAAGGTATGACATAATTGAATTAACAATTTCTTATTGACCATTATAGAAATCAATTACAGGAGGGAAAAAATGCAGTGCATCCAAAATATTTTACCTCTAGTAACAAATCCTAAACAGATATTTACCATAACCTTATCAGTTTGCTGCTTTTAAAATGTATGCAACAACAACAACAAAAAAAATAAATAAAAATAAAATAAAATGTCTGCAACAGTTTAGAGTAAGGGGGGAAGAATAGAATTCCATGTGACTACCCTTCCCCCAACTCCACAAGGGTGGGGAGCGAAATCACTCCAGGCTAACTAAATGGCTCCTATAGCTGAAGTGGGGGGGGGGGGGGGAGGGAGAACAAGTTTAAATCTTTACAAAAATCCCTACCCCACCCAACATTTAAAGTAGCAGAAATCAGTGGGTGGTTGGGGGAATCCCATAAAACTAAATGTCCAGCAGATCTGGATTTAAAGCATATAGTCCATTTCTATCTCATTTCAAATAATAAAACAACATAGTTTCTTTCTCTCCTTCTGGCCCGATGTGGCCATTATTCCCAATGGACTTCTCCTAAGCCCAGCCTGGCCAGGGATGAAGCTTTCAGAAAAGTCCTTGTTAGATACTTAAAGTAAAATTAGAGGCACATGACCTCTTTCAGGCAGGTTAACAGAACTTCCTTTAAAAAGCTATTGTTCCTTTAAGATCTTATACTTAAGGAAAACCAATTCATTTCCCAAATTTAGAATCTAAATTCCTAATCAAATGTTTTCACTTTAACCGAGCTCTTAAATTGCCAAAACAGACAAACAAATTACAATTTCACAAAAAAACAAAACAAAACAAAACAAAACAGAACACAGAGCACAACTACTGTCCAATAACATACAAGACATACAGAACGCTGATCACACTTAGACTGCACAATTACAACATTCAGTAGGACACTAACATTAAAGCCAAACCAAATGGCGTTTTTAAAACCCCCAGTCTTTGTAGATAGCCCCCTGAGCATGCAAAAGCAGGAGGGGCCGGCATTACTCTAACTAACACAGGATGACCCAAAAAGGGAAACTGAGTCCCATTTTCAAATGTATATACTTCCCACTCGATGGAAGAAGTGGGAGGACCTCTCTTAGAAATGCAAAGGACGGGCCTTTGTCTCTGGAAAAGAGTTGGACAGAAAGAGTTTAAAAGAGTTTTGAGGCGGCGGAGTGTCTAGATCACACTCCAGTAGCGACCTCCCGCATCCAGTAGGCCACTCATCAACCAAGCAAATGGCACCCCCCAAAAAGGGCACTCCAAGTGACCCCGCGTCCGGTTATTCACTAATCAACCTGACAACTGTGCAACCCGGTGAATCCGGTTATTCATCAACCAAACCAAACAAACAAAACAAGTAACCACATGGTACCCCAAAAGGCACCCAGAAAAAACTTACTCTCCTGTGGCTGAAATGGGGTTGTCTACCATCAGGCTATTGTGACTGGGAAACTGCTCTCTTTCCCGGAGGCTCTGGAAAGAAATCCAGGAGGGCCCGACCTCTCCAGGCCAAGAATTCAGATTCGAAGTCACCCCGGCCCAAAGCAGAGACCCGAAAGTCTCACCTCTAATCCTGCTCATTTTCTAATCATCTCTCTGGGGGGCCTCCAAATGTAATGCCAAAAGAAACTGAGCAAGACAGAGATTAGAGACCAATTCAATAGTTTGTTAAATGGAGAGAAATACTGGGACCACTGGATCCCAAGGCTAGACGAGACTATCATCTCAAAGAGTCTAGCCCCAAGTATTGTGACAGCAAGCCTTTTATTCAATAACAAGAACAATGACATAATGCAGAGACCTAGGTGGGGATAGCCTGATAGATGGAGGTTACTGATATTCTAATGACATTAAGGAATGTCTATAACACCTTTATTTCAACCATTAAGAGGGGACGGTCATAACCTTAAGGCAGAATACGAAATAGGACAATTGTAGGAACTGGTCACCCCATTAAAAGTGACCTTTGGCATTACCCTTTGATACCCAAACCTCCCAAGAACTTCCCACCCAAAACTTTCTTTTTTCCCCAGATATGGAAGCTTTGAACCAGATCATGGAATTATCCAGCCTCAGTCCATGACTCTTCCTATCTCTTATCTCTGGTTCCACCTGAGAAAGCCACAAGGAAAAGTATGATCTTTCATTCCTTCTTTATTCAGGGTTGGGCTGTTTCTGAATCAGACTAACGACAATAGAAAAAGCTTTTTAATCACCTAGGAGAATTTTCTCGAAGTTGACATAGTAGCGAGTGTAGTGTTAATGTTTGCTAGTAAGGAGGGGGTGGGGAGCTCATGAAACAGAACAGGTCCCGTAGATCGATACCCTTCTTGATTGATTACAAGGCTTTTTCTCTGAATGTGGATTCCAAGCACTTTAAAGAACTTTGATGAGGAAATACAATTACAAGCCAGCCTCACCTCACATTTCCCTTTAAATCAATCTTATTTTGCAATAATATGATTTACACATTATATCCAAACTCCACTATGATGTCCTTCCAAGTGGTGGGTAGTGATTATTTCCTTGTCTGCATCCATTGTGAACCTCTTCTGCCTCTGATAGAAAATAGTAAGTCTATCCAGAAAGCAATTGTTGGCAGACCAAGGATAATTATAAGGAAAAACAACAACAATTAGAGTTATCTTAAATTGAAAATCCCAATGCCTTAGGGAGTAGAATGTGGATGAATAATACATGTTAGCATGATTGTAGATAAAATCTCTCGAATGTTATGGTTTGACTTCAGAAGTTCCTTCCAACTCTGAGACATAAAGATAAAAAGTAATTTCCACCTCTGCTGTAGAGAAGTGAGTAAGGAGAAGGGGAAAGAAAAAGGAAGGGGAAGGGAAGATTAAGAAAGGGAGGGAAGAAAGTCAAAGGAAAAGGGAAGAGAAAGGAAGAAAAGGAGAGGAGAATGGGGGAAAGGAGGAGAGAAAGGAAAGAAAAGGAGAAAGAAAAGGGGGAAAGAAGAGAAGAAGAGGGGAAAGGAGGAGAAAATGTTGGTAGGATCTTATTTGATCTCATTTCACTTCAATCTACCTGCTGTTTTTAAAGGCATTTAGATTGGAGTTTTGATGACCATGTAGGAGCAAGCCTCCCACTTATAACACTTGCTATGGAAATAACTGCCCCCTATATAACATTATTTCACCTAACAGTGTTTTCTTGAGCTTCTTTGGAACCAATTAAAGACATCATTGAGCACATAGGCAGTGGTGAGCAGTGAGTCACTGACCAAAGGGAGAGAAAAGAAAATAATTGATTGGGAGCAATTTTTTAAAGGGGGAGGAGGGATCTTTATTATCTCTTCTGTCAACTGTTCCTTCTAGGTGTTGCCATACCGAATGGGAGGCATTAAAGGCCAGCAGGAGGTGATCAAGTTTGGAAGGGGGAAGGAGGAAGAAATTTCCACACATCCCAACTCAGTAATCGACAGTGTTCTGAGCTTATTGCTAGTGGCAAATTGAGAGAAAGGCTTTGCGTCAACTCGGCTCCATTTCTGGCTTTTGTTGATCCTTACTTGACTCCAAACTGTCAATTCTTGTGGATTCTGCTGGACCATCTCTGTGTATAAACAGTCAAAGCTGTTAGTGGTCCTACAATAAGTAGTAAGGAGTTCAAGAAAGAAGAAAATAACAAGATCATACCCATAACTATTTGAAACATATTACATCCTTTTATTTTCTTGGAAGATTTGAAAATATCATGTATAAAAAATATTCTAGATAAGTGTAGGCTGAATTACTGATCTAATCTCTCCAGTGATGATGTAGTTAGTTGGGGAAGGAGAGGGCAAGCAGGGAAAAGAATGTGACACTCCCTTTGGGTTTACTCTAGTTAGAAGTAAAGCCAAGATTCAGGGTGGAAAAAAACCTTTATTACTGTTGTCCTAGCTTTATCTGCTTCAGGGTGAATAGGGAAAAAGGCATATCTCTTCTATATCCTTCCTTCTGAACGAGATGAGGTGAGATCTTTCAAGACAGTTGTGAAAATCGGGTAAGGCTTCATCTATTTCAAAGTTTAAGTAGACCTGAAGGACTTTAAGCATCAAGTCAAGGGCATACTTAAGTCCCTTCCCTGCTATCCCCTAAGGGCATACTTAAGTCCCCTTGTTATCCTCCTATGACATCAGTGTCTTTCTGTTTAGGTCAAATATGGGCAACTATGTATTTATTGGTCAAGTTCAGTTTCTTGGGTAGTTCCCGAGTTTAGAATGTAAGATCCTCAGCCAATAAGGATGAGGGTCAGTGGTGGGAGGGGGTATTTGCGTTAGGGATAAAAAGTGTTGACTCTGCCCCCTACGGCGCTTCCTCCCTTCGATTGTCTCCTCGATGGGTGGGACGCCCGATTCTCGTGATCGTATAATAAACTTTGCTTTGCTTCTAGATATCTCACCAGCTTTTTTTTATTAAATGCTGTTTGAACCACACAGTTCTAACTTTAAGGAAGTTCATATACATTCTTGAAGACTGAGAGAACTACCATATTGCATGTCAAACCCTGGGTGACGGGGTCCAATGTGTTTTATATTGTACAGGATCCATCAAACGAAATGCTCAAGAACACGAAAAGACCAACTGTACCACAGAGTTGTCTCCTCAACAGCTAACAACCTAGCAAAAATTGCAGCTAGATGGGGTCCTGCCCACATTTCCTTTCTATGTCCATTTTAGGCTTCCTGAAGCTTCCCAATAACAAAGAACAAATATATGGGCAACTATACTATTGTCTCTATTCTTATAGCTTCTTGTTAGGTCTATCTCCCAGCCTACCGTACTCGGCTCACCTCCTCACTGCCCACAGATAAAGATGGAAGAATGAATTCTATTCTTACAATTTCACTTAGACCACTAAGCATCTGGTTGGGAAATAACACCAGGAACTAGTGCCAAGGCAACACAATCATAGAGAGATTTGGTTCAGACACCAGGCAAAAATAGTATTTCCTTTTTTATTCCTTTTCTCCCCCAGTCTCCTTAGAGAAATGTTGAATTTAATTCCAGATCATTTTACTCTCTGGAAGCTCTTTGGTTTTTCTGGCTTCTCTAGTCCTTATAAAACTAAGGATCCATTTGCCAACTCTCACTTTCACAGATGAGTCCTAGGTTACATTCTCCCTTCAGAATTCTAGGGGTACCCTATCAGACTATATATAGTATCAGTTTGAGCATCTACTAGAATCCTCTTCCCTGTCCTCCCCTTCCCATTATCATCCAATGGCTTCCAAAGATTTCACATTAAGATTACTGATTAATCAACTGAGATGTGTTCTTACTTGATAAATTATATCAAAGTTAAAATATGTTAAGGTGATTTGATTATAAGGAGTGACTATGTGAAGGGGGAAGGAGAAGAGAAGGGAGGAACAGAGGAGAAATGTAGGCAGTGTAAAAACAAATTACATCAGTAAAATCCGCTTTTTAAAAATGACCAAAAAAGTACATTTAATCCCATTGCTCCAAACTAAAATGATTGAACAAATGGCTTTTATGCCATTAATAAATATTTAATTGTTTAATTAAAAAAGTATTTCTCATAGTCTGTAACTTCCCCTTTCTTCACTCTTCTCTATTAGACCCAGTCCCAGCGCCACAGAATCTCTGACAGCCTCTCTCTGACAGCATTACATTTCAGAAGAATCTCGTATTTATGTCTTTCTTATACATTAGGTCACAGGGGTCCTTAAACTTTTTAAATAGGGGGCCAATTCACTGTTCCTCAGACTGTTGGAGGGCCGGACTATGGTAAAAACAAAAACTTTGTTTTGTGCGGCTTTAAAAAAAAAAAAGAAAGAAATTTCATAGCCCTGGGTGAGGGAGATAATCGTCCTCAGCTGCTGCATCTGGCCGGAGGCTGTAATTTGAGGACCCCTGCATTAGGAGTTCCAGGAACTGTGGTGAAACCCAGACTTTGCATGACAAAGGGATAAGCTCAAGGGCTGCCTTTCCGCCCGAGGGATCAACTCCTTAATTTAAAAGAAAAAGAAAAATAGCTCCCAATACACATCCTCTTAATTCTGCTTTGGTCACTTCTGGGAAATAATTTTATCTCTTCAGCAAAGCCCATTAACCATTTTAGAATCCACATTCCAGAAAAAGGGGCCTGAGTCTTCTGGAAGATTCATTAGTCTGAAGGACTTGCCCTGGGTGTGGGGCCCCTTTCCCCTATTACACATTCTATTCTCAAATAGACTATGCCAGTACTGAGCTGTCTCCCCAACTTCCCTCTTGTGGCACCAAGAAATAGTGGATAATATACTAGACTTTAAGTCATAGGTTGAAATACTGCCTCCAATGTGTCCCAATCACAAGTCGCTGGGAAAGCTACTTATTTTCTGACATCAGTTTTCTCATTTGTGAAATAGAAAATAATTACAGTACTTAACAGGATTATTAGAAGGATCAAATGAGATAAAGTGACTTGCAAACCATAAAAGGCTGCATAAATGTTGGCTTATTCTTTCTTAGATGGTAAAAGAGTTTGTTGTTTTTTTTAGTGTATTTGGTTTTCAAATATTAACTTAATTAGGAATGGTATAGATCTGAATGCCAACTGGGACAAAATTGACAAAGTGAAAACAGGACTGGAATCTAAATCAAAAAACCTAGTTATAACTCTGATTCTTAATTTAAAGAGCAGGGTCACCTTGGAAAAAAAACACTTCAATTCCTTAAACCATAGTTTCCTCATTTGTAAAATAAGGTAGGGAATTTGGTGTTGGACTAGATGATCTTAACTATCCAGCTTCGAATTCTAAAAACCGATGATTCTATGAATAAGGGAAAAGTGGCTAGCTTCTGATAAAAATATCACTTCACAAACTTAAAAGAGAAATTGAGTGAGACATAGAAACAACTGCATGAGACAGGAAACAAATTAGTTACACATATAGTTGTGTATGTAGAGTTATGATCAACTAGTTAGGGTTAAAATCAATATTAAAATAAAAGAGGAAAACTAAGCTAACTGTCATAACAGCAGTTTTTAAAACAGAAAACAAATGGTTATTACAGTATTTTTGCCATGTTTCTCCTCAGAGTCCTACCCCTCTGGCATAGATTGTGACTGGAGCTTGTAGGGATAAGGAAATTGAGCAGAAGATGCCCAAAGCATTGTCCACTGAAAAGGGGCCTCAGTGACACTGTAAGGTAAAATTCCTTCAATGGTGAGTTTGAGAGGATCTTTTGTAAATCCTTCTCAAGGCATTAATTTGCCAATCTAATATGCTTTTACCCCCAGGTAATCTTAGGGGGTTACTATTCTCCTTTTTGCCCTCCTCCCCCACTTTGAGTCTCCAATGTCTATCTATATAAGCAAGCCCTCAACCTCTGGCTTCCTATACAGGCAGCTGAGCCAGAAGCATGTTTCCAGGTAATAGCTTCTGGAAAGATTTCTGTCGCTGCCTTGGTTTAGCAGCCCTTAAACTAGAAGGACAGTCAGGTAGCAGGTGGTTCTGAGCATCCACTTGGGAAATGCCGGCACTATTCCTTGTCAACACCAGAGTAATCCAAACAGAAAAGATCTAGGAGAGTCTACTATTGTACCTCATGGAGGTCCCCTATTCTAAAGAAGGCAGATGAGGACCTGGTCATCCTGGATAACATTAGGACCCAGTATAAATCTGAAGAAAGACAGTTCTGAGGCACCCTTCTTCTGTGAGAAGAGGTACAGCTAGAGCACTACAAGTAACAGCCCTCTCTAAAACTTTGGACTTGCACTTTGTTCTGGGGCATTGATTCACCCTAATGGTCATGTGCTTAGTATTGCCCTCTATTACCCAGATTTCACTGGGAGCAGAGTCCCTGGCATGGGACTTCCAGGTGAAAACTCAAAGGATTGAAGAAATAATCTTTAAGAAATTAATTGGCAAAGGAACTTGGGATAGAAGTGGGGATCAATGAAAAGGCTCCAAACCTGGAAGAGAAGATACCTAGTTTCTCTTTCCAAATCCATCTCTGGCCCTTTGTGAGATCTGTAAAATGGGGATAATTACATGTTGGACATTTCAAACTGGATATTTTCAAACTTAGCATGTTCAAAATAGAACTCATCTTTCTCTCCAATCTGCTCCTCTTCTAACCTTCCTTATTTTTATTGAGAACATTACCAACTTCCACTTCATTCATGAAATCTAAGTGGCATTCTTATCTCACTCTCACCCCACATATCCAGTAAATTGCCAACTCTTACTTATACACCCCTCCTTCCTCAGCATATTTTACATCCATCTCTTCTCTACTCACTTAAGTTCAGACCCAAGTTCGAATTTGACCTCAGTTATGTGAACCTGGGAATTGCTGTTGGCCTCAGTTTCCTCAATTGCAAAATGGGGATAATAATGTTTCAGGATTATTGTAAGAATAAAATGAGATAAAATTTGTAAAGCACTTAGCATAATGCCTGACACATTTCATGCATCTAATAAATGCTTGTTTTCTTCCTTAACATCTTTATGAGATAGAGAGTACAAGAAGTCTAGTCCTTATTTTATGCTGGATTCAAAGGAAATTCAAAACTACAACATGGTGTCTATACGCGTGTCCATCTTTGAGAGCAAAGACATCTCTTTGCCTTAGGGCTGGGAGACTGTGATTGAATAATCACTAACATATTCTCTCACCTTTTCCCTTCTCACCCCACCTCCCTTTATTCAGGAATAAGATTGGCCTTAGCTTCTTTGGCCTGTCTGTTGTCTTCCCATTTCTACAAGTCTCATCAGTTCATTCTTTCTGGTCCCCTCTGGGATTAACAAGATATTGCACTTTTATTGGTTTTTCAATTTTTCATTATCTGCTTTTTAAAAATTAATAAATATTTTTCTTTTCTTTTTTTTTTTAACATAAATATTCTCTATTCGTAATCATGGTTTAGCAAAAAAAAAAAAAAAAAAAAAAAAAGTTGAAGGAAATATTTTCCAAGGTCCCTTTTGTGTCTTCTAGGCTTAGAAGCCAAATTACAGTAGACAAGTAGGAATTGCTTAATTGCCATTAACATAAATGGGTGTTCTTTAAAATGAACTTTTAAAAAGTTAATTTCACAGCATTAGAAACCAGTACAATGAATTTCTATTATCATCAAACAACTTTAGTTTTCCATTCCTGTAGAACTAAATTTTTATCTCTCTTCAATTCTTTTAAAATTATCTTCCTGTTTCTCCCTTTGAGGTTTTTCCTTTTGAAGTCCTAGGTATCTGGTCATACGGTCTTACAAACATTAGGTGCCTAGTGTGTATTGAATTGAATTCAGATGAAATATGGAATGAAACAATCAGTTTTTAAATTTCTTTCTCTTAATCAGCTGGATTAGACATTATCCCTTCCAAAGGAACACAGAAGAACAGAAATTGTGTCAAGTTATTATCTTGGATCCAAAATTATATTTCTCCAGACCTCTGCAGAAGATTTTGCTTGTAAGAATTAGGTTGCTTCATAGTTCCTTAGAAGCAAGCCTAACTAAAAATAGTGCCTGAGGGTTATACAATATAGCTTAGTATGGTGGTAAGAATGAGACTTACTCCAAATAGCCTGCTACATCTTCATTTGGCTTGTTAATAATTTAATGGATGATAGATTCTAGTGTCACAGACAGCAGCCACTTTTCTTAATATGCACATTTCTACCAACCTCCTGACATCCTCCTACTTCCGATTGTGTCTTCCATGCCTACAATAGTTTTCTAAACATATTAGGCATTTTTAAAAAGTTTGTTGAATTAAATCATATCTGCATGAATGTTTCAAAGTTTCCTAGAAGTACAAACAAGTAAAGCTAACATCCTCAGTAAATTTTGGTTTCCAAACTTGAATCATAAAAATTAAGACTAAGAAGAAGAAAATAGTGAATTTTGAACTGGGCCAAGTACCATGAAAGGAAAATCTGCAAGTGGATGGGAAAGGGGCATTTTTAAAAACATCTTCCCTCCTCCTCCTCTATTCCTTCCCCAAACAATAAAAATAAAAGTATCTGAGAATGGAATAGTATAGTGTTAACTTTCTTATGACTGATAGTTGTTTGTTTTTTTAACATTTAAAAAAATTTGAGTTCCAAATTTTCCTCCTTCCTCTAAACCCTCCTTCACCCACTGAAAGGGTAAGCAATATGATACCCATTGTACATGTGAAGTTATAGGGGAATTGTGGAATTGATGTTTGGTGAGAAAGGGGTTAAGCCTTGGATGTAGAGCTTAGGGTCTCCTTTCCCTCCCAATAATGATGAGACAAGAGTGATCAGAATGATGATTGAATACGATCATATCCCCTAGACTGACAATATTTAAGGGAGGAGATAGACATGCTTCTAGCCTGATATTCTCGCTCTTGTGAGAAAAGCTAAATGGCTCAGGCCCCAACTTCTGCTTTCCTGCTGGCAGGAATGAAAGTCTTTCTTGGAGATGGGTAAAGAGAAAAAGGCTAGAGATGTCTATTCTACATCCTTTCAAATAATTGGTTTGTTTGAACCAATGACAACATTCACCACAGGGGAGTGTTTGACCACATACAGATCTCTTTCCCTACTTGTAAAATGAACTAATAATACCTGTCCTATCTACCTCTCATCCCTCTATGATGTTGAGAAAAGTACATTATATCTCATAAAGTACTAAATAAATGTAAATGCTTCTGAGTCAAATCCTAGTGCCTGCCTTGCTATAGAGAGGGGGAATCAGGGAAAGTAAGGCCACTGAAGTTATCTTCAGCTTCAGAGAACATACTGTTGGCTGAGTGGGAGTTGGGGGAAATAGGCATCAATTCTGCTCCTTCTTCCAACCATCTTCCACATATAAGATTCAGTGACTATTTCCCCAAGTGGCCTTGGATGCACTGGCAGATGGTGTGGTTAAATGGATTTCTCAAGGCAGCTGGCAATCCATCTGGGTACACAGAATTTACTGGTCAGTAGTAAAATAAATTAAATTCACCAAACTTTATTGAGCAGATAGCAGAAAGTGCACTGACTTGGGAATCAGATAACCTGGCTTCAACCTATGTGATAGTGGTTTATTTTTTTGTTTTTGGCAGAGAACCCAATGAAGGTAGTTTTCTCTATGAGAAAATCTTCCTTTCTGCTGTAGAAACTCTAGGATGCCCTGGATTCAGAGCAACTCAAAGTCAATCAATGTCTACTTTCCTGGGGCATCATCCAGGATTCACCCTTCTTAAAGATCTGTGCTTTTCAACACTTTTAAACTTATTGATGTGATTGGGGCCTTCTGCATTCACAGATCATAGAGTTGGAGCTGGGAGAGTTTGTAGTAATAATCAAAGCCAACTCTCTCATTTTACAAATGAGGAAATTGAGGTAAAGAAAAGAGAAATGACTTGCTTAGATCAGAAAGGTATTAAGTGGCAGAGCTGGAATTCAAACACAGGTCTCTGATTCCAAATTCACCATTTTCCACTGTACCATCCTACCTCTGTTCATGCTAATGTGGTCCAATTCTCTTTCCCCTATCCACAGATAACTAGACATGGTCTTCCCTCAATTGGCCTATTGCTTAATTCAGTAACAGCCATGGAACTGTTCTTGTGCTCTTATAGCTATGCTTTACATTGATGACAAAGACAGTCCCTGCCCTTAAGATTACTTCTTCCCCACTCATGGCTGATTAAGGAGAATAAGAGCCAAGGATATTAGGTGAAATTGATCTTATCAGAGTAACTAATAGAGAGAACCAATGAAGGATACTCACTTTTGGGACATGATGTATTTCAAAGAGTACTGGATTTGAAGTCAGAAAAACTGAAATTTGAATGACAGATAGTTTACCAGTGCCTGAATGATTCTAGACAAGCCTTATAATCTGTCCAGGTCTCAGTTTCCTTATCTATAAAATAGGGAAATTGAATCATGACTTCTAAAGTCCTTTCCTTATAATTTATTCCTCTAATCCATCATTTCCCAAAATCTGTTTACTGAAGGAACATGAAGATGGACTATGTATAAAGTCAGCTCCTCTCTTCCCATTCCACTCATTTGAGACAGGCTTACTTACTCAGAACTAGAGACTGGATTAAAGAGGGAAGACTGAGGTGGAATTTTCCCTCACCAGGTTCTTTCTTGTTTTCTCTGACTTCTCTGGCTTTTTGTCTATTCTATGGAGCATTGGTCCTAGATACTCATAAAAAGGGCAACTTCTAAACTCAAATGTGTAGCTAGAAACTTTTGACTTTTTTTCATTGAAAAACTGTTCATATCCTTTAACCATTTATCAAATAGGGAATGACTCATATTTTTTAGATTTAACAAAGTTCTTTATATATTTGGGATATGAGATATTTATCTGAGAAATGATCTATAAAATGTTCCCAATTATTTGCTTTCCTTCTTGTTGACATTTGTTTTATTTGTACAAAACTTTTAAAATTTAATATAATCTAAATTGTACACTTTATACCTAACTTTCCCTCTCCCATCCTTTGTTTATTGGGACACTCAAGAAAAATTCTGAGGAATAAGTGTCATAAAAAAAGACATTATGATTCTTAGATCTTTCAATTTGAGTGCTTTTCCCCCCCCTAGAATGGAAACAATGGACCAAAGCACACCTAGCTCAAAGATAACTGGATCTTGACTCCAGTGTCAGCAATTGGTTCTTAGGGTGAAAAAAATCCCAAGGCTTTTTCTCTTCCCCCCCTTTTTTTCCCCTAGATCCCAGCCTTTAAACAAAATCTACCAATATATCTTGATTTGTTTTTGGCTTTGTAACATGTATCTTGGGATCTATTCTGGCTTCCCCCATTAATGATAATTTCTAAAACAAAGTAAGTGTTTTGCCTTTCAATCTTAGATGCCTGTAATTTTCCTGCCATTGTCCAAGTGTGAACTAGAGTTTATATGTGAATTAGATTGGCGTAAATACAATTTCTTCTACATTTCCCTAATATGGGAAAAACAGATCAGACATCTTTTTAGAGTGAAATATCTTAATAATACCTCCTTAAAGACTACAGATTGGTATGGTTCATAATGCAGAAGGTACTAAATCTCTCCACAAATGAATGGAATCAAAAGTCCTTGAATAAAATGAATAAGCAACTGGAGGCCTGAGAAGCAGAATGAATCGTGCCCTATATTTGGAGGCAAGGTCAAAAGATGTTTGTATAGCACACTATTGTTGCAAGGCACGATGACAGTTTCCACCGAATCATAAAGTTGGTTATATTTGCCGTAGAGAATGAATCAATGGACAGAAACTTTTTCTCAATTTCTCCTGACATTTTGAGGATAATAGTGAAGTGGTCCAACTGTCATATAATCAGTTCATCTCTTCCTATCACAAATTCCTTTGCTAACACCTTTTCCTCCTGGATTTCTTCCAAGTTCCTCATTGGTTATCTTTGCATCCTATTCACACCATCCCCCTTCATGTGCTTTTCAGTTTAATATATCCATAATTTAGGAGGTGGGGGGTATGGGCAAAAAAGACGTCTAATTCCGCGTGTCTCTGCCACCTTTCCGTTGCATTAAGCCTATATCTCTTTCTCTGCAACTTCTGCCACTGTTCACAGTTCTGTTCCCGGCGCCAGAGGAAAACAAGCAAAGCCGCTTTTTCACGATGGCTCTTCAGGGAGACAGCTTCCATGTACCAGAAGTCTTCTCTAGTTCATTTAACTAATCCTCATCATTCACAGTCCTCCAGGTTCTTCATCAAACTGAAGACCTCTTCTCTATTTTTTCCTGTGAGCAGAAAAATCCTGAACTGAGGCAGAATGCTCCAAGGCTGAGCAGGGACTCCCTGGTCCTGGATTCTAAATTCTTCTTAACGTAATCTCAGGGATCTGAATCGCTGGGCCAATAATTTCCCCTCCCCCTTCGTTAAAATACTAAAAAAATAGAATTTTAAAATATAAATAAATATTTTAATTTAATTTTATTATTTTATAAAAATAAAATTATTTTAATTTAATATTTTAATTATTTATTTAATATTCAATATTTATTTATTTAATATTTATTTAATATTTAATAAATAAAAATTTAAAATATATTCTCTTCTCTTTTTCCTGCTCTCTGGGAACCTCCCCTTCCCCAGCAAACATCCCAAGGCAGCCTCAGTCCATCACCTACATCTCTATCAGGGGGCGGGCTGGGTCCCCAGATCCTTTTCAAAGGATACGTGGGGGGGCGGGGTGTCAGAGGACCTGGGTTAAAACTAAACAATCATTTATTATCTGTGTGGCCCTGATTAAGCTACTTCGTGTCTCTAGGTTTGTTTCCTCTTCCGTAACGGAAGGGGCTTGGGCTCTAATGTTACTGAGTCAAACGCCAGCCAAACAGCCTTCTTTGGCAAAGGACGACCCGTCCAGCAGACTGCGCAGGCGCGACAAAAAGCGTGGTGGCCGGGGGGGGGGGGGGGAGGGGGGGGGGAAGGAAGGGGGAGGGGAAGGAGGCAGGAGGGGAAGGAGGGAAGAAAGGCTCGCAGACAAAGGAGGGGCCCGGTGATTGACGAGGCTGCGGGAGGTCCCTCGCGCCTTTAGCTCCTCCGACACAAACTACGGAAGCTCGGGCCTTTGCCGCTCCTCCCTCCTTTTACTGCTCCCCCAGGCTGTTTTTCTGCTGCTCTCGCGACACCTCCGAAGACGAGAAGTGCGCCGAGACTTTGACGAAGCGCAGACTGTGAGTAAACTGCGCAGGCGCGAGGCGTCCCCCGGCCGCAAGGCGGGCTGCGCGGCCGTTGTGAGCGGAACGCGGATTTCTCCCGCCGAGGCGGTCGGTGCCTCCCGGTGTTGGTCTGGGTCGGGGGCGGGGCGGGGCGGGCAGGGCCGCAGGAGAGAAGGGTGGGGAAGGGGAAACAGCCACAACCCCCACGGCCTATTCTGACCCCCGACCCGGTGGGGTGAAAGGGGCTTCGTGGCTAAATGCGGGGACCTCGCGCCTCGCCGGGGAGGGACGAGAGCCCGCTAAATTACCTCCAAATGGGCCAGGACCTCCCAGTCCTGCGGAGACGGGGCCAACGCACTGAACAAAAGCACCCCCGAGGGCCTCGGGGGACTTTGTGGGCATAGTTTGGAGGAAGCCGGAGATCCCGGACCCCGGTCTGACTCCCCCTGGGGGGACGGAGGACGGCTTCCGTAATTGTTACCGGTTACATTATTATCATCAATGATAAGATGGGGGGGAGGGGTTAAATAGGATTTTGCTAAGATTAGGGGGGTTTTGAGGGTTTAGGAAACGTGCCGGGTGCGGTTTGAGTGCATACGTCGGCTTGTCTGCGGTTACTGTAATTAACGGCGTCACCTGGGGAGATGCTAGTCCCCCCCTCCACGGGGGCATTGTTGGAAGTGCTGCACAAATGTTGGCTCGTTTAATCCTGAATCAAAAAGATGAGCTATTAAATTACCTTCTGTTGTAGCGTTCTAAGATCATAGCTTTAAAAAAGCAATTTCTTTGTCTTAATTGTGTTCGAATAGGTGATAATCTTGTTACAGTTAAAAGTACCGCCACCAGGCAGCACAAAACATCGGTGAAAATAGTGATTGCTGAATTTGATTTCAATTTTATTATCAATTCAAAATGTTTCTTACGTCGACAGAAACGCCACCAGAAGAAATACTAAGGGAACTAGTTTGGATGCTAGGTACTTTAAATGATCTAAAGAAAGATATGATTTCAGTCAAAGACACGCATAAGGAAACAAGGGAAAACTATGTTGAAACAAACATCCTCATGGATGAGATATTGCTGGAATCGGCCAAAATGAGAAGTGGTAGAGTATAGCAAATAGAGGAAACAAAATGGAAGAACAAGCTCATAATGTAAAACCTGTTGCTAACACTGCAAGAAAGTGACCGACCTTGAAGACAGATGCAAACAAGCTTCAGAATAATTCAAGTATATCAGAGGGGACTGAAGAAGAAAAATATGTGAATAACATGGAAAAAAAAAAAACCTGTAAGAAAATTTTCCCTAAGTTACAGCCTGACATCAGAAAAATATTCACTCTCAACAAGAAGGAACAAGTTTCTAAGGCACATTTTCATCAGACTCTAAAATCCAAGCCAGAATCTTCAAAGCTTCAAGAAGAAATCCTATCAAAAAAAATCTACCTTTTATCACATTGAAGTTAAAACCATAGAAAAAGAGTGATGTTGGAACAGAATATAAAACCAAAAGATAGGGATTTGGATTCTAGAGTCAAATTTGCAGCAAATCTATACTTTTTTTGAAGGCAGAGGAAAGAGGTTTAAAAAATTAAGCCTTCAAAGAATTCTTTGAAAAAAGAATACCTATGAGCAAAAGGGAATCAGGATTCCCTTGGATAGATAAGTAGTTAAGATATTCAACAAAGCATTCCTAAAGTATGTTAAAGATAGTTTCTATTACAAGATAAAACTTAGAAATCACTTAAAAGATGTAGAATTTAACATTGTATTAAAAATAAACATTAATTAAACTATTGTTTGGAATACTCCTAGATGTTGGATAAAATATAAGGTTTCTTTATGAAAGATTAGTCTTATGTAATATTAGTATTGATAAAAGTACATTTCAGAAGATAATGGGGAAATAACATTTCATAATGAAATCTATCTTTGACTAAGTTGGAATGTGGTAGAAAGGATAAAATCTTAGTGTAACATTAAATATTGTGAATTTGAAAATAGATTTGTCTATAGGAGCCATCCAAAAACAGATTAGAAAGACTTAAGATCATAGGAAAGATAATTATTATACATTGGTAAGTACAAGATAAAAAGAATAGCTAATGAAAAGATTTAATCAGGGAGATAAGAGTATTAATGGTAGAAAGTTTAGCAAACTAACCCTAAAAATATTTTAGATTCTTACACCTCAAAACACAGCAAATTGGTTAAACTTATTTAAGAAAATAAGTATAACTCTCTTCATGTTTCCTGGTAATTTAAAAAATTTTTTAAATTACATTATTGTTTATATATGATAGATCAAGGAAACAAGTAAATTGTAAAATTAGACAAAATGCTTTACCAAATTGCAACATGAAGTTAGAAAAAAATTTAAATTCACATTAAGTATATAGTCACTCAAAGAATTGTACTTTCTTGCAAAGTTCAAGTAAATTTGAAAAGATGAATTCTATACAATTTTCAGACCAAAATACAATAGTTAAACATTTATAGAATAAGAGTATTAGTTGATAAGAAGAAAGGAAAATACAGCACAAATATAACATCTATAAAATGCTAAGGAATATGGGATTAAATGCCTGTGTTAAGAACAAAAATGAAAAAAAAAACTTTGAGATATTTTTTAAAATTAGGGAAAAGAAGTTTTTTTGTTTTAGATTCCATTAATGTAGTTTATAAAATACCATTTGTGTGATATGATGGTATACAATTAAACTATTAGAAACAATTGGCCTCTAGCAAAGTTTCAGGGTAAAAAATAAACTTACTTAAATCATTAGCATTTCTGTTATCAACAAAGTCCAGCAGCAATAGAGAAATCCCATTTAAAATAGAGATATTATGAAATATTTGGGAGTCTATTACCAAGACAAAAGCCAGGAACTATATGAAAAAAATTACACAACCTTTTCACACAAAAAGTTAAATTTAAATTATTAGAAGAATATCAAATATTCATGGGTAAGCCAAGCTAATGACAGTTTTACCTAAATTTATTTAGTGCCATAACAAACTGCCAAGAAATTATAGAGCTAGAAAAATCTTTTAAGAACAAAAAGTCAAAAATTTCAAGGAAATGAAAAATGCAAAGGAAGGTGGCCTAGCTACATACCATGCCTAAAACTAGATTATGAAGTGGCAAAAAACCAAAACCATTTAGTACTTGTTAAGGAATCTAGTAGAGAATCAGTGGAGTAGGTAAAGTTCACAAGACAATGACTATAGTAAAGATAAACCCAAAAAATTCCAGTTCCTGGGTTAAAAATTATTTGATAAAAATTACTGTTAAAAATTAGAAAATGGTATGGCTGAAACTAGGCATGGACCAACATCTAACACTCTACAACAAAATAGTCAAAATGGGTTGGTTCATGATTTAGACAAAGGATATAAGCAAATTAGGACAACGGATAGTCTGTACTTCAGATCTCTGGAGAAAGGGGTTTATGGCACAGAACTAGAGAATGTTATGAAGTGGAAAGGGAATAATTTTGATTATATAAAGTTTTTGTACAAAACCAATGCAGCCAATATTAGAAGGGAAGCAAATCTAGGTCTTATGACTCCATATCTACTGTCCTACACTTCGAAACTCTTTGTAAAAGATGGCAGAGTAGAAATTAACCAAATAAGCAATTCCTATCCAAATCCCTTAAATGAAATAAAAATACTGTTTCCACCTCTTAACCATCAAAAAATCCAGGTATGAGGGAGAACTGAACACTGCAGCTATTTTCTCAGAGCTCATACTGATTTGCCATCCAGCCCCAGTATTTTCTTCCCACCCCACTTTAGAAAACCTAGTTGGAATTATTCACTATTTTCTTCAGAGTTGTAGGGCTAGGAAGTGTGAAGGCTTTCTACTGTGTGTGCTGTCCTTGACCATTTTGAGGCTAATCAAATCTCTTTTAAACACCTCAGGAGTACCACATTCAATCTTACAACTGGTTAGGAAGTCTCTCCTTGTTCTGCCTCCCTCCTTACCAGAACTTGGAGAAAGTCTCAACCTCTCCTATCAGACCTGTACCAAAGGGGAGTAGTCCCTATTACTCTCAGGGAATGAGTACCCCTCGTGCTGAGGGAATCCTTTCTATTTTCCCTCTCCTGTACCAAGTCAGCAGTTGTCTACTCCCCACACAAATTGAGGTTATTTTATCCATTCCAATTTATCAATCTCAGTTGAATCAGAGCTGCAAAAATAATTCTTGCCTCTTTCCCCACCTGTAAATTGAAGAGAATCATCTCTAGGGCCTCTACAAAAAGGCAAAAGAGATATTCCTTTGGTCACTTGCCCCCATATTAGAAAAGGTTGGGGTAGGGGTGGGCAATCTACCAAGCAGAGGTCTCAATTTTGCTTCACAGTTCTTATTATATAGAGACTATCAGAGCCTTAGAGCTGGAAGGACGTTTGAAGATCTAGAAACATTTTTCTCCCCCATGAGAAAACCCAGCTTGAGAGGTGAAATCCCAAAATCAAACAGTAAATGGCAGAGCCTGGAATTTAAATACAGGTTTGATGGATCCTAACCAGTGCATCATACTATTGCATTTTATACTTGTTCTAATACTATCATATTTGGTCTCCATTCTCACACTTTTGATCCCATTCTTCAAACATTTGCCAAGCTAAAAGACATCCAAACTTATCACTTACCCTGTTTAAAAAAAAAATCCTCAAGATTTAGTCCAGGTGTTACCTGTTCCACAAAGCCTTTTATGATTTCCCCATCTGAAAACGTTCTTTTCCTCAACTACTCTTAGAACACTTTTCTTAGATAATTTTATTTGCTCCTGATCATTATCTATTGCTATATTGATCTGGGCATATGGTCTTATTCATAGAATTACAATTTGAGAATTGGAAGGGACCTCAATGACCATCTAATTAACTCATGCCTAAAAGGAATCCTTGCTGTAATAAAGCCAACAAATAGTTATCCAGTCTTCCCTTGATGACCTCCAAGGAGATGCATGTGTCCTGCCTCTTGGGGCAGTCCATTCCTTTTTTGAACTTCTCTAATTGTTTTTTCTGACATCTAGCTTAAATTTACTTCTTTGCAATTTCTACCCATTACCTGTATCTCTCTAATAACAAATAGAACAGGCCTAATTCCTCTTTCATATGACAAACTTTCAAATATTTGAATACAGCTAACGTGGCCAGAAGATCCCTAGTCACTTCAACCTAACTGCATAATGTCATGAAGACAAACTTCTCACTAAAGTTCTGGGATTTTGGACAAATCATTTAACCTTTATCTGCTTTAGTTTCCTCATTTGTGAAATGGGAATATTGATACCATCTATCCCTAGGATGGTTGTGATGAGAAGGTATCCTTAAAGTGTTTTGAAAACCTTAAAATGCTATGTAAATATTAACTAGTATATTAAAGTGATATTAAAATGTAAATTTTATTGAATTTCATCCAAGTAGATTAATTTCTGGGCAGCTAAGAAGTGCAGTAAATTGAGTGCTGGGCCTGAAGTCCACTCCTTTCAATTAGGTTTAATTTTTGACTTATTTTTTATCACTTTATCTTCTCCATCTTTTCTTTTTCCTTCAATTTTCCTTTTCAACTTCTTGTCATTATTCCTACCCAATTTTTCTTAATCATCTTTGATCTTACCTTCTCTCTACCACCTTAATTCATCTAGTCATTTCTTTCTTACCTAGATCATTGCAAAAGCCTCCTAATTGGTCAGTCTTCTTTCATAGTATCTGCACTTTGAGCTTATACTCTAATATTTTCCTCAGTTTGTCCCAAACTTCTTCTAAATTACACTTTTGACCTTATTATGAATCCTTCAGAATCATTTACTCAATTTGCTTCTTATTTTTCTCAAGTCCTTTCTTCTCCTGTTCCTTCTCTTAGGGCCTTCTCCCATGGAAATCAGAAGTATATAAAAAGAATACTCTCTTTCACTCTCTTCCAGAGTCACTGAAGTCCAGTGGTTAGACATATGTGAAGGATAAAATCTGCCCAGGAAGAGTGGATGACTATGACATCTTTGATGTCAGAGCACGTGCTAGCTCCTACTCCAGGGGCCTTCATGGCTATTGGAATAAGTTGTTCTCTGCCCATTCTGCCAGGAACCCCTTGCCTAAGGAAGGCTTAGGTGACAGCAGAAAGCAAAAGGAGTACTGGGATTAGGAGTGACAAAAATAGAGGATCTGCCATCATGAGGAACAGAAGGGAGTTCACCAGCAATCATGGAAACTTTGTCCCAAACTGACTTATGTAAAAAACGAATACATGTATTATCTAAAAAATAACCCCCCAAAAAACATTATGAACACTTTGCCGAGCCAGGATGAGATGAATCAAATATGCATGAGTCACACTCAGAGCCAGTGATTTTCATTTTCCCTTTCCCTTTCCTTTTTTCTCCTGAAAGGAAGGGTTTATTTCCTTTGAGTTGGATGCTTCCTTTCCTCAAGGATTGAGAGACTTTTACCCTTATGGGTTTAAATGATTACTTTGTTTCTTAAACCAGTAAATAAAAGCCATTGAATCAACTATTAACAACTGATAGACTCACTATGCTATTGCTTGTAAAGAGCATTGGGAAGAGGAAGGTTTTGGGGGACAAACCAGGACCAGAGAGATTTAAACTTACTCTTATCTGCCAGAGTGAGATTTCTGTATTCAAAATAGCGTCAGCAGGGTGAAAAGAAAATAACGAGGTAGGAAGAGCAGGAAAATGCCTTGTATAGACACATTTGTTGTAAGCTTCAACACATATTGGAGATGGTAAGAAGTAGAGGATAGAGAGCAGTGTATGCAAAGATATAGTGGAACAGGACATGTAAGGCTTCCAGTGCTATTGAGTTTATACTGTATGAAGGTAGATGGGAGAAACTAGTACAAGACATAGTAGACCAATTTGCTGAAACATGGAATTTGTGAAGAGAAATGTATTGCAAATGTAGAAAGGTAGGCTGGAATCAGATTTTGGTGGCCTTTAAATGACAAATGCAGTAATTTGTATACTATGCTAGAGTCAATGGAAACCCACTGAAAGTTTTTGAGCAGAGGAATAACAATCAGACATTTAATTTAAAAATATGAATTTAATCAGGTTAGAGAAAAATTAAGAGGTAGCTCCATCCCAAAAACCCAGAGAGGAAAAAATAAACAGGAAGAACAGTCAATAATGTTAAATGATTCAAAGGTCAAAAAGGATAAGGATTGAGAAAAGGACATCAAATTTAAATTTGGCAATTAGGTAATCACACTGGTAACTTTGGAAAGAGCAGTTTTAGGTAAACAATGATATTGGAAACCAGATTTCTAAGGGTTTGAAATGTGAGAAGGAAAGGGGAGGCAGTGAGTATAAATGACTTTACATAGAGTTTCTGCCACTGATTGATTTCAGGTCTGTGAACTTGAATAGTTAAAAAAAATGAATATTTTCGCTAACTTCTAACTGAAATTTAACATTTTCTTCAGTGAATGTAGGCAAGAAACTGTTATTCTGAGGAGTTCATAGACTTTGTCAGAATGTCAAAGGGATATATGAGGCAAAAAAAAAAAATCTCAGAACATCTGGTTCAGGAGTCTGGCCAAGAAAGGCAGAAGAGATAAAGGATTATGGCTTGAGGGGAGTAGTATTTATTGTATACCTTGCAGTACAATATGCACTTAAGATTTGGCTTTGGCTTCTATATAGGTAAAATTATAGATAAAAACAAAGTTCAACGAATGCTTTTTGATTAACACCTAATACATTATTTGAATTAGCCACCAGTGGGCGCTCCAGTAGAGCGGTCTCTGTAGCCCAGGGTAGCTACCCAGGTTGACAGTGAGCGGTCTCTGTAGCCCAGGGTAGCTACCCAGGTTGACAGTGAAAATACTCCTGTGTTATTGTCCTGAAAAAACCTCTACTGTTAGGGATTTTGTGGTTGTTGACTACCCTTTCTCTAGCCAACAAGTGTTATTCCTTAGCTGTGCCCATCAGTCCTATCTGGAATCTGTAGCTTTCTGCTGGCCCCTTTAATGCCAGCCTCTTGTCTGTAATACCCCGGCCCAGATGCCTGTCTTCCCCAATTTAAAAGGCTGGAATTATCTATACCTATAACAATACAGGCTAGACATTTCAACTTCCCAGCTGACTAGTGTGTCCTTTTTTTGTGAATGCAGGAATGGAAAACTAGTCAGACCTTCCTGAAGACTGTCCTCCTTATAGAACCAAAATAAAACATATGAGCTGCTCTGATTGTGGCACTGATGTGACAGCTGACAAGTCATTATAGACTCTTTTCCTGAAAAGGCTGAATGAAGTCCCTTGAATCTGCCACCTATGAAAAATAGGGGGAAGTTCACCAGCGATCATAGAAACTTTGTTGAGTCAGGGTGATATGGACCAAATATACATGAGTATAAAATTTCTTAAATCCTTAAAAATTATCATCTCTATTTCTAAATTTGGTACTTTATGCTCCTATTATTTTTTAAATTATTGTTTTATTTTCTGATTATACATGGTATATTAACTTTTTAAATACACATTTCTTTATGAATCATTTTGGGAGAGAAAAATCAGAACAAAAGAGAAAAACCACAAGAAAAAAAACAGAAAAAAAAGTGGACATAGCATGTATTGATTTACATTCAATCTCCATAGTTCTCTTTCTGGATGAAGATGTTTATTGAAATTGCCTTGAATTACTCAACTGCTGAGAAGGATCAAGTGTTTCATAGTTAATCACTGAAGAATCTTGCTGTTACTGTGTACAATGTATTCTTGTTTCATTCAACGTCAGTTCCACGTCTTTCTAAAATCAGCTTGTCCATCTTTTTTTTTTTTTTTAAAAGAACAATAAAATTATTGTACTAGCTATTATATGAGTAGCTATATGGCACAGTGGCTAGAGTACCAGCCAGGAAGTCATAAGAACTGAGTTCAAATCTGATCTCAAACACTTTTAACATTTACTAGCTGAGTGACCCTAGGCAAGTTATTTAACCCCAATTGCCTCAAAAAGAAAAAAAAGAAAAAGAAAATAAGATAATGTTGCATATTTTATATTCCATAACTTATTTAGCTATTCCCCAGTTGATGGGCATCTACTCATTTTCCAATTCTTAAACCATTGATATTATATAATGATATGTAAATAAAAGCCATTGAATCAACTATTAACCATTGATTCACCAAAAAAAGGAAGTGTTACATTTTTTGTGCTGTTATTAATCAATGTATTTACCTTTACAAAAATCCAATTCTTGGGTTTCTCAATTTAATTGACTTTAAAATACTAAGCCAAAATTAAATGCATTGTTATGTTCTTGATTTTTCATTTTTCTATTTTTTTCTTTTCATTACCTCTATCTAATTTCCTTTGGCCTATTATGTTCTTTCTGTTAGGCCAAAGTATTTTTCCAAAAGCCAGGAAGCTGTTGAAATCAATATAAACTCCCTCTAAAATCCTTTGCCTTCCTGTTATCTGCAGGATCAAAATAGACTCCTCTTTCAAGCATTATAAATCCTTCACAGCCTGGCTCCAATCTACCTTTCTAACCTTATACCTTATATATTTTGGCCAACTAAATTAATTTCTTGTCTTTTACATAGCATTCCATATTCTCCAAGTTCTTCACATTTGCTGGATCTCATGCCTGAAATGTACTCCCTTTTCACCCCCACCTTTTAGAATGCCTAGCTTTTTTCAAAATTCAGCTCAAACATCATTTATATAAAACCTTTTCCAAGTAAAGACACTAATACATTGTTGGTGGAACTGTGAATGGATACAATCATTCTGGAGAAAATTTGGAACTATACTCAAAAAACTTATCAAACTGTGATAACCCTTTGATCCAGCATATCCCAAAGAGATCTTAAAGAAGGGAAAGGGACCCACAAGTGCAAAAATGTTTGTGGCAGCCCTTTTTGTAGTGGCAAGAAACTGGAAACTGGTGGATGCCCATTAATTGGAGAATGGCTAAATAAGTTATGGTATATTAATGTTATAGAATATTATTGTTCTATAAGAAATTATCAGGAAGATTATTTCAGAGAGGCCTGGAGAATTATAACAAGATTATAATTATAATTATAACAAGATAATTATAACAATTATAAGATGATCAATTCTAATGGATGTGGCTCTCTTCAACAATGAGATGATTCAAACCAGTTCCAATTGTTCAGTAATAAAAAGAGCCATCTACACCCAGAGAGAGGACTGTGGGGACTGAGTGATTTTTCATTTTCACTCTTTTTGTTGTTTGCTTGCATTTTATTTTGCTTCTCTTTTTTTCTTATGTGGCATGATAATTGTATAAATATACATATATATACACATATACTGGATTTAATATATATTTCCACCATGTTTAACCTATGGACTACTTGCCATCTAGGGGAGGGCATGGAGGAATGGGGGGAAATTGGAACACAGGGTTTTGCAAGGGCTAATGTTGAAGAATTGTCCATGCATATGTTTTTAAAAGTAAAAAGCTTTAATTAAAAAAAAAAACTTTTAAAATCCCCTTAGCTAATAGTACCCTCCTTCCTCCCCCATTAAACTTGTATTTTCTACTTCTGGCTTTAGTTCAACAGTGCACTAAAACTTTTGGAACAATCATATATGTAAATATTAGCTTTACCATATAAGCTCAAGGACAGATAGTTTCATTTTTGTCTTTTTACATCTAGCATAGTAGCAGAAACATGGTAGGTGCTTATACTCGATTTAAAATGTTGTTACATACAAATTTAAATTTAGGGTTTTTTCCTTAACATATGCCTTTATACCTATGATTTTGCTCATAAAGTTTCTGAATTTCCCTTGGCAGATAGATTCCTAAATATTTTATATTATCAGTAGTTACTTTAAATGGAATTTCTCTTTGTAACTCTGACTGTTGGATTTTGTTAGTGATATATAAGAATGCTGATGACTTATGTGGGTTTATTTTATAACCAGCAACTTTGCTAAAGTTGTGGATTATTTCTAATAACTTTTTAGCAGAATCTCTGGGGTTCTCTAAGTATACCATCATGTCATCGGCAAAGAGTGATAATTTGGCTTCCTCATTGCCTATTCTTATTCCTTTAATCTCTTTCTCAGCTCTTATTGCTATAGCTAGCGTTTCTAATACAATATTAAATAGTAACGGTGATAGTGGGCAACCTTGTTTCACTCCAGATCTTATTGGGAATGGTTGCAGTTTGTCTCCATTACATATGATGCTTACTGATGTATACCTATGATTTTAAAAATATATTTTAAACTATTTTTTGGCAACAGCCCATAATTTTTATGTATTTATACTACCATTGCTGCCTTTTTAAAATTTCCTCTTCAATTTAACTTTTTTAGTTGTCATGTATTTAAAATATTTAGTCATATTTTGGATCAGAGAATAACTTTGTGTCACAGACCCCTTTAGCAGCCTGTTAGAACTTATAGACCTCGTCTCAGAAAAATGTTTATAAATGCCCCCCCCCAAAATATAGAATTACTTACAAAGGAAATTACATTGACATAGTTATTAAAGTACTAAAATATCAAGGTCAAGAATCTACATTAAAAAATTGGAGTTTTAGTGTATTTTATTGTCTGCTAAGGATAGAGCCTTCTCAAATTTAATCAGAGCTTGTCTATGTACACAAACACTTTTTGCAAATGGTACTTACAGGCTTAAGATGTGTTTTCCCACATTTTTGTCTTTAAACATAAGAATTCTTATTTGATAAACTTAACTGATTTGTCATTTTTTAAAACAAGTGTCAACATTCCATATTATTAAATAATTAAGAAACTGGGTTTCTTACTCAGTTTCTACTCAGATTGTTGGCTATTCAGCTTACGTTGTTATTTGGGGTATAAAAACTTAACATTGTTACTTTTTTAAAATTTACTGTTCCTTTTGCCAAAATTTTCCATTTTGAATTTATCTGCTATAATGATTGCTACTCTTTTTTTGAACTGGCTACTTCATGATAAATTTTAGTTAAGCTTACATAGTCTCAGTCTTCATATACTTTTGTTTTATGTGTTTCCTATAGGCATCTAATCATTGAATCCATAGTGTTTAGTATTATATTTGACAGATTCCATAGTGCTTAGCATTATATCTTACAAATTTGATATATTCTTTTCTCCACCCTACTTTCAATTTCAATACTAAGATAAAGGTATTACTTTGAGGATTCTTTGTTTCTTCAGCCTCTTTAAAAATATAAATGTTTTGTATGGGACTGCCTGCCATTTAGGGGAGGGGGTGGAGGGAAGGAGGGGAAAAGTTGGAACAGACATGTTTGCAAGGGTCAGTGTTGAAAAATTACCCATGCATATGTTTTATCAATAAAAAGCTATAATAATAATAAAATATATATAGATAGATGTTTTTGTTCTTACATCATATATGTTTCCAAATATATTCCTCCCCTCCATCCATTGCCCTTAACTTTTAAAAATCTTTCACCCACTTTTATTTCAAAATTACTATGAAACACATTTTAACCAGATAATCTCGGAGAAATCTATCCCATTGCTTTAAACTTACAACTATAATTAATATATTTTAAGAACATTTTGTTGAATATCTTTAACTATTCAGTCACCTAAAGGAAATATTGCTGCCCCTTTCTGAACTTAGTTCTTTTCAGCTGAAGTCCTATGTCACAGAATTCTTTGAAATGTTCTTAAGTTTTCAGGTGTTATTCTTCTGCCTTGCAAAAGAAGGTTAAGGTCAACTCACATAAAACACCTAACTTTGACATACACAGCCTCCATTTAGAAACATCTAAGATATATGGACCAGTTTCATTACCTCATTTAGCACTTATATGTCCTGCTTTGATATGGGATCTCTGCCCAGCATTGACCTTGTCCCACTGTAAGTGCTATCCAATTGTTTATCCTTTAACATCTGGTCTTTCTTTGCTTTTATCTTGAACTACTCCTTTGGACATGACTAATGATTGTATAGAATTACTTATTTATACTTAACTTTCTGTATATTTATTCTGTATGTATTTATATATGTCCTTGTTTTCCTTATAAGAATGTAAATTCCCTGAGTGGATGCCCATCAGTTGGAGAACAGCTGAATAAGTTATGATAAAGGAATATTATTGTTCTATAAGAAACTATCAGCAGGATGATTTCAGAAAGATCTGGAAAGATACACCAGCTGATGCTAAGTGAAATGAGTAGAACCAAGAAAACACTGTACACAGCAACAACAAGATTATATGATGATCAATTCTGATGTACATGGCTGTTTTCAAAAATGAGATAATTCAGATCAGTTCCAATGGTCTTGTGATGAAGAGAGTCATCTGCACCCAGAGAGAGGACTGTGGGAACTGAGTGTGGATTGCAACAAAGTCTTTTCACTTTTTTTTGTTGTTTGCTTGCAATTTGTTTTCCTTTTTTAATCTGATTTTCGTTGTGCAGCATAATAATTGTGAAAATATAAAAAAAAGAATTGCACATGTGTAACATAGCTTACTTGCCATCTAGGAGAGGCAGTTGGAGGAAGGGAGAGAAAAAAAAACTGGAACCACAAGGTTTTACAAGGATGAATGTTGAAAACTATGCATATGTTTTGAAAATAAAAAGCTTTAATAAAAAATAAAAAAGGCTAAGGTTTTCTGGAAAGTTGATTCTAGGAACCAAGCCCATATCTCTTAGCTTTAAATATACATATTCTTGACTAATTGTCTTATTCTTCCATTGTTTTAGCTATAAAGTCTTATGAAATTCTGACTGGTACTTTCTGATAAAGGATTTGTTCTTTTTTTTGATGTTTAGATGATTTAAAAATTTTTTTTCTTGTGGTTTTATGCTTGAATTTTAGGATTCTTCTTGTTAGGACTGATTTTTTTTCTTATTGTCATGTGTAATTCTGAGAAATTTTCTTGAACTACTTCAGGCCCTTTTCCTTATCTTTGCCCTCTGGAGATTTAATTATGATGAAGTTTTGGCCTCCTGAGAGTTGGTCACTCTTTCCTGCACAGCTACCAATTGGTTTTCTAAGTCTTGTCTTGTTTTCCCACTTGGTTTTTGTTAGCCATTTTTTGTTCTACTGAATCATGTCTCATCTATCTGTTTCCACCAATATTTTATCTATGATGGCATGCTTAGTACAACTTTCATCCATCTATTTTATCCCCAATGATAAGGACTTCAGTGCTCTCGGTGCCTATCACAAACTGGAAAACCGCAGCAGCAGGAGCAGCAGCCTTGTTCTCTCTCCTCACGGAGCAGTAAAAAGGGCATTCTTCCGGGATCCAAAAACCTGTGGCCTCAGACCAACCATCTGAGTGAGCTTCCTGCCCCGCAGAGTGACAAGTCCGGCCCCCTGACATCAAAGGGCGGTTCTGCCTCTACCCCATCCCCTCCCTCTTCCCCCAAAGATTTCCTCGCTCGCCTTCTTCCTCCCTGGAAAGGCCAAAAATTCCTGGGACCTTTCTAGGCCTCTCGGTCACTCCCTCTAAAACCTTCATGGCACTGAAGAAAGAAGTAAGGGTGTGCCTCGCACCTCCCACCTTCGTATTCTTCACGCAGTCCTGCCTTGGCAGGACGGCGTTCCAGCCTCGCGCGCAACCTGCTCCAGCACATGCACGACTCTTGAGCGCTACCACAAGCTCTACCTGCTCATGCGCGAAGGCGACCTGCCCGTTATAACTGTCACAGGTGTGCTTTGGGACTGACCCCGGGGGCCTTGGGAAACGCCCAGGCTCTGGCTTGCTTAGAAAGAGTGGCTCCTGCCCCAGACCTGGAATGGAGTTTCCGGGTGCTCTGGCTCCCCCTTCCCGTAAATCCTCGTTGGTTAATAAAGCACCCTCTTCTTCCTCCAAGAGGTTCTCCATTCTGTATGGCCGTGGCCGCTTCCCCAACCAGCCCACGGCTACTTGGAAGATGCTGAGCAGATTGTGGGTGTTGTGATACCTCATCACCACGGACTTGGCACTGAGAGGAGCCGGAATAGAGGTCATCCCGCCCAACCCAGTCATTTCACTGACAAGAGAAAGAGAAGAAAGAGCTCGCCATGGTCATCCCAAGCAGCCAGGAGCCAGGAGCCTACCCCTGTCCGCTACTTCGGAACCGCGATGCAATGGCGCATCAGCAAAGTTTGAGTCACCGTGAGACCCAGGTCCTGGGCCTCCGCAGGAAGGACCGTCGGAAAGGGACTCAGTTCTAGTCAAGCTTCAAGTCTGCCTAGTCTCTTGGAACTTCAGACGCCTCTGGCTTTCACACTTTGACAGGCATGTCAAAGTATGCAAGATGTCAAGATGAAAAGGCCCCGAGAAGAAGCTGCCGTGAGAGGAGCTGGCAGTCCCCAGGATGACATGTCTTCAGCTTGCTACACCAAGGACTTTGGGGAAATTCCTCCAGGTGAGATCTAGGACTCTCAGTTGAGCCGAGTTATCGCTTCCAATAGGACAGCCTCTCATTTTGTATTGTCTGGTCTAAATTATTCTGCTATGGATACCTTCTGTGGCTCCTGTTTTGGTACCAGTTTGGATAAATGATCATTTTTCTTCTTCCTTTTTCATTTCTGCCTCCTAACTCCTCCCTGACTTTCTTGAAGTCCTACCTGCCTGGGGGGAAAAAAATAAAAAAGACTTAGCCAGTCATTCTTTATCTTAGTGCCTTTCATCTGAGATTAAACCAGTTTATCTTGTGTTTGTTTGTGCATAGTTGTTTGCATGTTTTCTCTCCCATTAACTATAAATTCCTTGAGAGTGGGGATTATCTTTTGCCTTTATTTAGATCCCCACTATTTAGCACCATGCTTGGCACATAGGCACTTAAATTCTACTTGACTGGCTTATGATCTAGTTGAGGACACATCCTAAATGCAATGTAAGATATTGTGGTAAATAGCAAATAATACATTCTATGAGAATTTAGAGGAGGTACTGAAAACTGAGGGTTTGAGGAATGAGGCTAGCTGGATTTTTATGAAGCATGTCCAAGTCTATGTAATGGCTAGTATTTATATAGTGCTTTAAAGTTTGGAAAACACTTTAGATATATATTATTTACTGATCCTTACAGTAGTCTTAGGAAATAGGTGCTACTATAATCCTCATTTTACACATAAGGAAACTGAGAAATTAAATGGCTTATCCAGCCATGGAGCTGGTATATGCGCAGGTCTTCTGACTCCTAACCCAGCACTATCCACCTTGTCTTTTCATTATATATTCAGCCAAATATGTGGATCTAAATACTTTTTGCATTTATATCTACCTACCTGAAAACTATACCTAGATGTCATTTCTGTATCTCAATCCATCCAAAATTGAATTTAGCATTTCCTCTTCCTATTCGCCCCTCCTCTTTACCCTTTCTTCCGAGATATGAACCAGTCCTCCTTCAGTTTCCCTGTTTCTTGTAATGGTACCACCACCCTCTCAATCACTCTCATTTAAAACCTATTCAGGATAATATACATTCCAAACTGCCCTTTTCCCATCCAATCATCTTCCAATTTTTTTCCCTTCTTCCACAGTGCCAAATATCCATCCCTAAGGGGCTAGAAATGCTAGATTTTGGGAGATCTCGGATGAAATTAATCCACAAATAATTAATGGCTCTGAGACTCTAGACAAGGTATTTAGCCTGCTTCAGCTGGTTTTCTCACCTGGAAAATGGACATCCTAATAAGTACCTTCTCCCAACTAGAGGGTTGTCCAAATACTAAAACAGGCTGATATGTGTCAAGTGCTCTTGCAAACAGTAAAGTGATATATAAATGTTGACTACTTGTAAAATATTTTGCATATAAGGGGAGGATAAGTAATTTTACTTATTATTATTACTTATTATTAACATTTTATTATAATAATATAATAATAACATAATATTAGCATATTAACTATCTTCATTAATTCTGATGTTATTCTATATTCCATTCCAGGTTATTGTAATAGCCTCCTAATTGGTCTCTCTCCTCTCCTTCACACAGTTGCCAAATTAATTTGTGTTATTATAGGATTGATGCTTGTTAGGAGCCAGATCTAAACTTCCTGGTTTTCTACATTGCTCATAAGCTAAAATACAAACCTTTGACCTGGCTCAATGTGATGACCGTGCTAGCACCCGCAGGAGTCAGGATAAACAAAAGTGCATCTTTATTCTTGATCTTTAGGGGTAGAAGTGAAGGGGATGGAAGAGAATCTCCGCAAGTGCCTTCTCCCTCGTCTACTGCCAAGAGTGTGTCTCTCATCTTACTCCACCCCCTAGTCCCTCCTACAATCCTCTATACATCAATCATTGAGCCAGTACGGATAGTGGAAAGGACCATTTTCTAAGCATATGCCCATAGAGTATTGTCCAATCAGTAGTTAGCCTCAAGTGCTCAGCAGTCCCGACCTCAGTGCATCAACCCAATAGTTTCAGCCCTCTATATCTCCCGCTTTCTTTTGTTTTAGAACACAGGTGGTCATGCCATCCCTGACTTCTTAGGATGGTGAGAGCCCTCAAAAGGAAGTGATAATGCCCTCTCTGACTTCTTAGAAAAGGAGGTGAAAACACCGAAAAGGAGTTGATCACCGCCCCCTCCTCTCTCTTCCCCCCACTTCTCAGGAAGGGAGGTAAAAGCACTAAGAAGGAGATGATCACACCCTCCCCGACATCTCAGGAAGGGAGATGAAAAGCACCAAAGGGAAGTAGGGATTGCTAGAGGGTTTCTGGGCTGAAGGCTCTTATTAGAAACAGGTATGCACAAACCCATCAGCATGGGAGGTATTATACGAGCACATAGCAATAAAACACAGGCTATTAGTGATGATTCTCCCCACAGTCAGTGCAGGCTCAATGTGGTGCAACAAACATGAATTGTATATGCAAGTAGTGATATAATAAACAATATAAATCAATATGGTATTATAAGAGATTTCCAGAAGTCCTAGAAAGAGGGTATGTAAACAACAGTCACACATATGCCTTCTTCAGCAGCCAAGAAATAGTCCAAAACCAATCTATTGTCCATTGTTTCACATGTCAGGGAATCCAATGATCCCCGCAAGTTTTTGAAGTCCTGCAACAGTCTTTTCATGTGTTAGGGAATCCAGTGATCCCCCCAAGTTTTTGAAGTCCTGCAACAGTCTTATCATTTCTCAGAAAATCCAATGATTCCTGAGGGTTCTGAAGTCCTACAACGATCTTATCATGTCTCAGAGAATCCAATGATTCCTTAGGATTTTGAAATCTAACAATTTTTGATGTCCATGAGTCAAACACCATAACTGCCATGCTCTTTCAATGGTGGGCACAGTCAGCAATGGAACCATCTGATATTTCTTGGGTCTTCTCCTTCATTTCAAGGGTTTGCTCCGTCTCTCTGTGATGGACAAGGCGAATGCAGCTCGTTGGCACCCATCTGATTCCTTCTCGACCTGTGGAGGTACAAGTAAACCCTCTCCCCCAAGCAGTTAACCTATCTGTCCCTTCCATTCACCACTTTCTGGGTCTCTCCACATCACCTGGCAATTATCTAAAGATAGTGGAGCTGCTCGCACTGGACACTGCCCTTCCGGTGGGTTATAAAACATGTTTGCCGGAGCCAGTGCATCTTTGTCAAAAATCAAGAAATTAATAGTATAAAGAGCTAGATGTAGAAGTTCTCTAGGATTACCTGTGGCTCCCCCTTTATTTTGTTTTTGGAGGAGTGTCTTAATGTCTCTGTTTCTCCTCTCTACTATTATCTGTCCTTGAGGATTAAAGGGTATGCCAGTGGTGTGAAAATCTTATACTGTGCACAAAAGTGTGCAGAATGTTTAGAATTCCATGCAGGTCCATTGTCTGTTTTTATGGCCCGTGGCACACCCATAATTGCAAATGCTTGTATAAGAAATTCAGTGACCACTTGGGCTGTCTCTTTTGTTGCTGGTATTACAAAAGTAAATCCTGAAAAAGTGACTAGCACAACATGGATAAAAGACAGATGACCAAAAGATTTATAATGGGTCACATACATTTGCCAAATTTCATTGGGTCTCAAACCATGAGGGTTTTTCCCTGGAGGCAGTGTAGGAGCATGGAAAGGAAGGCAAGCTATACAGGCTTTTACTACGTTCCTAACTTCCTCTGTTATTCCAAATTGCAAACATAAAGCTTGAGCAGCCTGATGATATTTAAAATGAGATTCTTGGGCTTCTTGAAATAAAGGAGTATTGGCCAGCATAGTTTGAAGGTTATCTGCCTTTGAATTACCATCAAAAATTGGACCTGGAAGTCCACTATGAGAGTGGACTTGCACAATATAAATCTTACCTGGATGCTTTCTCACTTGCTCTTGAAGTTCCTTGAAGAGCTGATAGATATATTAGAGGCTACAAATTTTAATTGGGCTGTGGCAATTCTTTGTACCACACCTATTGAATAGGCCAAATCAGATATGATATTATATATATATATATATATATATATATATATATATATATATATATATATATATATCTCCTGGATAATAAGTAAGAGCTAGAATGATTGCATACAATTCATTCTGCTCAGTGGACTGAAAAGGAGTTCTGACTTCTCTCTTTATAGTTAAGTCGCGAGAGTATATAGCACAAATAATACATTTGGATGCATCTGTAAAGATAGTTGGTCCTTTAAGAGGAACTTTAGAAACCTTCTCTTTAAAAATCCATCGCCAATTATGTAATAGTCTGGTTATCTTTAATGGAGACCCGTGTGCAAAATTTGGAGCCATGGCCAATAAAATTGGCCACTCTGGGATGGTTTCACAGCATACATTAATTTGTGCATTAGTATAAAAGGTGTATATCTTGTCAGGTCTCATCCCAGATAATTGTACTGCTCACTTTATGGCCTTTAATAAAATTCTAGCCACAAGCACTGGGTAAGAAGTAAGTCTTTGTTCTGGTTGTGCTGGAAGGTTCACCCACTCTATCACACTGTCTCCTTGATGAAGGACTGCTGTGGGTGTCTCTTGTGTAGCAAAAACTGATATTTCCAAGGGTTTTTGAGTGACCCTTTCAACCACATTGGATAAAGCCAGTTCAACTTCTCTCAAAGCCTCTTGAGCTTCTTTTGTAAGCTGGCATGGTGAATTTAAAGCACTGTCTCCCCTTAAAATGTCATATAACGGTTGCAATTGATAGGAATCAAGCCTAACACTGAACACATCCATTGGATATCTCCTATCAATTTCTGAAAGTCATTTAAGGTGTTTAGCTTCTCTGTTCTTAAGGAAAGTTTTTGTACTGTAAGCACCTTAGGGAATACTTCATATCCTAAATATTGAAAAGGAGCATGCCTTTGAATTTTTTCTGGAGCTATGTGCAATTTGTAGTATCTTAGTGTTTCCATTGTCTTTTGTAGACATGCTTCTAACATTTGTTCTCAAGTGCACATCCCAATATATCATCCATGTAATGTAGTAACAACTTTTGGAAATGCTTTTCTTACTGGAGTAAGAGCAGCAGCAACATACATTTGACACATAGTAGGGCTGTTTTTCATTCCCTGTGGCAAAACTGTCCATTCATATCTTTTGTAAGGCTCAGCTAAGTTAACACTGGGCACTGAAAAGGCAAATCTTTTCATATCCTCCTTATCCAGAGAGATAGAATAGAAACAATCCTTAATGTCTATAACCCAAAGAGGCCATTCTCTAGGCAATTGAATAGGAGATGAAAGCCCAGGCTGAAGAGTTCCCATGGTTTCCATCTGTTCATTTACCTTTTTTAAATCAGTCAACATCCTCCATTTTCCAGATTTCTTTCTCACAACAAATACTGGGGAATTCCAAGGACTTAGAGAAGATTGTAAATGTCCTTGGTCAAGTTGCTCTTGTACTATATCTAATAAGGCCTGAATTTTATTGCTACCTAAGGGCCACTGTTCTATCTGCACTGGTGTATCAGTTTTCCATTGGATAGGAACAGGTGAAAGTGTTGACAGGCCTTCAACAGCAGTCCTGCCTAAAAAACCTGAGGTACTCATTTTTAATCCTAATTGTTCTAAAATGTCTCTTCCCCACAGATTGATGAGGATTTTTTCAACTATAAAAGGAGTAAAAACTGTTTCACCTTCAAATATCCATCTCAAAGGGGTAGCACTAACTTCAGTGGCTATTGATCCTCCTATGCCAGACATATAGGTATCTGCCTTAATCTTTGGCCAGTGACTGGGCCAGTTGGCACCTCTAATGACTGTACGATCTGCACCAGTGTCTACTAATCCTTCTAATTGTATGCCATTTATATAGATAGTGAGCCTAGGTCGGTCAGCTGTCACAGCTGCTGTCCAGTATATTCCTGGATTTTTTTTTGCTTGGAGTCAGAATCTGGGCGACTATCACCAGATTGCTTATTAGGAGTCTGTATTAGTAAATCTGATGCTATTACTTCTCCTGGTTGATAAGTCACACATTGTCTATACCTATATTAGTGACTGGGATATTATCTATACATTCTCCAGTTTCCCACATCAGTGTGTGGATGGACACTGATTTGTATGTACTCTCAGGAGGTGAAATGGTCAAGCCTACTGTGCCTAGAGGTAAGGGATCCATAGGCTGGAGAGTCACAGATTTCACCTCTCCAGAGGGTATCTCAGTTGTCCCAGCTGCACACAACTCTATTCTCCCCAATTGTAATCCCTTTCTCCCATCAGGTTGCTTTCTGGCTGGTTGATTGTGTAATCCCCTTCTCCCATTCTATGGCTTCCTGGCTGATTGGTCATGTCTGGATACTGAACTTCTAGGCACTCTCTGGGTGTAGCATCGGCTGCCATCATGCCCCAAGTGTTTTTTGCCTGGGGCCCTGGAGGTGGGCCCCTCATCCTGTTTCCCTGAATCAGTCTACATTCTGAGGCCCAATGGAAGCCTCTGTTGCATTTCAGACATGGGGTTTTGGGTCTTGTTCTCCCACCCTGTTTTCTTATTCTGTTTCTATGCCAACATTGAGCTTTCAGATGCCATACTTTACCACATTGAAAGCATTGACGAGTCTCTCTGGAAGTCCCTTGCCAAAAGGGACCCTGTCTTCCCATGTTTGGATTTTGGGAAGTCTGCATCATAGCCTGGCTATAAAAGGTATTTATGACCACTTTGGCATGTCTTATGATCTCTAAAGGAGCATCCTTGCATAGTCCTAGTATAATTTTCTACAAACCTCATTAGCATTTTCTTTAGCAAGTCGCCTTATCATAATGTCTGTTACTGCATTTTCACCATTAGTTCTTATGACAGCAGAGTGCAGATGTCCCACAAAATCAGCAAAGGGTTCATTGGCCCTTGTGTTATTTTTGTGAAGGCTTCACCCTTGTCGTTTTTATTGGGAAGCGAAGTCCATGCTTTGATAGCAGCAGTAGCAATTTGCCCATATGGCTGCTAAAGGGTAATTAATCTGTACTGAAATTTCTACATAAGAACCTACACCTGTTAGTTGGTCACAGGTGATTGGAGGATTAACTCCACTTTGACTATTTTGTTGGGCTTGTATCCTACAGAGCTCAGCATATTCAGAAAGCCACAACAAGTTTTGTCCAGGTTCTAAGCATGTCCTTGCTATAGATTTCCAATCCTTAGGGGTTAAGACTCCAAAAGCCAAATTCTGTAATAACATCTCAACATAAGCTGATGTAGCCCCATAAAGAGTGCAAGCCTTTTTCAGGTCTTTGAGGATTTCTATATCAAAAGGAGAGTATCTTCTACTTTCTTGACCTGAAGAGTCAAAGTCTTGAATCACTGGATACATTTCCAGTTGCAAATCACTTAAATTCTGACCTTCTTTCCTGGCTTTAACTACTGCCTTTTGCAATCTAGTCATAGGAGGGGGTGATTTTTTGGGGGGAGTTGCTGGTGGTGTCACAGCCCCTCCTACCATTCCTTTTCCCTCTATCCCCTAAGGTGAAGTTGATGGGGGTGTTGTCAAGAACCAGTTCCAGTTTAGGTGGGGTTGAAGCTGCTTTATGAGAGCCAGAATCACCATGCCCTTCACCCTCACTTAACTCCTCATGCCCTCTGGTGATAACTCTGTTAATCCCTCCTTTGTCCTCCTCAGTTTCCTCACACTTCTGCATCTGGCCATTCTGAAAACTTTTCTTTTTTCTATAACTTGCAGAGTTTTTTCAGGCCAATTGTATTATGTTGTATATATGTAGTGTTTCTTTGGAAAGTGACTCGGAACCATTGTCATTATAATAGTCACATAATTGATCTCCTACAAGTTTCCAATTATCTAGCCCTATCTCTTCTTCCTCAAAGAACCAAAGGGATGTACATTCTAATGTATCCAGGAATCCATCAATCTGCTCCTTTAAGCCCTGCCCCTTTATCAGTCTGAGTATGCTTCCTGCAGATCTCTTTGGGTTGGGGTTGGGGTTGGAGGTGAGGGTGGGGCTAGAGTTGGATCTTTTCCCAATATCTGCCCCATTTCAGCTAGAAAAGATTACTATTTTAGCCCTTAACAAAGTAAGTTCCCTGTTTGTCTATTTAAATACTCACCCTATTTCCTGGTCACCGGAGACTTCTTCAGTGAAGTTACAGGCCTTGGTTCCCACGCTTGGGCACCAAATTTAATGACCTTGCTAGCACCCAGGACACCCCAGAATCAGCAGAAGTCAGGATAAGCAAAGTCCATCTTTATTCTTGGTCTTAGATGCAAGATTGAACAGGATGGAAGCAGAATCTCCACAACCGCCTTCCTCCTCGTCTACTGCCAAGAGTGTGTGTGTGTCTTGCTTGTCTTATTCCACCCCCTAGTCCCTCCTACAATCCTCTATACACCAATCATTGAGCCAGTACAGATAGTGGAAAGGACCATTTTCCAAGCATATGCCCATATTGTCCAATCAGTAGTTAGCCTCAAGTGCTTGGCAGTCCTGACCTCAGTGCATTGATTCAATGGTTTCGGCCCTCTACAACTCTTAAATAAGGTCCTGCCTTATTTGGCTCTGGGCTATTTTCATGCCTCATTTCATCATTTTCCTCTTTACACTTGACTATTCCAAGCAAACTGGACAATGTGCTGTTCCCAGATCTCTGTCTTACTCCTGTCTCCCTCCCTCCCTCCCCCCCCCCAAACTCATGGAGGCCTTTTTCCTATATCCAGAATATGTTATCACCACATCTCCATTTGTTGAAATCCTTTTTTCAAGGCCCAGCATAAGTGCCACTCCCTCTCTTTCCTTTACCTCTTTAGATCTGAAATATCCTAAAATTATGAAGACCCTTTTTTTCATTTTGTATCTGTGCTGACTTGCGTATAGTAGGTATTTCATAAATGTTTGTGGCTTAATATTGAGGCTAAGGTGGTTAATTGTATGTATGTCTGCCTTTTGAAGACTAATCTAGATAAGTTTGGAGAGGCTCATCATGAGAAAATTAACCTCTAATAAATTATTTTGGTCATAAAATATTTTGGTCAATTGTTTTGGTTACATTCCCAAAGAATATTTCTTTTTATGAAGAAAGGGCTGCAGTTTGCATAACAGGAGAGTATATCCTTGCCAATGACACACTAGATCTTTAAAATTATTTTACAGTAGTAGCTGACTATGCTACAAGAATAAATGTTTGATAGAACAAGCAATAAGCTGGGAAGACTAAACACACATTTATAAGTTAATTGCCATAATCAAAATTTGAAACAAAGTGAATCTGTAACCAGGACCAAATCTAAGAATTTCAAATTAATGGTCCTAAAAAGAACAGAAACTTTTATGAATTTTGTGTTTTCAAATACCTTTTCATTTTTTTTCCTTTTGTGAGGCAACTGGGATTAGATGACTTGCCCAGAATCATACACTAGTGTTAAGTATCTGAGGCCAAAGTTAGAACTTGGGTCTTCCTGACTCTAGGGCTAGTGCTCTATCCACTACTTCATCTAGCTGTCCCTTAAATAAATTAAAAAAAAAACCAACTTGTTTATAGTAATTTTGAAATGATTATCCTTTTCTCCAGGTGTATAAAATGGTTAGGAAAAAGAAAGGGATGGTGATCTTGTCCAGAAATCAAATAACTAGGTTAGAGAGATGTGAAATGACCAAAACTCACCAGAATTCTGGCATTGTTTGTTTCAGATTTTCTAAAGTAGGCTCCTACTAAAGCATTGAAGCAGGGCAGAACCAAATATTAATTCAAGGGTGGTAGGAAGGGGCATTCTGCTGGGAAGGTCAGAATAGAAGATAATTATTTCCCCAAGGTTCACTAGGGTATTGAATTTCTCTATATATACATGAGATCTCATCTACTCCCAAAGTTGAAATATAACTTCTATGCAGGTGATTCCTAAGTGTATATATACTAACCCCTGTTTAAGTCTTTATTACTTCTTTGAACTATAGTCTTTCTTCTCCTAAAATGTAAAATATTCTTCTAAAGGATTTTAGAGCATTAATAAACATAAGAAGAATTGCTCTAAATCACAAATAAGACAAATGTAAATCAAATAATTCTGAGGTTTTCCCTCTCAGTGAACTGGTAAAGCTGACAAAAGATAGAAATAATTAATGCTGTATGGGAAAGGCTATGAAAATTCAAGCGTACTAATACATACTATTATTACAGCTCAGAATTGGCCTTATTCTAGAAAGCAATTGAAATTATGCTAAGAAAATGACTAAAATTTCAAGATTTTTTGACACAGTTTGCATTGCTAGACATAGAATACCTCAAGAAAGTTAAAGATAAAAATAGATAGCAAATACCGCAGCAATTTTTTTGGGTAGCAAAGAACTACAAAGTATATAGAAATTAGTACTAATTGAGAAATGACAAAACAAATTGTAGTATATGAATGTAATGGAATATTACTGTGCTATAAAGAATGAAGAATATGAAGATTCATATGAAGGGATGCAGAGTAAAACAGATATAGGAAAACAGTATATATATAATGACAACAGCAATATAAATGGAAAGAACAATTGAAACTGAATGTTGTGTAATTATATTGACCAATCTTGGCCCTGGAAAAGGGTGAAGAAAATGCACCTCTCTCTTAGTCTCAAAGAGACTGGTTATAGAATTATCACATATATTGTCAGACATTGCTAAAGTATTGGTTGGTTTTGTTGACTTGATTTTTTAAATGTTTCTTATTTGTTTTTGTTACTTGAAATGATTCTCTGATAGGTGACAGAGAAGGGATATATTTGGAAATGAAAGTAATGTGGAAAAAGATACAATGTAGATAAGATTAAAAAAAACTATTCCTCATGCTGTCATCTCCTCTTCAATATTAAATTCTCTTTCAAGTGGTCTAGGATCACTATTTCCATTTCTTTGCTATTTACTTACTTTTTAACATGTTAATAGTTTGGCTTCCATCCCTACCACATTACAGACTATTCTCTCTGAGGTTATGGATGACTTCCTGATTGCCAGGTCCTTTTCTCTTGTTTTCATTCTACTTATCTTTTTGCATCAATTAACATTACTTATTGGTCACCCCTTATTTGATACTCTCTTCAATTTCCTTTTTAAACAATTGATGTGTTCTGTTTGTACATTACATTAATTTCAGAATATATTTTTCCACGTTCCTTGACCTAATGAATCACATTTTGTAACAAAATTTTAAAAAGAATAAAGACAGTATAGCAAGATTTTTTTTAAACATATCTACATGCTTGACATATATCATATACTGTATCCTTGGTCCTAAGTCTCTACAATGAATTCTTCCTCCATTTTTATACTTGTTCTTTTCTGCTTCTTTTACTAATACTTTCTTTTCTTACTAATACTTACTTTCTTTTCTTACTAGCTCTTTATGCCCCCACGTGTAGCTGTCTTTCTGGGTTCTGGCTCTGATACTTTTCTTTTTTCCACAGTCTCTCTTTTGGCCTTGACTTCAGTGACTATAAATATTCGGAAAACTCTCATATCTTAATGTGTTTGCCTGATCTTGTTATGCCACAATTTCCCTGAATTGTTTTGCCTCAATCCCCCTTGGTTGCAACCCTCCTTCCTGACCATTTAGAATTGATATAAACTAGGGCTGGGAAGCTTGACCACTAGCATTCCATAGAGCCATAAACTGCAGATGTATAATCTCAGATGGGGGGAACATCTCCTATCTCAGACTGAGTGGCTCTTAGCTCTTCCAACTTATCAGAATTTATGATCCATACCCCCAACCTGTCAGAACTGAATTTATGGTTCCTTCCTGAAAGTTCATGCTGACCAGTGCTCTCCATCTTCTGCCTTTATTTCCCTTATCACTGAAGTCCTACAAGAATCCCTAGAATTCTTCACTGGCTGTTGGATACTTTGAGACAATAGTCTAATCCAGCCCTGAGGGCGCCATGGATTTTATCTTGCTCCCAGCACAATCTCTCCCTCTCAAATAAAATATTAAAATTCTCTAATCTCTATCTTGCCTCAGTCTCTCTGGCATTACAATCTCTCCTTTGAGTTTGTTTCAAATTCCCAATTATGAAGCAGATACAACTATTTGGATATTATTGACATCTCTCAATCAACATGTTCAATAAGCCCAATTCCTTTCCTTCCCTCAAATTTGCCTTTTTTCTAATTTTCCACTTTTGTTAATGGATCCATATTCTTGTCATTTTCCCAGAATCAAAACTTTATTACCATTTTTGATTCTTCCCTTCTCACATATAATCAGTTGTAAAGTCCTGTTGACTCTAGCACTACAATATTATTAATCCATTCTCACCGTAGTTTTTACCTCCTCAATTTTAATTTCTCTAAGAAATTTTTTTTTGATGATACCACTTGGTGCTGACTTTTTTCTTCATTTCTCCTTCCATCTCCTGATGAACTTATCTACATAACAGTGTATATTAGGCAACTAGGTGGTGTAGTAGAAATAGTGCTAGATCTGTAGTCAGGAAGACCTGAGTTCAAATTGGATCTCAGACACAACTATGTGACCCTGGGCACATCATTTAATTAACGTCTGTTTCAACTATAAAATAAAGGATAATAACAATACTTTGTCCCAGGGTTTTGGGAGGATCGAATAAGATTATATTAGTAAAATGCTTAGCAGTGACTGCCATATGGCAGGCACCATATAAATGCTTATTCCCTATTATATCTATATAATGGTGTCTCTCCCTGTCTCCCACCTCCATCCTAGACTGTCAGCTTCTTAGAAACATGAACTGTTTCTTATCTCTTCTAGCTCTCAGCACAATGTGGATATATGTTTCACAAATGTCAGTGTTGATGAAGATGGACTATTTTAATAGCTTCCCAATGGGTCTTCTTGCTTACTGTCCCTCTCTAAACCATAATTCATTGTATTGCCAAAACCTATCTTCTTAATACAAGCCCAGATCTTGTTACTCCGTTGCTACAAAACCCTTCATCAATTCCTCATTACCTATTGGATTAAAAAAAAATTTTTTTTTTCTGGTATCAGAGAGCATGTGAGTATCTTAAAAGCAGGGACTATTTTGTTTTTGTCTTTTAAATGTGAAGCACATGGTTTGGTGCTTTGCACATAGTAGACACTTAAAAATTGTTTACTATATGCTGAATATATCCAATGCCTTCTACAACCTAGTTCAGACCCTACTTTACAAATGTATTTCATTCTATTCTCCTTCACAGGTTCAGCACTGTGGCTCAACTAGACTAGTGGTCATATTGGATCTCCAAGCATTTGCACATTACAATCCTCTTCCATAGCTTTGTTCAAATGTATTCCTTCCTTTAAAGTCCAAGTCAGGTATACCTACACCCATGATATTCCCTGATTGCTTCCATTCCTTCCCCAATTTCTTCTACTGTTATTTGCTCTGCATAATAACACTATAATTTATTTCTGTAAATGCATTATTCTTTACTAACTTAGAAATTTCTTGAATTACAAGCAATTACAAAGTATGAGGGAAGGAACTGTTTGTTTGTTGGTTTGTTTTTTCATCTTCATATTCCCAAGGCCTGATGTGGAAAATCAATAAATATACATCTATATCATAGTCCTCCATGAGTAAACAACCTCTGAATAAAGCTGGCCTGGAATTGGTCAGTTGAAAGATTCCTCCCCTTTTCCCTCCCTCTTTTTTCTTTCCCTTCTTTCTTCCCTTCCTCTCCTCTTTCCCACTTTCCTCACTCTGTCCTTCCCACCTGTAGTTCATATAAGGTATCATACCCTTACTACAAGATGCTCTTAACAAGCATTTTTTTCTTTTTCGCTTCTTAACTCTCCCAATGTATATTGTAGTTCATTGGCTAGATTTCTTTTTTAAGGACCAGATCTTACATTAAAACCAGTCTGATTCTACTGATTCTTATTGGCCACCAATAATTGTTCCTAGGCCAAGACCCCTTTGACTATTGTTTGGATCCTGATTGACTCGTATTGAAAGTAAATAACAGTCATTTCTGCTTTGGCCAGAAACCCTGAGGGTCTTCCCCTCCCAGATTCATTCATTCATTCATTCATTTAGATTTCTTGGACTAGGTGAAAGTAGAAATTCTTTGCCTCAATTGATATCTACCCTTAATCACTGAATGAGTGCTGCCTCAGTCAAACTGAAATCTGTTGAAGACCTTAGCTTAAAAAGGCCAAGGGACCATCGATTTGTCCTGATCTATATCTGGCCACTGGACCCAGATAGCTCTGGAGGGGAAAATGAGGCACAGCCCTTGCACAGCCCTCCCTCACTTCAGTCCAATTCACTTGCATGTCATGCCATCACCTCCCTAAAGTCAAGGTCCTCTTCGAAAACAAAGGACAAACAACAACCACACAATGTAATTTCTCCCTATATAAATAAAGATTAGGAGTTATGGAGCAGCTATGGCTTTTTCTGGTGATGAAGAAAAAGCTTTTCTTATTTTAACTCAACCTCTGTGGGTTGAGTAGCCCACTGGGAAGGGAATAAACTTCTTTTCTTTTGAAGGATAGGGTAAACACATTTTTAGGTGAGAAGAGCCTAGAAGACCAATACCTACATTATAGGATGAATGAGTCTCACTGTTAATCACTCCCATCCTAGGTCTGACATATCCTAAAGACTAATTTATTTATTTATTTATTTTTTGGTAAATCTGAATGGAATGTGAGCCCAACCCTTTTACCCTCTTCCCCAGGACACTTAGTACTGGATCTATAGGCAGCTGGAGAGCAACAGAACTTAACAACAGCCTGAATATTATTATCTATTAATTAAACTTTTAAGTTCAGCACTTCAGGTTATAATTCCCCCCCCTCAAGATCTTTTTCCACTTTGAAGATAAATAGGGCTGGTGCCCAAGTGGTCTGAATAACTGGCTTCAGCTTTATACATAGTTAATGGAAGAGGCATTTTTTCTACGCATCTTTAAAAATAAAAAAAATATATATATAATTTTATTGAAACACAATTAGCAAGAACCCCACATTATATTCCAATGTTATTAAAACTTTTTAAAATAATCATTTTTTTAAATCACAAGTATAATTTTATACCTTTTAAACTCAAAATGATTAGAGAATTTCTTCACTGTTAGAGTCACTAAAAACTTCCTATGTTTTCCATTCATCTTTACGGATGTAAAGAGATTTAAAGTAACTTCATTACTGGGGATAAAATGCTACAGACTCATTTCCCTTAGTAGTCAAGAACAAAGAAAGTAAGTATCCTGAAGGCAGGAAAAGGGGATTAGTTGCAGATTAGGTAAATAGCAGGTAAAACCACGTCAATCCTTCTTGCCCCCAGGGGCCTGGGTACGATTAAACACTTTGACTTTGTTGGAAAGGGAATGTGTTGAAACAGTAGGAGACTCCATCTTCACCTTATCTAGCAGGGTTTTCTTGATAGCAGCTGGGGAGATCTTCTCTTGGTCAGCCATGAACTGCAGCTCCCTGCAAAAAGGATATAAGAGGATCAGGTAACAATGGTATTAAAATTGTCACTGAAGGAGAAATATCGAGTCCATAGGACTTGAAACAACCAAAATTGCTGCCCTGCCCTTAACTACAAACGAAAGAAAATGTGAAAGGGATGTGCTGATCAGACTCACTCTGCTTGACCCAACTGTACCATCTCACAGGAGATGGTAAGGGATTGTTTCTGTAATCAACATATAAAATCACTGAAAAAAAAAACAAACATGAAGGCAAAGTGAAGGTTACTGATGAGGAGGGACAGGTTTGGGCCAAGGTGCTTGTTCCTGGGGATGGAGTAAACCTGGAGATTAAGGAGACAGAGTTGAACCTACCTGGTCCGGATGCAGGAGGCTTCAACAGCATTGATTAGTAAGGATCGAAAACCGCCACTTTCCAAGAAGTGCAAAGCATGAATGGTGGCTCCCCCAGGAGAGCAAACATTGTCCTTCAGTTGTCCTGGATGCTGCTCTGAGTCCAGGAGCATCTTTGCAGCTCCCTTAAAAGAGCAAAAACAATGTGAGAAAGGCTACTTGAACAAAACCTTCAGGACAAGATGATTTTTTTTGTATGTATGTGTTCTTTTTGTTTATTTTTGTTTTTATATTTTCAAAACATATACATGCATAATTTTCAATATTCACTTTTGCAAAACCTTGTGTTCCAAAATTTTCCCCTTTCTCCTTATTCTCTCCCCTAGATGGCAAGTAATCCAACATGTTAAAAATGTGCAGTGCTTCTATCCATATTTCCACAATTATGCTGCACAAGAAAAATCAGATCAAAGGGAAAAAGAGAAAGAAAATAAAACACAAGCAAACAACAAAAAGAGTGAAAATGCTATGTTGTGATCTACCCTCAGCTCCCACATTCCTCACTCTGGGTGTAAATGACTCTCATCATCACAAAATCATTGGAACTGGCCTGAATCATCTCACTGTTGAAAAGAGCCACATTCACCAAATTGATTATCATATAATCTTGGTGTATAGTGATCTCCTGGTTCTGCTTATTTCATTTAACATCAGTTCATGTAAGCCTCTCCAGACCTCTCTGAAATCATCCTGATGATCATTTCTTTTCTTTTTTAAATTATAGCTTTTAATTTACAAGATATATGCATGGGTAATTTTACAGCATTGACAATTGTCAAACCTTTTGTTCCAATTTTTCCCCTCCTTTCCCCTTTCCCCTCCCCCAGATGGCAGGTTGACCAATACATGTTAAATATGTTAAAGTATAAATTAAATACCATATAAGTATACATGTCCAAACAGTTATTTTGCTGTATAAAAAGAATCGGACTTTGAAATAGTGTACTATTAGCCATGAAGGAAATCAAAAATTCAGGTGGACAAAAATATAAGGATTGGGAATTCTATGTAATGGTTCATAGTCATCTCCCAGCGTTCTTTTGCTAGGTGTAGCTGGTTCAATTCATTACTGCTCTATTGAAACTGATTTGGTTCATCTCATTGCTGGAGATGGCCACGTCCATCCTGCTGATCATTTCTTAAATAACAATGATATTCCATAGCATTCATATAACATAATTTATTCAGCCATTCTCCAACTGATGGGCATCCACTCAGTTTCCAGTTTCTGACCACTACAAAGAGGGCTGCCACAAACATTTTTGCACATGTGGGTCCCTTTTCCTCCTTTATGATTTCTTTGGGATATAGGCCCAGTAGAAACACTGCTGGATGAAAGCTTTGGGCATAGTTCTAAATTGATCTCTGGAATGGTTGGATCAGTTCACAACTCCACCACGATGCAGTCTTTCCACATTTTTCTAAATCTATCAACTCATCATTTATTCTGCCCTAGCAATATTCCAACTTTATAGCATATAATTTTTTTGAATAATCTAAAACAATTATTAACATTGCTGACATATAATGTAGATTTTTTTCTTTTGATTAAATCTCTTTTTAACTTTAACTTTGCTTAAAACCAATGATTACTACCCCTTTTTTTCTAATAAATTATATTCCTCATCATTTATTGTATTTATGTATATCTTGTTTCCTATTCCTGCTAACTCTTCTATATTGCTTCTACCCCATAGCTTGCTTTGCTATTAATCTCTTCCCTCATCTCTTCCCTCCCTGTTTATCTCATTCCATTAATCTATAGGTCTTATCTCACTCCTGTTAATCTACATATCCTTTTCCACCCCTCTTCCTTATCCTATTTTCCTCATTTTATTTCTTTACAAATTTTTTGGAGAGTTTTATACCATGGTATATATATACATACACACACATCATGGTAGATATATATATATATAAATAATATATATATACCTACCGTGGTATAAAACTTTCAAAAAAAAAATTATATATGTACAATATATATACATATATATTGTTCCCTCTTTAACCTATTGCCAATGTGAGTAGAATTTCAGAACTACCAGCCCTCCTCCCCCATCTAATTCCTCTGTGTCAGTTCTTGCTCTGGCACCTCATTCATATAACATAGTGTTTCTATTTTTTTCCTTACACAGTTTTACTTTTTAGAATCACTTCAATTCAACTCTACCCCAGTCCTGAATACTAAGTTACTAATGACAATCTTAGACCATATGTTCCACATATAAGAAATAAAGTTTGTCCTTATTGAATCCCTTGAAATTAGCATTTGATGTTTACTCTTATATGTCACGTTTTCTATCAAGTTCAGGTTTGTTTGCCACAAAATCCTGAAAATTTGGGAATTCATTGAATGTTCACTTTTAAAATTCAGTATCATACTTAATTTTGCTGGTTATATTTTCAGTTGTGATCCTAGTTCTTTAGATTTTCAATATATAGAACTCCAAGACCTTCAGTCTTTAATTTTAACCAGTGACAGATAGGTCTTGTGTGATTCTGATTGTGGCTCCAGCACATTTGAAATTTTTTTATTAAAATTATTAAATTTTCTTTTTGATATGGAGCTTTTGAAAGTTAGCAATAAGCTTCCTGTAGGTTTTCCTTACAGTCTTTCTTTCAGGTAGTGAACAGTGAATTTTTTCTCTACTTTGCTGTTTTGTTCTAATACTTCAGGACAAATTTCTTTAATTATTTCTTATATTATGGTATCTAAGTATGTTTTTTTTTTTTTTTCCCATAGCATTCAGGTAGTCCAACTAGTTTTGTTTTCTCTTCTTAATCTGTTCTCCAGAGCTGTTGTTTCTTTCATGAGATGGGTCTCACATTCTCTTCTGTTTATTCTTTATAAATTGTATTATTTCTTGGTTTCAAAACTTCACTGGTTTCTCCCTGCCCATGTCCAATTTTCAAAGAGTTATTTTCTTAAAATTCTGGCTCTCCTTTTCTAGTTGGTTGACTTTCTTTTCATAATCATGTTTTTCTTGAATTGGTATTTAAAAAAAAATTCCCTCTTATTTCTCTCATTTGATTTTTAAAGTATTTTATGAATTCTCATCTAGTAGGTTATCATTTAACATTACTCTTTGGGGTAGGAAAGGCTTTTTATATTTCAGTATCCTCCTTTGAAGATAACTTTCTATGATTGGGTTCTTTTTCCTTTGCCTGCTCTTTTTTTGTTTGTTTGTTTTAAAATAAGAACTTGTTAGAGTAATCACTTCTCATCCTTTAGGGGAAGAATGGTTCCTCTGGCTCCAGTCTTTCTTCAGTTCTCCTTTCTGGCTTGGAACCCAAAACTCAACAACTCTACCCTCCAGTAAGTGCCACAGCATCAGCATTCCTGCCCCACTGCTTCTATACTCAGCCAGTGTGGGCTGGTTCCTTTTCACACATGACTGAGTCTTAGTTGTATAGCTGGGCCTGTTCATATCAGGCCCATATCAGGAGACAATCTTCCCCAATTCAGATGGCAGATGCCAGACTCCAGACACTAGGAAGTGAAAGTTCCTGTGTCTGGGGCCAAGGTTACATTATAAACCAGATAATTGCAGGGGCTTGCCAGGCCAAACTAACTTGGAGGAGTTTTCACTTCACAGGGACCAAAAACTCTTTCCTGGTATCTTTCTTCAGATCTTCTCTGATTGTGTCAGGAGAACCACAATTCTCCCTCAACTCCTATTTGTTTTTAACTGCTCTCTGAGGCATGGTTTTGTCTTGTTTGCAGGAGAAATCTAGAGAGTTTGGAATTTTCTGACCTATTCTGCCCCTTTTAAATAATATTTTGATAATTATTTTCAAAATCATTAATTTCTTTTGTAATTCCCCATATTTTATGAATTTCAATATGTTATTCTAAGAGGGGGTCCATGGGCTTCACCAAATAGCCAAAAGAATGTAATAGGTTATGATCTCTTGAATTAGAGCCAAGAATTTATTTCCCCAAGACTTCAACACCCACCTCTCTTTACCACCCTCATTCCAGTACTACCCAAAATAGCACAAGAGAAACCTTGTAATACCTCATGCAAATAAAAGGATGAAAGAGAGACATAGGAATACTGACCAGTAAGGCCTGTGCACCCAGGCGGACTGCCAGTCTTCTTGGGAGGCCCATCTTCACCCCACCATCTGCTAATGCATCTAGGGCCATAAATGCCTGCAGAGGAAACAATAAGCTCTGTATGGAAAGGGATGGGAAGGAGCACCTAGATGTCTCCCTCAAGGGAACTCTGTTCTCTAAAGTTATTGGAAATAATCCCAGGGATCCAGCCCTTTCCCTTTCATTTCTGCCTGCAGCAAGAAGGACTGGCCAAGGACCCAGCCAAGAAAAACTACTGAAGGCCAATAATTAAAACTTAACCTTTCTACCATACCCCAGTTAGTACAGTATTGGGAAAATCTGATCATCCTGTAAAATCCCATCAACCTTAGGACTCCACTTCATCACTCTCTTCTGTCCCTTTTATTGAAGAGCAGAGCCAAAGAGCTCAGCTAAAACATCGTCTTTCTCATCTGGCTGTATTACTTTGGGATTTCTGACTTTTCCATCATGACTCCAGGTACCTTCCCCATCCCGTCCCTTCCTTCTTTTCAGCTTCCTAGGGTACAGTTTCTTCCCTTTAGATGGTAAGCTCCTCCATGGCAGAGACTGTCATTCTTTTTTGTATTTGTATCCCCTATTTATTATTTGTATTTGTATTTTGTATTGTATTTGCTTATAGGTGGTTAATAAATGTTTATTGAGCAAATGATCTTCAAAGTGTTAAATCAGCATACATCTCCTCCCCACATAGTCATTCCAAAGAATTCTTAAAGAGAAGTAAACTCACCAGGAACCCTCTCATTTTTCCCTTGCCCCATCCCAGTCCCAGCTCTCACATAGGCAGGTCCACTGCCGCTGAGTCCTGTGACAGCGTCTATCAGGTCTTCTTCCACTTCTGTGCAAAAACCCACACTGCTCATTAGCTGTTCTAGGAGTTTCCCATCTTCTACCAGGGCATGGGTACCAGTGGCATATACTGTGGCTCCTTCTCGGACTACCACAGGGGTGTTGGTCATACATCGAATGACCTTTGGGGCTGGCTGGAATGCTGTCAGTTTCTGAAGAGAGAATGAAAATTAAACTCTGATTTCCTGTTGACTCCCCACTCTGGTCTGCCATTCCAAAATTCTCCAGTCACTGAGCTAATCTCTCCCAGCACCTTGGGACCCTGATCTTTTCCCATTCGGGGCTAGAATGAGAGTTGTGGTACCTTCTCAATGGAGCTGATAGTGACACCAGCAGCACAGGAGACCACGATGTGTCTGTCCTTGATATCAGACCCAATCTCATCCAGGATGAAGGGAATAATATGAGGTTTGACAGCCAAGAAGAGCACATCACTGTGCTGTACTGTTTCCTTGTTGTGGTGGGTCAGCTTCACACCCATTTTCTGCAGGAAATAACAGGTTCAGATTCTGAGAATAGCCCACCCAGACTCAGAATTTTATTAAAGAGAAAGGTCACTAGCCTAGCTATAGACAAGAATGGATTTTGCTTAACCTTTCTACAATCAGCAGAAATCAAATTTAGTATCTTTAGCTTTCTATGATGCCCTCTCATTCCTTCAAAGTCTCTTGTTGCTGTTAATGGACTGGAAAAGGGGATCAGCTGCTGATACAGTGAAGAAGGGAAGAAAGAGGTGTTAGAAGTTTCCTTCCTAGAGGAGGATAAGTGGCTTTCTGTTCTACTCCCTGGAAAATAAGATTCTCTACAGTAGAATCCTATCATGAGCCAGAAATGGCAAAACTGACTATGTGAAATATGTTTGGTAATCTGAGGCATCATCTTTATTATCACAATAACTGATGCTTTTATTGTGATTTAAGGTTTGTAGAGCACTTTATTTGTGTTATCTCATCAACAGAAGACTTTACATTCTTCTTATCCAATTAATGTCTCAAATTGCATTTTTGTTTGCTGATTTTGTTCTCCTTGCTAAATTGTAAGCTTTCTGAAGGCAAGAATGTACTACATTTTTCTTATCTTTCTCTTGTACCCAGTAATAGTTTCATGACTTACCATGACCAAAGAACTGCTCATTTATTGGTCAATATCTTGGTTTTGAGTGTCTACTTATGTAGCCAAGGTGATATTTAACTATCTGGCAAACATGACATGCTCAGGACAAGTTCAAAACTTTTCCATCTTTATTGGAACTTTTGTTAATCTGCCCGCAAGACCCCCAAGAGCATTTTCACATCATAACAAATTGTCATCAGTCATGACAAAATATCAATCACTATTGAATAGATAGAAGCCTGGACACCACAATGGAACAGGATATGCCCTATCACTCAGTTAGCTTAAGAAGTAGAGCTGGTAATTGCATTATTGTTTTTATTTATTTTTTTTTTTACTGTCCAACCTAGGTCACTTGTTTAGGAGGCCCATGATGCTTTCAATGTTGGGGTTTGGAGTTTGTCTGAAGTTTCCTACTAATGGAATCTTGTACTGGGAACCAAGGTCATTCCCTATTCTAGAAATCCTAACTCTACTTGAGGCGATATAGGATAGTGAATAAAACATGAGATTTGGGATCAAATGATAATGTTTGATAACTTAAAAGGAAGACTTTAGTACAGTGGTTCTAGGATCTGTGCTGGGCCCTTTGATGTTTAACAAGTTCAGCAATCTAGTGGCACTGATTCAAATATGATTTCATCTCCTCACTGAGGATTTCCATCAGCTATCTCCCATGCTTAAAATGCTTTATCTCCTGCCTCCTGGCTTTCCTTAAGTCCCACCTAAAATCCTACTTTTTTGGAAGAAACCATCCCTAGTCTTTCTTTTAATTTTAGGGCCTTTCCTTTGAGATTATCTAGGGACTGTTTGGGTTTGTTTGGTTGTTTTTTTTTTTTTTTTTGGGGGGGGGGGATTTCTTTGTATCCTCAGTCTTGGCACAAAGTAGGATCTTAATAAGTGCTAGTCAATTGATTGAATGAATTAAAGACATAGATGGCATATATAGCAAATATGCAGACAACATAAATTTGGGAAGAAAAAATAAATTTGGGAGGAATGACTAATGTTCTGAATGACATAGGATCCAAAAGAATATTGACAGGTTATAGTATAAATCAAATCTAGTAAGATGAAATTTTATAGGTTTAAATGCAAATTCTTACATATGGGTTCAAAAAATTAATTTCACAAATACAGGAAGCCATTCACAAATACAGGACAGCCATTCACTTAGAAAAACGATCTGGGCATATTTGTATACTACAAGCTTATTATGAATTAAGAGTATGATACTAACAATCAAAAAAGCTAATGTGCACCAAATAATCCATAGCTGCTCTTTTTTGTGAGAGCAAAAACTAGAAACAAAGTAGAATTATGACCATTGCCTGGGGAATTGGATAAACAAATCATAGTTAAAAATAATAGAATTTATGTAGAATTTTAAGATTAGTAAAATACTTTTGCAAATATCTCTCATTTTATCTTTACAACAATCCTAGAAGGTGGGTGCGATTACCCTTATTATCTTACAGATTATTTTACAGATGAGGAAATGAGGCAGACGGGTGAAATGAGTAGCCCGGGGGTCAAATCTGGAGCATCTGGGGTCAAATTTGAACTCAGATCTTTCTTATTACAAGTACATTGTGCCACCCAGCTGCCTCTGAACCTACTGGAATATTGCTATGCCATAAGAGACAGAAGATAAAGAAATCAGAGAAATAGAGTATATTATGTCATAAACGGACTGAAGGAAAAGTAAGCAGAACCAGAAAAACAGTATATAGTGACTATAGTAATGTAAATGGAAAGCAATATACCAGTCAAAACAAAACTGAATGCTATGAAATCATAGTTACCAAACTAATCTCATACAAAAGCTGAGAAAATATATCTCCTCCTCTCTTTTAAGAGGCCTCTGGGATAATCTTGGTTTATCTGTTGATTTGTTTTGCAGAACTTTCTCTTTCTTTTAAAATCATTCTCATATTATGAGTAGGGAAGAAGGAAGGGATATATTTGGAAATTGAGCTATAAAAATACAAAATATTAATAAAAAGATAAGAAAGTAAAAACTATAATTTACTTTAGGCAACATTTAGAGAAATAGTTTCCAAGACTAAAGGGGTACCAGTCCCAAAGTCCTCTTCTCTATCTAGAGTATTGAGTAGTCTGCCGGTGTAAGGGCTATAATTTAGGAGCCCTTTGATAAATTTTAGAGCATTCTGAGGAAGATGGATAGGATCAGAATGGGAAGGGCCTGCAGCTATTGGAAGAATAGGGAATTATGGAAATAGGAAATTTTTGTCTTGAAAAGGGTTTATGTCCCTAACATTCAGCATACAGTAGGCCCTTAATGCTTGTTGAATGTTATTTGTTGAGGAGAAAAACTTTAGCTGTTTTCAAGTGTTAGAAGCAGTCATTAAAGATATGCTGGTTGGCTCTGGAGGGCCAAACCAAGAACAATGCTCAGGATCTTCCAAGAAACAAATTCAGACTTGACATAAGGTAGGGTTGAGTCCCCATTTCTATTAAGATCTTGTCTGCTGTAACTCCCTAGGTATTAAGTGACTTGCCCAGGATCACACAGCCAGTATATTCATAGGCAGAATTCAGGTCCTCTAGGAGTTAGACTGAACAGTGGATACAGACCTGGACTTGAAGTTAGGAATAGGCTGCAGAAGTGGTCCTGGCCAGGTCCTTTCTTATCTGATGACCCCAGCACTCTCTCATAGGCTTGTTGTAAGGATCAAATGAGATGATGTAGGTAAAAATGCTCTATAAATGTTATGATATTCCAAGACCAGTTCTCTACCAGCTATGTCACACTGCCTCACTGTTTTTGAGATATTCCCTCAATAAGATTCAGCAACAGGCCAGATGTGCCTTTTTATCAACCCCTGCCAAGATTCTGCCCTGAGCCTGAGAAATTGGGCCAAACCAGAAATTCTGCTTATCTCCAAGCCATCCTGCAATCAATCAAGTTCGTTTGGGGGCATACCTTCTCCCCACTATTCACACCTACCCGAAGCGCAGAAACTGTGGGCAAGTCCATATCTGGAGTGCTAGCCATGATCTTGTGGGAAGCCAGGATGCCTAGAGAAGACACAGCTCTTTCAGTTCAAAGCCTTGGGCGATGGGCTGGGGGGGGGGGGGGGGGAAGGGTAGTTCTGAACCCTACATGTTCCTCACACTCCAGCCCCTCACTGTACTGGATCCATTCCTATTCCTAGCGTCATTTCCAAGCCTTCACCCAGGGCTCCCCGGTGATTTAGGATGTCTGAGGCATCTCATCTCGATGCTCAGAGGAGCTGGGGCTAAGTGAATGTAACCTCTCTGACTCAGGACCTTCCCCCTCTCCCCCCTATCAAGGGCCCTCCTTTCCTACCTGCAGCAGTGAAGCCCCTGGCGAGGGCAAAGGCCAGCTGGCCTGCCCCAATGAAGCCCACACTCATAGTCCTGGCGGGGTTGTAGTCACACCAACGGCTGGAACGGACTCGAAGAAAAGCCCAGTTCGAACAGCTGAGAGAATATCAGAAATGTGAGCAGAGGAGAGAGCAGGAGGGAGCGGCCCCGAGGCGCTGCCACCTCCTGGGAAGAGCGGGCACTCAGGCCAGAAGCCAGCCTCCAGCTGTGGGCATTCCCGCGGCCGATTAGCTCCGGGTAGCCCAGGCTGGGTAACCGAAGGTTGCAGTCCTCCCGGGTCCTGACCCTCCTCTCCGCAACTCCAGACTCTGCAAAGCAGCCGAGGGCAGGGGCTGATCGCAGGGGAAGGCGATCTGCGAACTAACTGGAGACGGGGAGGAAGCAAGGAGGGGCTTGACCAGCCGGCTTAGGCAACCTCCAGCCTCTCCGCAACTCCGCCCTCCTCCGCCGCTGCCGCCACCTCACTGGGAGGCTCCGGGCTCCGGGGCCTGGGCGAGGGACGCCGCAATAGCCAGAGCCGCTCCAGGACTCCATAGGCTCCGGAAACCGCCCCCTCCGCTCCCCGCTGTTACCCTGCCGCCAGAAGAGCGGTCTCCCTCCTGATGCTGGGCACAGCTCCGCCCGCTCCCTCCCCGGCCAGCGCGCCTGAGGCGGCGGAGGACGGATGCGCGCGGTCTGCCGAGCGCCCCCCAGCCCCTGCCACCTCCAAAATGTCTCTACCTACGAGCCCCGCCAACCCTGGAGTGCTTATGGAAACCTACCGTCCCCTGACGTAGAAACTACCAGGGAAGCCTGATGCCCTGCGGGATGCAAAAGGCCCCGGCCATCCTCGCCACACTTGCGCTCCGCCCTTGGCCCCACCCCGAGCCCGCACGTCAGTGCTCCCGACAGGTTTGTCGCATCTTAGCAGAGCAGGAGACGGCCCGTCCGCGCAGAGCTGACCCGGCTCTCCCGGAGCTAGCTAGGTGAGGCGAGCGGGGTCATTCCCTTCATCGGACGTGGACAGCCTTTGGGGTCGTCTTGTCCAACTCCCTGCGACTGACAGAGGAGGAAACCGAGGTCAGGGAGGCAGAAGTGACTTGGCCAAGGTTGGATATTAGCCGGCAGAGCTGCTATTTGAACTTGCCTCCAAAGGCAGTCATCTTTTCACTGACCCACACCTTCTGGTGGAACTTTAGTGACACGATTTTGCCTTCAGAGACCTGTCACTTTTCCAAAATGTTTACCAGCTTGTGCTTAAGGGTGTAAAGCACTTTACACATATCATTTTCTTTGATCCTTACAACCCTACAAAGTAGGTGTGATTTATTCCTCCCATTTTACAGATATAGAAAGCTAAAGTGAAAGAGGTTAAATGATTTACATAGTTGGTATCAGCGGAAAGATTTGAACAAAGATCTTCCTGACTCCATAACTTGTCTTCTGGGGATTAACTTCGATGCCTCTAAACGAAAAAACTGGTCAGAACAGCGATGTATATAGCTTCTGACCTCTAAGAGTCTCTGATAGGAGTCTGTACTAGTCCTAATCTTTCATCTGGACAAATAAAGAGAAATTAAGAATGAGAAAACCCGAATTTGTGTGCTGGCTTTGTAACCTACTAGCCGTTTGAAATTGGAAAGATAATTTCGTTTTTTTCATCCTCAAAAACTTCATTTGTGAAATCCAATTTCAAAAAAGGCACTAGTTCTGGATGCTAGGGACATAAAAGGGAAAAAAGAAACAGTGACTTAAACCTCTTGCATTCTGTTGGTATGTGTGTGAAAAGATGCACAGAAAACAAACACAATACACAGGGCATACATAAAATCATTTCAAACAAGAATTCTAATAACTGAGGAAATCAAGAAAGACCTCAGGAGATGTGGCACCTGAACTGTATTTTGATGGAAGTTATAAATAATACAACATGAAAAGGAAATGTATTCCATATGTGAGGAAGCCAGGAACAATTGGCAAGCAGTTTGACTAGAAGGGAAAATGCATGAGTGCTAGAAATTGGTCTATGCCCAATTTCTGTTTTTCAGTTTCCCCAACAATTCTTTACCAAATAATGAATTCTTTTCTAGACAACTTAAGCTTTTACACTTGTCAAACATTAGGTTACTATGTTTGTTTGCTTCTGTACATTGTATGTCTACTCAGTGCCATTGATTTACTTCCTTTCTATTTCTTAGGCAGTACCAGAAGAGTTTTCATAATTACTGACATAATATAATTTAAGATCTGGTATTGCTAAACCTCCTTTTTAATGTTTTTTTTTTTCCCCCATTGGTTTCTTTGATATTGTTGGCCTTCTGTTCTTCCAAATACATTTTATTATATTCTAGCTTAGTAAAAAAAAAAAAAAAATTTTTTTTGGTAGTTTAATTGGAGTTGAATATATAGATTAATTGAATTGGAATATATGCATTAATTTAGGTAAAATTTAGGTAACATTGTCATTTTTATTAAATTGCCAGCCTATCCTCAAACAATTAATCTTTATTTATTTAAATCTATTTTTATTTGTATAAAAAGGTTTTTATGATTTTGTATATATAGTTCCTGGTTTTGTTTTTAATAGGTATACTCCCAGGTACTTTATAATGTCTAGAGTTATTTTAAATGGAGTATCTCTAGCTATCTCACTCTGTGGGGTGCTGGTGGTGATATATAGGAGTGCTGATGATGTCTATGGGTTTACTTTACATTCTGCTACTTTGCTAAAATTGTTTATTATTTCAATTAGCTTTTTAGTTGAGTCTAGGATTTTCCAAGTATGTCATCATCTTTTGCAAAAAGATCACTTCGTTACCTCATTGCTCATTCTGATTCCTTCTATTTTTCTTCTTGTTGCTATTGTTAGGATTTTCAATACAATATTGAATAGTATTGGTGACAGTAGGCATCCTTGCTTCACACCTGATCTTATTGGTAAGATTTTGGCTTACCCTATTATAAATAATGCTTATTAATGGTTTTAAGTAAATGTTCTTCTCAATTTAAGGAAATGTCCATTTAAATCTGAATTTTCTAGTGTTTTTTTAAAAGCATCTTTTCTTTTGAGACAATTGGTATTAAGTAACTTGCCCATGGTCACACAGCTAGAAAATGTTAAGTATCGGAGGCCAGATTTGAACTAAGGTCCTCCTGACTTCAGGGTTGGTGCTTGCAGGGGTTCTCAAACTTTTTAAATAGAGGGCCAGTTCACTGTCCCTCAGACTGTTGGAGGGCCGGTCTATGGAAAAAACAAAAACTTTGTTTTGTGGGCCTTTAAATAAAGAAACTTCATAGCCCTGGGTGAGGGGGGGATAATCATCCTCAGCTGCTGCATCTGGCCCACGGGCTGTAGTTTGAGGACCCCTGATCTACTGCATCACCAGCTGCCCCCTCCTGGTTTTTAATAGAAATGAGTGTTGTACTTTATCAAATGCTTTTTCTGCATCTATTGATATATAATTTTTGTTACTTTTATTATTGATATGATTAATTACATTAATAGTTATCTTTATATTAAACCATTCCTGCATTCCTGGTATGAATACCATTTGGTCATAATGTATAATCTTTATAATATATTATTATAATCTTTTAGCTAGTATTTTATTTAGGATTTTTGTATCCATATTCATTAATGAAATTGGTCTATATTTTCTTCTCTGTTTTTATTCTTCTTTGTTTAGGTATCAGTATCATATTTGCTTCATAAAAGGAATTTGAAAAGACCCTTTCTTTGTTTATTATTCCAGATTTTTTAAATATTATTAGAATGAGTTGGTCTTTAAATGTTTGATAAATTCATTTGTAAATCCATTTGTTCCTGCTGATATATATATATATATATATATATATATATATATATATATATATATATCCATGTCCCGCATTAGGTTGTTGTTAGTTGAGGAAATGTTCTGCTGTATTAAATCTCTCTATTTACAAGACCTACTTTAGGGCCCTACATCATTACCAGTCCTTAATAAATGGCTGTCAGATTGAATTGAATTTGCCTAGCACCATGTGGGAGGATAGCTAGGGGTAGGGGTCAGATATTTTGCAAGTGATATCTAAGGCTTTTTATACATCAGATAAATAGACTTCATTTGCAATGTTTTTGCCTTTTCAAATATTTCCAAGGTAATTTGTAAGTCCTTCTTTGGTATTAAGTTGCCAGCAATTTCTTAAGTAAGAAGTAAAAAGAAATTTCAGCTGAACTGTATTCTTGTGACTCCTCTAGACCATAAGTCATAAGGAAATGCACTCCAGATATTCTCCAGGTCCTTCTACTTCTGCTAGCCTTGACATAGGAAGAAGAAAAGAATGAAAGAGATAGAGGAAGTTTGTCCCATCCAGAAGCATTCTTTTCTTTGCCTGGTACCTGTTCCATTTTGAAACTCACCTTCTTCCTTAATTTTCAATTCTGTTTCTAATAAGCAGTGGGTTGGAGGTCAGAGTTAGGGGATCTGGCAGTTTGGTTTTTAGTTTTTTAACTTCTAAAAAGCAGAATATTTATTTACATAAGTATTTTTTAATATAATATTCTATTTTTCTCAATTACGTAAAATATAATTAACATTTACTTAAAATATTTTTAATTCTAAATTTTTCCCTTCCTTCCCTTCCCCTAAGACAATAAACAATTTAATATAAGTTAAGTAAGTGCAAGAATGTAAAACATATTTATATATTAATGTTGTAAAATAAAAAGAACAAAAGGAGGGAAACCCATAAAAATAAAGTGAAAATAATATGCTTTGATATTTGAATGCAGATTCAGACTCAATTAGTTCTTTTTCTGGTCTGAGGATAGTATTTTTCATCATACATCCATTGGAATTGTCTTGAATCATTGTATTGCTGAGAATAGCTAAGTTATTCATAGTTGGTCATTATACAATACTGTTGTTACTATGTACAATGCTTCATGCTCCTACTCACTCCATTTTGTATCAGTTCAAGTAAGTCCTTCCAGGTTTTTCTGAAGTCATCCTGCTTGTCATTTCTTTTCTTTTTCTTTTTCTTTTCTTTTCTTTTTTTTTTTTTTTGCCGAGACGAGGTTAAGTCTTGCCTAGGGTCACACAGCTAGGAAGTGTTAAGTGTCTGAGACCAGATTTGAACTGAGGTTCTCTTGACTTCAGGGCTGGTGTTCTATTCACTGCATCCCCTAGCTCCCCCTGTTTATCATTTCTTAGAGCACAATAGTATTCATTACATTCATATACCACAATTTGTTCAGGCATTCCCTAATTGAAGAGCATCTTCTCAATTTTCATTTCTTTGCTACCACAAAAAGAACTGTTACAAACGTTTTTGTTCAAATAGGTCCTTTTCCCTTTAAAAAAAAAAAAATCTCTTTGATTTACGGACCTAACAGTGGTATTGCTGGATCAAAGTATGTACACAGTTTTATAGTCTCCAGAATAATTCCAAATTGCTCTCCAGAATTGTTGGATCAGTTCACAATTCCACCAAGAATGCATTAGTGTCCCAGTTTTTCCATATCTCTTCAGCATCCTCTTCTATCATGTTAACCAACCTGATAGGTATGAAGTAATACTTCAGTTCTTTAATGTGAATTTCTTTAATCGATAGTGATTTAGAGCAATTTTTCATGTGACTATAATTAGCTTTGATTTCTTCCATCTGAAAACTGCCAGTTCACATCCTTTGACCATTTATCCGTTGGGGAATGATTTGTATTCTTATAAATTTGACTCAGTTCTTTATGTATTTGACAAATAAGGCCTTTATTATCAATACTTACGATAAAAATGATTTCTCAGCTTTCAAGAAGTATATTTATGAACATTTGACTAGAACTTTTTCTCTTCCAATATCTTATAAAAGTAAAAATCCTCAATGTAATGTTACAACATTTAAAGTTTTACAAAAAGCTTTATTCATAGTAACTTTGTGAAGTAGGTAAGGAAAGTATTATTCTCCTCATTTTATAGATGAGAGAAGTGAGGCAACAAGGAATTAAATACTCTGCCTAATGAGGGAATTGAAACCAACTTTTATGATTCCAAGATGAATGCTCTATTTGGAAAAAGTGGAATGATAGGCTATCTTTAAGGAGCAAAGTAAAAGAGCCAGAACAGAGAAGACAGGAAGAAAAACTTTGTAGATGTTTATATCTCAGGGCTTTGCTGTTTCTTAGGGAGAAAAAAGACATATTTAGAGAAGTGAGTACCACACATACTGTCTGTAATCTCATTGAACTCTTAACATTAGACCCTAAAACTCCAAGCCAATTAGCAATTGGCACAATACTGGTGACTCTAAATAAGTTTGTCTGGGTTTTAAAAACTCATTTCTGTTATTGAGAGGCAATTCAGTATGATAGATGGAGCTATACAATCAAAAAGCATTGGATTCAAATTATTCTTTAGCTTTTTGACCATTGGCTTTCCTTACATGTAAACTGAAGCTAATATAATTAGGATAATCAACAATGTTGATATGAGGTTCAATTGGATAGTGTAAATAAAATGTTTTATAAACATATGAATCTCGACTATTATTCGCTACAACTCTGCAGCTATGAATGTTTTAGAACAGAAAATAACTTCATTGATAGGGCATAAGGGTCTGGAGACTTGAGTCTTGCAAATCACTGACTCTGTCTCTCTGTCTCTCTCTCTAGCTCTGTCTCTCTCTCTCTCTGTTTCTATCTCTGATTCTCTCTCCTCTCTCTGTCTTGCTCTCCCTCTCTCTCCTCTGTTTCTTTGTCTGCTTCTCTTTCTGTCTTTCACACACATACACACATATATTCACATCCCTCTCTTACTGTGAAGTCATTGTTTGTGATCCATTTTCTCACTTCCACGTTTAACAAGTCTCCTCCAGTGAGACAAAAAGACAAGCATTTCTTGAACTGTTCAATAGAGAGAGAAACAGAGAGAGATCACACCCCAGGGTTTTGGGTGCAACCCTTTACTACAAGGACTATGAATGTCCTGCTAGCCTTCTCAGGAGCTCAAATGATAACCCAGACACCCTCCTGTTGTCTCGCAAAGTAGGAAAAATAAAATGGGCGAGTTTCTTTTTAAAATGACAAAGTCCATGGGATCCAGAACTGCCAGCTTTGGACTCTACTCCTTGCACATTATGTGTTTAGAAGGAAGATATGACCATCTTGGTTGGGTAATGAAGTGAGATTGCATGGTATAGTAAGAGAGTGGGATTGAGAGGCTAGGGTTCAAATATGATTTCTTCCATTTTACCTAAGTGATCTTGTGAAAAGTACATACTCTGCCCTTCAGTTTTTTCATTAGAAATGAAGAAAATGGATTAGCCAATCTCTAAGGTCACTTCCAGTTCTAAATCTTAAGAGCCTAGGGTTATCATATAGAAATTTGTGACCCTACATTTTTCAGATGAGGACAATAATATTATACAGCATAATTATAGCTACACTTTAACTGCTTATTCCCTCTCCTTATCAGGCTCTGTTGTTAGGGGAGGGAAATAATTGCTCTTGTGGAAGATATGCCTTCCTTTCTTGAGGATTATCATAATTGAAGTTGGGTTGTCCCTCTGTGTAACATAGATGAAACAATACTCTCTTAAAATTCTCATCTTTAAGGTAATAGAAAGAAAACCAATTGCATTTGGAGTCAGAAAATGTGAGTTTTAGCTCCAACTGTGTAAAATTATATGATTTTATAAGACTGATTTCCAGTTCATCTTAGAGTAATATTCACATTTCCAACTTCACAGGGTCATGGAAAGAAAACATTTTGTAGATTGTAACCAGTATGACTGTGAATAATTATCAAGAGTCCTGGGCAATTTCATGTTTTCCTACCTTCAATATTGAAGACCCTGAAACATAAACTATAGCTGCATCTGTATTTAATCTCTATTCTCATTCAGCTTTTCTCTGATTGAAATTGAGGTCTTCATTAAATCATTTCTTCCAATTTTTCAGCTTTACCATAATATTAATAAACTCAACTATTCATAGAATAATGAATTAAAACATTAAGCACCTTTTATGAGTAAAGGTGGAAATGGAAGAGACCTTAGAGATCATTTAATCTGTTCTCATTTTTTCAGATTAGGGAACAGGGGCCTCTAGAAGTTATTGATTTCCATAAGTGGTAATAGACCTCATTTTATAGACAAGAAATGTTAACCCAATGTAACATGGCTACTTAGTCACAAAATCAGAATAAGAACAAGTTACAGATTTCAGTATGATAGTTTATTTGCTACATCATTGCCTCTATTTCTCATCTCTTAACCCATAACTTTCCCTTTCTCCCATAATGCCTCTCACCCCTTCTCTTACCTTCTCCTTACAAGGTATTTGAGTACATTGACTTGTATGGAGGCATTTAATAAATTTTGAAATTAATTGTGCAAAGATACAGAATTAAATAGCATCCTTCCCCCCCCCCCCCTTAAATTTATTAGCTGAGTTAGACATTGTTACCCTGTAAGGGACAAAGCAAAATACACATTTTCTCTTGGTCAAAACCCCAAGATTCAAAATCCAGGCTTCACTAAATCCAGGCTTCACTTTAGAACTCTGATCAGAAATGAGATAGTTCTGTGGGTTTTGTTTTTTTTTTTTTTCCCAAAATAAGACTTTCCTGGAAATTTGCCAGAGAACCAGAGTGTAGGATAGAGTCAATGGAAGAACAAGATCGCCAACAATCTTCCATTCCCAGATGAAGCTATATTAAGTTAGTTAGAATTTCATCTTTCAAAAATTTAACATCAAGTGACAATACTTACGCATGAAAGTGCTTAGGAACTGCTAGTTCATAGCAGTTATTGAAAACAGAAAAAGACATGACTCAGGCACCGTCCATAGCCAGGAAGCCTACCCTAAATAGTAGTACACTGAATTCTCTTGACTTCCTCGAAAATTTAGGGCTGGCTCATCCAGGTAAAAGTGACTTGCCAAACAAGTTACTTTTAACTCCTCCCTCCTCCTACCTGAGCTACATAGTCTCCAGGATATCTCTGTACACCTAACTCCAAAGTCATGGTCTTCAGAAGCTCATAAGGGTTGTATATCTATGGCTTCAGTTTCTTCATTATGGGCATTCCTACTGAGGCACAGCCACATTCCAACACCTTCATGTTGTAAAGGGTGACCACCTTGGTCACGATGCTGTCTCCATCCTTAACAGCAACAATCAGAGGTAGATGGGCAGATTTTGCGGCAAAGCATTTCCTTTGCATAGAGAAAGGCCACTTGAAGTTCAGGTGCTCCTTCTTCAGCTGCTGGCAGCTCCCCACACAGGTGTAGGTTTTGAAACCAGGTGGGTCCAAGATCCAGTTCTCAGCCCACTTCAAGTTCTGAAGGTTGATGTAAGTCTCACTCCGGCAGCATCGAGTGATTTTTGTCAGTGGCATGTTAGGGATGCAGTTGCCCTGGGCACTGTGTAAGTAAAAGAAGAAAAAGCAAGATGAGAACTCTGCACTGAGATTAGAAGGGGGCAGAGGGTTGAGTTAGGGGTTTATTCTGCAATAGAGATCATACAACTTTTACAGCAAAGTACCATCAAGACAGACTGTCTCCTGGACAAGTCTTTTAGGATCTGGGATTCATTTTCCCCTGATCTGATGTTATTACATTCTTCTATGGGATAATCCTAACAGATAGTTACAGGCTCCAATCATGAGGATAAAGTTATTTCCCAAGGAAACTCCCCTCTGGGAGTTCCCTCAAGCCCATTCCTGTGCTCATACCCGTACTCCTTTGTATCCAGTGTATGCAGCTGCAGTTGGGGAGCATGCAATTCTCCATCAGCAGGATTCTGGGAGGAGAAGGAGATGAATTTGTGTGCATTGGAAGCCATTGGGCCTATGTTCTCCCTATGGACAGAGACTTCCAGGACCAGGGGCTGATCTGTCTTGTTCTGCTGCTGCCAGTAACTCACAGCTTGGGTCACATCAAAGCTTATCCAGCCGGTTTCATGAATAGATACTCGTCTAGGGGAAGAGAAAGACAATGAGAACACATGCAGAGTTGACCTGCTCTTCATCTAAATCCTCTGAGCTTTAGGGAAAGAGTTGAACAACAGTAGAGCAGAAGGCTAGAGAGAAGAAAAGACCTCTAAAAGTTTGTATAGGGACTCAGTGAATAATCCAGAACCCTCTAGTTTATACTATTTGTGCGGTTTGGGGCTCATTCCAGGGATAAAGTTGTCCTTTCTCTCCTATTAATATTCATAATGCTCCTTAATAGTCCCACTTTCTCTTCCCATTCCTCTTCCTTAGGGAGAGAGAGAATTATGGGACCTGTATTCTTTTTGTAGTTTTTTTCCTACCTGGAATCAATTACATATGTCCGGTTGATGCCATCCTCTCTGGTCTGCACCCAGTAGATAGTTACGCTGGCATGGGAATTGAAGGGGAACATCTTAGATTGTCTCTTAATCACTTCCTTTGGGCATGGCTTCTGAAAGAGTCTCAATACAGCCTGGGCCAGTTCTCCGGTGGGGGAAAGCCTGTCATTCATGCTGAAGACTAGTAGTTGACTGGAGGCATCAGAGAAGAAGTTGCCCATGATTTCTGTGAACACAAATCCCACAGTCAATTTGATTTTGTCTTCCTCAAAGAAGTCCCAAGGTCTAGAAAGAGACATAGTTTATGAAAATCTTAAGAGAAGGGAGCCTATAGTTGGGCATTCATAAAGGAAATTACCTATTTATAATAATTACAATTTTAAAATAGCCTTAATTGAATTTTTTGGGAATGGGGGTAATTTCAAGGTAGTCAGCGCAGGGACAGATAGATCCTAAATAATTTTAAACCACATATAATCTCAATCCTCACTTTATTTCACATTACCCTCTTTCAAAAATAGGTTCTTAGCTGATTTTTTTCCTGGTCTTTGTTCTTATTTGGAAGGTTGCAGTGAGTAACAAAACTTAAATCAGAGTAAAAAAGAGAAAATGATTCAAATGGAATGACATGCTCCAGGTGGGAGTCATAACATGTCTTACCAGAGATATTCTTTATTTTTTCTAATTGACCATGACGTTGAAATGCTAAAGTAAAGATGCTTTCTGCTTCTACTTCTGCTATCAGCCTCTCCCTGATCCTTGACTCCCACCTTTTCTTCTATGCCTAAATATAAAGGCAATCCTTTTGTCACATGAGACTGAGGATGGAGCTATTTCTTAAATATTTTGCTAGCAACTAATGATAATGAATACAACTTACATAAAATAAAGCAGTTTTACAAAGGCTAAAATCCTTTACCCTAAACAAAACTTTGAATAGCAGAGGTGCCTGGTACTATACCTGATATATTTGTCTAGTTTTTTTTGTTTTTTGTTTGCTGAGGCAATCGGGGTTAAGTGACTTGCTCAGGGTCACACAGCTAAGAAGTGTTAAGTGTCCGAGATCAAATTTGAACTCAGGTCCTCCTGATTTCGGGGCTGGTGCTCTATCCACTGCATCACTTAGCTGCCCCTTAGTTTTTAGGTTTTTTTTTAATGACCCACGAAATCTAGCTTTATTGTCACCAGTTGGTTATGTCTAGCCACAATTTATATTTTTGGTTTGGGAACTATTTATGTTATTATACTTTCTTTCCCAGTAAGTGCCATGATTAAAAATTATAAACCTTATAGCTTGTCCAGAAATTTGTTCTTATTCCATCATTTGAAAGTTTAGGACACAGAAAGAGGGAAGAGAGGCAAGGTGGTATGGTGGAAAGCTTGGGTGCTATAGCTTGACTCTGCCCTTAAAAAACTGTGTGACTTTGGAAATCACTTTGACTTCTCGGGATTTTAGTTTCCTTCTCTCTAAAATGAGATTAACTTAGAAGATCCTGAGTGTCCCCTTTCTGTTCCAATCCTCTTTGCTAATACATGACTTGCTTCTAAATTCATTTAGCAGTCAGAGCCTGGGATATGCTAGAATAGACCCTCTCCCATCTGCAATCCCATCCTTTCCTTCCACCAAAGATGGCAAAATTGGGCAGGAAATAGCGATGTTTCAGATGGGTGCCTTCCCCCAGTCCCACCCCTTCTGAAGTTCTAGGTCACGAATGGGAGTTGGCAGCCTATGTCACTGCTGTCAGACTTGAATATACTGACTTATCAGATTATAAAATCATGGGCTTAGAGCTAGAGGTGTCCTTAGAAAGCAACGTCTTCAAGTAAGGACACAGTGGGGGACCGATTACTGATGTTTTACATTTATACTAGACTTATCATGCACATCATCACATTTTGTGTCCGCCACAACCCTTGTAGTATGTTAGTAGGTACGGTTCCCATTTTAGAGTTGGGAAGGGGCATAGGCAATATTGTAACGGTCTCATAGAGGGTAGAAGATGGATGTGGGAAGAGAGCCGAGGTCTCCTGTCTCCCTAGCTAGTGCTCTCTTCCGTGATCGTTCTCTTCACTCCCTCTACCCCGGGGGGCTCCCTTGTCACCCCCCCCCCCCCCCATCATTTGAGCTTTCACCTGGACGTCCCCAGCCAGGCGCTCTCTACCCCCAGCCAAGTTGGGGAACAAGGGCAGCAGTCAGCTATGGCTATCGGGGTGGGTCAGTCCCCAGAAGAAGGAACAGGGCCAAGGTTTGGGAGAGTGATGTTACCTGCAGTGGCCTGGGTGTGCCTCTTCCCCCGGGAGAAGGTTTCCTCAGAGCTGCGCTTCAGAAGAGAGATGTATTTGGTCCTCACGTGATCGGGGATGACCAGCTTCTCCACGTCCGTCTTTTCCAGGACCGGGATGTCGTTGAGGTTCAGCTGCTTCATCAGGCTCTCCTGGATCTTCTCCTCTATCTGCATTGCTCTGCTGCTGGCAAGGAGCAGGGCCCACACCGCCCAGGTCAGTGCTGGGAACCTCATGTTGTCCTGCCTGCAGTCTGCTCGAGGGAAGAGTGAAGCAGAGACAGAGTCCTCCAAGAGCTGGTGCCTGGAAAGATGCTTCTGGCTCAGCTGCCTGCTTGAGAAACCTCAGGTTGGGGGTTTGCTTAAATAGACAGCTAGAAGCATCAGAGTCCCCAGGGGGTGGGGGTGGGCAGACAGGAGGGCCACACCCCCAGGGCTCCCTGGGGCTACAAACACATTAGACAAACAAGTTAATATCCTGGGAAGACTATACAAAGGGCTGTCTGGAACTGACCATAGGTGAGAAATTAGACCTTATTGTGTCTCTGAGACCCTGCTTCAGCAGACCATGTCTTTGGTCTTTTCCAGACACAGTCAGTATAGTAGGGATAGCTTGATCTCCCTCTTTTATTACTTCTGGGAAAGATTCAGTCTTTCTAAACAGCTGCTATTTTGTTGGCTTGAATTCCTTTGTCTTTGGCAAGTCTGGGACTGGCTCCTGTCTGAAACCCTGTGAACTCTGCCTCTTCCATCATTCTGGGCCCTAGGAAGCCCTTCATGTTATAACCATTGAATAAACTTCTGTGAACTGTGAAATTGTATGACTGAATGGTCAATAAAATACCTATGATGGAAAAATAGAAAACATTCTAAAATTCCTTTTATATCAAATAAACAAGAAAAAGATTAAAAACAATAGCCAAAACTATGTTATAATTGTACAGTGGCAAACTCCATGTAGAGAAGGAGGAATTTCAGGGAAAATTTCTTTTCAGGCTGGGTCAATAAGTGGAGGAAACAAATCCAAGCTAACTGGATTCCTCAGATAATTGACAAGAAATGAAGTGAAATCCTGAGAAATGTAAAGCAGAGGCAGACCCATTCATGCTATCCTAGAAATTCTAAGTCCAGTTGTCCCTATCTTGCCAGAAGACCTTGATTTCATCACATGTGGTATGAGTGCCAAGTGGAATTTGTGCTGAATTGGATTTGAACCCTGCCTCACACATTTATTAGTTGAATGTCCTAACATCTGAGTCCCAAGTTTCCTCATTAACAAATGAGGCAGTTGAATTCAAATACCCCAAATGCCCCTTCCATTTCTAAATCCCCTATCTATGACCCTTTTTGAGCTCAGTTTCCTCTTCTGTAAAATGAAAAAGTTGAGCTAAATGTCCTCTAAGGTTCCTTCTAGCTTAAATAAACTTATGATCCTAAAGAAGGGCAGATAGGATAAAAACTCTTTTACCTATGGGGTTGTCATAATTCTAACCAATCTTTACCTTATTTCTTAAATGGTGACTAAAGAACATACGTTGAATAGACAGGAAAAAAGATTAACTGGAGAATAATTAAACTTTGAAATGTTGAAAAGTTGGACTTGGCAGGCTTGGCATAGCCTTAACAGAAAGTTGAGAAATTCTCAGAGTTTTACAGTCAACTCCATCCAGTTTGGTGGTAAAACCAGTAGAAATCCTGAGAAAAGTATTTGTAAACTGAGTCCTTGGGGTAATTCTGTGGAAAGTCTTTCACTCAAAGCAGCATCTCTAGCCTGATTTTGCTCGTGCTCTCTCTCTCTCTCTCTCTCTCTCTCTCTCTCTCTCTCTCTCTCTCTCTCTCTTTCTCATCTGAATAGAAAATGGAGGGTTTAAGACAGGTCACTCAGTATATTCCTCTGTCTCAAGCTCTTCAAATGTTTCAGGCACAAGACTAATTAAGTTTCTTGGATTTAGAGATATTATGGCAGCTAGATGATATAGTGGATAAATTGTTTGATTTGGTGTTAGGAAAATTTGAATTTAATTCAACCTCAATTGTGACTCTAAGCAAGTCACTTAATTCCATTCAGCCATCTTTTTCCCCTCATCTTTAAAATGGGAATAACATCTATCCAATAGGGTTATTGTGAGAATCAATAAAGATAACATAAGTAAGGAACTTTGCAAACCTTAAATCACTATTTGATTCCTAATTATTAGTATTATTATAGTCATGAATGGTTTGAATTTTACTCTGCAGGCAATTGGAAACTGTAGAAGGGTTTTGAGCAAAGGAATGAGATGGTTAAATTTATTATGTATAATAAGGAAGATATGTATGGCAGTGGTTGTGGCTCAGGACAGCACATAGACTTGGCTGTACCAGAGAGCTAATAGGTAAAGATATGCATGCTGATTCCTTTGAATTGGAAAAGCTCTAAACAGATAATTTTTCTCAGACAGAGTTGAACTGTCATCACTGATTTTAAGGTTGTCCTATGGTATTATGGAAATAATGATGGGAATAAGAACCTGTAAGTGGACAAGGACCTGGAATGTAGAGAAGGAACAGGACTCAAAAACCAGGACCCACCTATTTTTAAAAGGTACAAACATTTGTAGGGGGCATAGATTTGGGGTTTAGAGATAATGTGAAGGAAATGGGACATGATGGGAGAAAGAAACTTAAACTTTCATAAACACACTTTTTTTTCACCCCCTTTTCTCAACCCTCTCTATTCCCAGTCCTGGCTGAATATCATCAGCTTATTTCATTAGTTGAAAGACAGAATGAATGAAAATTGTTTTTTAGAAAGCCTTATGTTCATTTCATACTATGTCTGCTACTCATCCTACAATTAAAGGCTTCTGCCCCTTTTCACATTTTCTCTTTTCTCCCTTCCTATTTCCTCTGTAATTGAGGTAAGCCCTCTCCAAAGAAATATTTGGTTCCTTTTTTTTTGGGGGGGGGACACAAGTAATTATCAGGAAAACAAACCTCTGAGTGACAACATTGGCGCTTTTAAGTCATGCCAAAAGGTGCAGGAGTTCTGTATTTAGGCTGATTCCCAATCTGTGGCTGTCAGCCTTTGAAAATTGCCCCAGCCCAGGTGTCTTATAAATATTAAATGGTCAATTAGTCAATCCTAGCCACATGGTGGGAAAAAGCACAGCAGGTATGGTCACATTTTAAAAGAGTGAATAGCTAAAAGTGTCATAGATTCTATTCCCAGCTGTTCTGCAAATACTTTAATAGTATTCCCATCAAAACATAACAAAAAGAACAGGGAAAAAAACCCAACAACTAAAATATTTCCTGCAGTTTTCAGAAACTCAAGGGGCCAGAGGGAAGATGCTGACATTTCCAGGCTCATTTCTTCATTTTAGTTCATTCTTGAGCTTGGTTAAATTAACAAGAGAATAATGGCAGGAACTGTGGGAGCAGATGCCTCTCTATCAAGTCTCACCTTCTATTTCAGTTCAATTCGGTTTAATAGAAGCAAATCAAGAGTCTGTGTACAAAGCATGGTCCTAGGTATTGGGGAGATACAAAATTTAGATAAGAGGTCTCATGAAGCTTGTGGTTTAAAAGGCAACTGTAATAAAAATAGTCCACATTTTTCTTTTTGCAAGCTTTAAGGTCTACTAAGCATTTTGTGTATGTTATCTTGGCTGATCCTTACAACAATCCTGAAATTAAGTTCTATTATCATCTTCATCTTACAAATGAGGAAAATAAGACCAAGAGAGAATGTAAGTGGTTTTCAGAGAGTTGCCCAGCTAGCTAAGCGTCTGAGACAAAATAGGAACTCAGGTCCAACGCTCTCCACACTGCCTCTCTTGGAGACCTGTATCAAACATAAAACTAACCGTAACATAAATAATACTGAAAAAGTGTATCAGTGCTGTGAGAGAGGTGAGACAAATCAGTGTATGGCCTATGTAGCTGGCTAAGTCAATATCTTTCTGCACCTTAGGTTCTTTATCTTAAGAGGGAAAAGAAGAGGATGGATGGGTTTTTCTGTAGAAAGGCTAAAAAATTGGATGAGAATCCAGTGCAGGCTAGGGGAAATATTGTAGATGTAAGAAGTTGTGTGGAACAGTGTGGGTTATCAGGAGAGAATATTAAGTGCACAAGCAGTAAAACAGAGTATGTGGAAAGCAGTTACATAAGATAAGGCAGGAAAGCAGAGTGGTAGCAGATTGTGTGGGCCTTTGAATGTCAGCAGAGTGGTTTCAGCTTTACTCAGTGGGCAGCCGGAAAGTCATAGAGTGGTGAAGATACCTAGATTTATGCATAAGGAAGAAATGAGTGGTAGTGGTCTTGGCCCAGGGTAGCAAGTAGACTTGGCTGTACCAGATAGGAGAGAGAAGGTTTAGAGATGGAAACTGATTCCTTAAGATTGGGAAAGCTGATCAGTTGTCTCCAGAGAGAGTTGCAATGTAAGGAAATGTCTTCCCTTCCAGGATTCCTACAGAGGCCTGGTTCTGCCTACCGCTAAGGTTGGCTACAGTGGGAAGGTATGCTAAACTGGAGCTCAGAAATCCAGAATTCAGATTTTGGCTACCCAGACAGCTGAGTAACCTCAGGGTAAGCCACTTAACCTCTTCTCAGTTTAATTTTTCTCTTCCTTAAAATGGGATAATACTTGTATTACCCGCTTGATTCCACTTTAACCTTTATATAAATTTGAATTATTATGTTGATTCAGAATCTACATTTCTTTCTTGGGCAGAGGCATGGTCCCATCAGCTTTTAATCTTTTCTTTTTCCTGAATATCCAGGAAAGGAAGTGGTACCCTTTAGGGCATTGTTTAGAATTGATAATCACTGAAGACTTTCTCCCAGAGTTTTCTGTTATGAAGAGGCCTAAGGCAAAGGCTCCTTTTTCTACTAATGACTTGCAAAGAAGGAAAAGCAAACAATTTTCCTTTGGAGAGACTTTCCCTACATTACAGAAAAAAGTAAGAGTGACAGAGACAGAGATACTCACAGAGTGAGAGATAGAGACACACAGAGAGAGACAGAAACAGACAGAGGCAGAGATACAAAGACAGAGTGAGAGAAAGAGACAGAGACACACAGAAAGAGAGAGATACAAAGAGTGAGAAACAGAGAGACAGAGGCAGAGATACAGAGTGAGAGACAGAGACATGCACAGAGAGACAGAAATACAAAGAGAAACAGAGACAGAGGCAGAGATACAAAGACAGAGTGAGAGACAGAGACACACACACACACAGATACAAAGACAGAATGAGAAACAGGAACTTAGATACAAAGACAGAATGAGAAAGAGACACAGAGAGACAGAGACAAATAGAGAGACAGACACAAAGACAGAAAGACAGAGAAACAGATACAAAGACAGAGTAAAAGACAGAGACAGACAGAAATAGAGAGATACAAAGACAGAGACAAACACACAGACACAGAGACAGTGATAAAAATAGACAGAGATACAAAAACAGAGATAGACACAGAGATAAAGAGAGTGAGAGAAAGAGACACAAAGATACAGAGAGAGACAGACAGAAATAGACAGATAAAAAGACAGTGAGAAACAGAGAGACAGATATACAAAGACAGAGTGAGAGACAGAGACAGAAATACAAAGATAGTGAGAGATAGCGATACAAAAACAGTAAGAGAAAGACACAGAGATAGAGAGAAACAGAAACAGAAATAGAGATACAAAGACAAAAGTGAGAGACAGAGACAGAGATACAAAGACAGAATGAGAGAAAGACAGAGACAGAAATAGAGATATATACAAAGACAGTGAGAGACAGACATATACAGAGACAGAGTGAGAGAAAAAGACAAAAGATACAGAAACAGAGACAGAGATAGAAATAGATTGTGAGATAGAGACAGATACAAAGACAGAGTGAGAGAGACATAGAGATACAAAGAGAGACAAAAAATAGAGGAGACTGAGACACACACACAGTAAGAGAGAGACCAGAGAGAGACAGATAAAAAGACAGTGAGACAGACAGAGATATACACATACATGAGATAGAGACACACAGAGAGTGAGACAGAGAGACAGAGAGGACCAGAGACCAAGAAACAGAAAGAGACAGAGGCACAGAGAGAGCTTGAGTTTCTTTCTGCTGCAATATGAATACCAGACTATGACAGTTTACCCTGGTAGAGAAGAGGAAACTTCCATCCAAGGGAATCTTCCACCTGAGTTTGCTCAGGACAAAGAATCACAGATTCATAAAATTTCAAATTGGAATTAGCCTAGTGGGTCTCTACTCCCTAATCAAAGGGTCATAAAATGTGAGCATTTAGAGATAATGTCCAACAGGAAGAAAACAGGCCCAGAGGGGAGGGATAACTTGACCAAGGTAAGAGCAGAATCAGATCTTGGGGCAGACTCTTAACAAGGCTTACCGTTAACATTAAAGTAGTTATCAGTATATAGTTTAAGTCTGGGCCATTCCTTAATGAGGTCAGCTGGAGTTTGCTCAAGGCTAACTAGACATATCCTGGGAGGGCTTGGAGAGACAGACAAAAGGAAAGTCTCCAGACCCATTATTCTTCCCAAAGATACAGGCCCTTTTCTGAATGTGGATTCCAGGCTGGTTTATGGGTTTTTCCAGGAATTACAGTATTTAAGTAAATGGGTTGAAGTCAGCTGATGGGAGCAAAAGAAAGGAGATGTGGATTGGGAGCCTTTTTATTAGGAGTTTGATTATTTCTTCTGGAAGTACCTAGTGCAGTCCCCTTTGTCATGCAAAGGAAAGGAATCTGGAGTTTCCAGTAAGTCCTCAGAAGTATTAAAGGAAGTCATGAGGAGGTCAAAGGAGAGCAAGGTTGATAGGTCAGGGAGGTCAAAGGCGTTGATGCAGGAAGCTAAGCCCCGGCTCCAACAGGCTTCTTTAGGAAAACTGTGGAAAGGGGGGAATTATAGGTGCTTATGTTGATTGGAGGAAGTGGGGTTAGGTTGTTTCTCTGTCCCAGTCTATTTACTTTCATGTCATTATTTTGTTCAAAAATGTTCTGCAGATCACTGGGCCTGTAATAAGGAAGAACTTAGTTCAAATCTGGCCAGAGGGGCTTCCTAGCTACATCATCCTGGACAAAGTTGTTTTTTGTTTATTTGTTTTTTTAAGCACCTGTAAAATAAATAATCCCAGGATTGTTGTGACTGTTAAAGGATTTTTTACTGTTTGTAAAGTACTTGGTCATCCCCAGGATAATATACCATAACCAAGTAGGATTTATACCAGGAATACAGAGCTGGTTCAATATTAGGAAAACTATTAGCATAATTGACTATATCAATAACTAAATTAACAAAATCATATGATTATCTCAATAGATGCAGAAAAAGCTTTTGATAAAATCTTAACACCCATTCCTATTAAAAACACTAGAGAGTATAGGAATTAATGGAGTTTTCCTTAAAATGATCAGTAGCATCTATTTGAAACTATCCGCAAGCATCATATGTAATGGGGACAAACTAGAAACATTCCCAATAAGATCAGGGGTGAAACAAGGTTGCCCACCATTACAATTCAATATTGTATTAGAAATGTTAGGTTTGGCAATAGGAAAAGAAAAGGAGATGAAAGGAATTAGAGTAGGTGCATTTTATTTTTTCTCATTTTTTTCCTTTTTGATATGATTTTTTTTTGTTCAGCAAGATAATTTTTTTATTTTTTTAAACAATAGAATGAACATGTTTTGAAGACAAACCCCTTAATCTGCTTTCTAAGGCAATATAAACATAATGCAAATATATCCACAAAACTTTGATGTCCCTTCCCCATTATTCTATCTCTGTTTTCATTATTTTTCTTTATATTTTAAAATGTTTGATCTTTTGTTTGTTTGTAGTTTCATTTTACTGACATAGATTTCAATATCTGCACAGTTATTAGATTGTCCTTCATCATTTCCTTTTTTTAAAAATTTTTATTTTTAAAACATAACATGGATAATTTTTTGTTTTTTTTATTATTATGGGTTTTTATTTATAAAACATATGCATGGATAATTTTTAACATTGATCCTTACAAAATCTTCTGTCCCAACTTTTCCCCTCCTTGCCTCCACCCTCTCCCCCACATGGCAGGTAGTCTAATACATGTTAAATATTTTAGAGTATATGTTAAATCATATATATATATATATATATATATATATATATATATATTTATTTATACAGTTATCTTGCTGCACAAGAAAAATTAGATCTAGAAAGAAAGAAAAAAAACCTGAGAAGGAAAACAAAAATGCAAGCAAGTAGTAACAGAGCAGAAATGCTATGTTGTGATTCACATTCATTTCCCATGGTTCTCTTTCTGGGTGTAGCTGATTCTCTTCATTACTGAACAATTGCAACTGGTTTGAATCATCTGTTTATCGAAGAGAGCCATGTCGTTCAGAATTAATCGTCATACAGTCTTCTTGTTGCTGTGTATAATGATCTCCTAGTCCTGCTCATTTCATTCAGCATCAGTTCATGTAAGTCTCTCCAGGTATTTCTGAAATCATCCTGCTGGTCATTTCTTAGAAAACAATAACATTCCTTAACATTCATATACCACAATTTGTTCAGCCATTCTCCAATTAATGGGCATCCACTCAGTTTCCAGTTTTTAGCCACTTCAAAAAAGGCTGCCACAAGCATTGTGGCACATACAGGTCCCTTTCCCTTTTTAGTATCTTCTTGGGGTATAAGCCCAGTAGCAGCACTTCTGGATCAATGGGTATGCACAGTTTGATAACTTTTTGGGCATAGTTCCAGATTGCTCTCCAGAATGGTTGGATTCGTTCATAACTCTGCCAACAATGCATCAGTGTCCCAGTTTTCCCACATCCTCTTCAACATTTGTCCTTGTCTTTTCCTGTCATCTTAGTCAATCTGACAGGTGTATGGTGGTACCTCAGAGTTGTCTTAATTTGCATAATTAACTGGGCATCCACTCAGTTTCCAGTTTCTTGCCACTATAAAAAGGACTGCCATAAACATTTTTGTAGCAAGATAATTGTATCAAAAGTGATTTGGATCACTCTTTTATATGAGTGGAAATAGTTTCAATTTCATCATCTGAAAATTGTCTGTTCATATCCTTTGACCATTTATCAATTGGAGAATGACTTGATTTCTTAGAAATTAGAGTCAATTCTCTATATATTTTGGAAATGAGGCCTTGCATGGATAATTTTCAACATTGACCCTTGCATAGCCTTGTGTTTCATATTTCCCCTCCTTCCCCTCTCCCCCTCCCCTATATGACAAGCAATCCAATATATGTTATACATGTTAAAACATATGTTAAATCCAATATGTGTAAACATATTTATACAATTCTCTTCTGCACAATAAAATCAGATCAAAAAGGAAAGAAAATGAGCAAGAAAACAAAATGCAAACAAACAACAACAAAGAATGAGAATATGTTGTGGTCCATACTCAGTTCCTATCCTCTCTCTGGGTGTAGATGGCTCTCTTCATCACAAGAGCATTGGAATTGGCCTCAATCAGGCCATTGTTCATTTGTTGTTGGAATATTGTTGGAAAGAGTCACATTCATCAGAATTGATCATTGTATAATTTTGTTGTTGCTCTGTATAATGATCTCCTGGCCCTGCTCGTTTCACTCAGCATCAGTTCATGTAAGTCTCTCCAGGCCTCTCAGAAATCATCCTGCTGATCATTTCTTATAGAACAATAATATTCCATAGCATTCATATGCCATAATACATTCAGCCATTCTCCAACTGATGGGCATCCACTCAGTTTCCAGTTTCTTGCCACTATAAAAAGGGCTGCCACAAACATTTTTGCAGCAAGATAATTGTATAAATAGGTATACCTATATTAGATTTGGCATATTTTTACCAAGTTTAGCATATATTGTATTATTCACCTAATAAGGGAGGGAGTGAAGGGAGGGGGAGAAATTGGAACACAAGATTTTTCAAAGGTCAATGTTGAAAAATAATCCTTGTATATAATTTGAAAATGAAAACTTTCAATTAAAAAAAAAAGAAAAGAAAATATGAGGATACTTGATGTCTAGTTAGGGAGCAGCCAAGCCAAGAATCTTCAGATAGTATCTGAACTGAGGTGGGAAGTGCGCTGTAATCTCATGGGGTGGGCTATATGATCCACTTAGTTTGATGTTCTCATCAATCTAGGGAAAAAACAATGGACCAAAAAAAACACCCCCAAACCCTTCCCCCTTTCTCCTCCCTCTCTAGTAAACAGGCTTCCAGTTCTTGTATTTTTTTCCCCAATCCAGTCTGGGATGTTTTTCTCATGGAGGAAGAACCTTTTTGGACAGACATATCCCTCAAACATGCTGTCCCGCTCTAAGTCCTGCCCCCTTTCCGCTGTGCTCTGTTGTGATTCATGTCTCCTATGGGGAAGGATGAAAAAAGATACAGGAGAGCTGTGTTTCTAGCCTGTGTTTCTTCTCCTACCTCCATAATTCTGCTTGTGACTGTAATGGAACACCATGCCCAGTCCTGAGTATATGCATGTATGCTTGTACACATGCAAACACACAGTCTTTTTATTGAAGCTTTTTATTTTCAAAACATATGCAAGGATAATTTTTCACCATTGACCCTTGCAAAACCTTGTGTTCCAATTTTCCCCTCTCTTCCCTCTCCCCCTCTCATAGATAATCCAATATATGTTAAACATCGTAAAAAATATATGTAAATCCAATATAGACACATATATTTCCACATTTATCATGCTACACAAGAAAAATCAGATCAAAAAGGAAAAGACAGAAAGAAAACAAAATATAAGCAAACAACAACAGAAGAAGTGAAAGTGCTATGTTTCCACAGTCCTCTCTTGGGATGTAGATGGCTCTTTATCACAAGATCATTGGAATTGGCCTGTTGAGAAGAGCCTCATTGTTGAGAAGAGCCACATCCTTCAAAACTGATCATCGCCTAATCTTGTTATTGCCAAAACACACAGTCTTGTAGACATGTATACACCTCTTTCTACTGAAGTTTCACCCCTTCCTTTAATCTCTATTTGATTTCCACCCCCCCTCCCATCCAAAAGATCTCTTATGTTCTCCCTCCACCTTGTTCTTTGTTTTTCCTCAGTTAGAGTATTAGCTCCAAGGTCTGTGCCACATCTGGCACATTTGTTCTCTTAGCACCTCACACAGTGCCTTACACACGATATATACTTTATTATTGTTATCTCTTCTATATCACAGAGGATTAGAGGTAGGGCACTCCTGACTTCTGGAAAATTTACCTACATTTTTTTGACCCTCCATATTAGAAAAGCATGAATTATTTCTTTTATGGGGCATTTACAATACCTTATTATTGTAAGATGTGGGTTAAGTGTTTGGTCACAGGTTCTGTGTCATCCACTAGCCTTTATATGTTGCCCATGGCTTCTACAAAACTCCCTAAAAAGTTTCCATTTACTTTCTTATGCCAGTGCGTGGTAGGTATATTGAAACCTTGATGGGCAAAGTCACAATGTGGAAGGGATAACTACTGTTTGTTGAAATGAACATAGCATTCCATGATTGCTAATTTTTACTTAGGATCCTCCCTCTTGCATTTGGAGAAGGGAGGAAGTTAAGTATTATCTAGAATCTCAATCAACCAGTATAAATTGATTGTCTGAAATGGACCTAGCAATAGGGCTTGAACTAAACTTTTATGTCATTGAGAAAAGAAATTTAGTACCTGTCTGTACCACAAGGACGATGTGGGCTTATAAATTGCCATTCCAGCCTTTCCTGACCTTCCTGCACATAGAATGCACCAAACTACATTTTCAGCCAATGCTTCCATTCCTTTTGGGCCATGACCATGTACAATAGTCACAGGATTTCTGTAAACACTTAGAAACAAGTATTTTCTCAATTCAATCTTTAAAAAAATTTAAAAAGCAAATAATGTCTATTTGTTCTTGTTCATTGCTATAATATAGAATAATATGTTTGTCTGGTAGCCCTAAATAGGAACAGTTTGAAAGGCAACATGTGTGGTAGAAGGAAATAGGAATCTGGCTTCAAAGGATGGGGGTTCAAACCCTGGTTTTGCTTCAAGCCATCTGTGAGATCCTGGGCAAGCAGCATCCTCTTGGGCCTCAGTTTCCTCAGTGAGAGGAGTAGCCTTTAAAGCAATTTTAAAAATTGTATTCTATTCTAAATCAGATGATTTATGAATGTAATAACAGGGAGACTTGACAGTGAAAGCCTGGTACATAGGAGCATGTACAGAGTGCCCTTTCTGATGCATTCTCCTTTGTAGAATCAGGATGGGGAGCAAAGAGAAGGCCTCCTTCTACATTTGTGCTAATGTGGAGTGGAAAGGCCAGCTTTCCACTTCGCACTTCACAGAAAGTGCAGATATTCTGTGGTAGATCTTTGTTCATGTACAGCTTGCTCAGGGCAAAAAAAAAAAAGCTTTTTGGTTTTCTGTTCAACAGGACTGGGAGCACATAAATAATTAATTATCAAGCATCTTCTATGTGCTTGGTCCTGTCAGGATATAAAAGAAGCCAAAAGACTAGTAGTAGCCAATAGTAATTAAACAATTGTGTGGTCAAACGATGAGCACTGTGAGGTCAGATCTTAATGATCATTGTGGGCAGAGAGATGGGATTATGGAGATATTCCTCATCAGGGTGTTAAGCGAGTATTGAAATGTTGAAGGCCCTGGGAGAGCAACATAAAGGATTTGCCCAGGGTCACATACCTGGTAAGGATCTGATTGTGGATTTGGATTCTGGTCTTCCTGACTGCAGATCCAGGGCTCTATGTATTGTGCCACATATAGCAAGAACTGTGACCTTACTGTCTCAGAGTAAGGACAACTATATCTCTTAGGATTTATAGGGATACCCTAGGAGAATTAGAGAAGTTTGTTTTTAACTCTTATCAGTTTGAGCCCCTTTACTGGCATATTTCCCTCCTCCCTGTCCCATAACTCTCACTGAAGAGTTCTTCAGTTCTATTTAAACCATTATATGTGTACACACACACACACACACACACACACACACACACACACATATATCATTCTGGTTCTACTTACTTCTCTCTTCAGGTTCATATAAATTTATACAAGTCTTCCCTTTTCTGCAATTGTCCTTTTTATAATTTCTTTATGTACCATAATTTGTTCAGTCATTTAGATGCTCACTGATGGGCATCCCTTTGTTTCCAGTTCTTTGGTACAACTAAAAGAGTTGCTGAAGATACTTTTATATTTTATAATGCTTTAAAATTAAAAAATTTTAAATATTTGCATAAGGTTTTTCCTTTTTTCTTCAATCTATTTGGGTCATTAGATCAAAGTATATACACAATTTTGTGACCTTTTGGTTACAGTTTAAAATTATTTTATTGAAACACTGGACAAATTCACAATTCCAGGAACAATGCACTAGTATTCTTGTCTTCCTGAAGCTCCTCAAAACACTCGTTTTCCTTTTTAAAAAAATTTTTTTTCAAATATGATGATTGTAAGATAGAACCTCAAAGATTAATCTTAATTTCATTTCTCATGCTATTAGTGATTTGGAGTATTTTTCACATTGCTGTTAATAACTTTTAATAATTTCACATAGCTATTCCTTTAATTGCTACCTGTTTGTATTCTTTGATCATTTATCTTTTAGGGGTGATTCTGCTATATGTTTGACTAGTTTCTTATATATCTTTGATATGTAAAATTAATGATACAGACTTACTACAAACTTTTTCCCCTGAGGTAACTATTTCCTTTCTAATTTTAGCAGCAGATTTTGTGCAAGATGTTTTTCAGTTTTATATAGTTGAAATGACCCATTTTGTTTTGTGATCCTCTATATCCCTTGTGTGGCCACAAACTCTTCACCTTTCCAGATACCTTGTAACAGATAGTTCCTTCATTGCTTCCCTAATTTGTTTATGATGATCTTTTACATCTAGGTCACATATCCATGTGGAGATTATTGTAGTATATGCTGTGAGATTTTAATCTATTCCTAACTTATAGCAAACTGCTTTCCAGATTTCTCAGAAGGTTTTGTCAAATAGTCAATGGGTTTTATTTTTATTTTAGTCACCCATTATTTTTTACTCACTTTGAATAAGTGATAGAAAAGTTTTCTTTTAATTTAAGCTTTTATAAAATCAGCACAATTTTTTTTTGAAAGAGGATACCTAGTGTTCTTGTTTTTAATGAGAGCTAGTATTTATTCCATTTGTTATCTTAGACAGTTGAATATGTAAATTTCTTACTAGAGGGGAAGCACTATCCACCTGGGCAAAGATGATATCTACTGACCTTCCAGTTCCACATGATGCTTGTCTGAAAACTCTGAAAGACCTTTAAAAATAAACTGTCCTACAGATGTTCTACATCCTGTTCTGATTCTTTCACTGTCTCGTGTGTGTGTGTGTGTGTGTGTGTGTGTGTGTGTGTGTGTGTGTATTTTTCAAAATACTTGCAAAGATAGTTTTTATTCCTGAAACTTTATGTTCCAAATTTTTTCCCTTCTTTTCCCTACCCTCTTCCCTAGCCAGAAAGTAATCCAATATATGTTAAACATGTACAATTCTTCTATACATATTTCCACATTTATGATGCTGTGCAAGAAAAATCAGATCAAAAGGGGAAAAAAAATAGAAAATAAAAAGCAAGCAAACAACAACAAAAAGTGAAAATACTATGTTGTGATCCAAATTCAGTCCCCACAGTCCTCTCTCTGAGTTCAGATGTCTCTCTCCATCACAAGTCTTTTGGAATTAGCTTGAATCACATTGTTGTTGGAAAGCCAAGTCCATCACAGTTGATCATCACATAATTTTGTTCTTACTATATACAATGTTTTCCTGGTCCTACTCAACTTCACTTAATATCAGTTCATGTAAGTCTCTCCAAGTTGCCATGCAATCATCCTGCTGATCATCTCATTTTTCCCCCTTTTCATTTATTTTTTGAAGTTTTTTATTTTCAAAACATATGCAAGGATAATTTTTTAACACTGATCCTTGCAAAACCTTGTGTTCCAATTTTCCCTTCCTTCCCCCTATCCCCTCTCCTAGATGGCAAGTAATCCAATATATGTTAAACATGGTAAAAAAAAATGTGTAAATCCAATATAGGCATACATATTTTTACAATTATCTTGCTGCACAAGAAAAATCTGATCAAAGAGGAAGAAAAATGAGAAAGAAAATAAAATTCAAACAATCAACATCAAAAAGAGTGAGAATGTTTATGTTATGATCCAGCCTCAGTTCCCACAGTTCTCTCTCTGGGTACAAATGGCTCTCTTCATCACAAGATCATTGAAACTGGTCTCAATCACTTCATTGTTGAAGAGAGCCACATTCATCAGAATTGATCATCGTATAATCTTGTTGCCATGTACAATGATCTCATGGTCCAAGTTCATTTCACTTAGCATCAGTTCATGTAGGTTTTTCCACGCCTCTCTGGAATTATTCTGCTGGTCATTTCTTACAAAACAATAATATTCCATAACATTCATATACTATAACTTATTCAGTATTCTCCAACTGATGGGCATCCACTCAGTTTCCAGTTTCTTACCTCTACAAAAAGGGCTGCCACAGACATTTTTGCACATGTGGGTCCCTTTCCCTTGTTTATGATCTCTTTGGGATACAGAACCAGTTGTGGGACTGCTGGATCAAAGGGTATGCATAGTTTTATGGCCCTTTGGGCATAGTTCTATATTACTCTCCAGATTGGATCAGTTCACAACTCTACCAACAATGTATTAGTGTCCCAGTTTTCCCACATTCCCTCCAATATTTATCATTATCTGTTCTTGTCATCTTAGCCAATCTGAGAGATGGATAGTGGTACCTAGAGGTATCTTAATTTGTGTTTCTCAATTAACACAAATTTCAAACTTTTATTAAGGAGAGATGTGTTGTTTGCAGTTTTTTTTTTTTTTTTAACCATAACCAAAAATATTGCTATGGTATATAGGATACATTTCTTTCTTTTCTTTGATATGTTTTCAGTTGAGGCCAGTTCAGGATTGCTATAAAAAACTATGAATAGTATAGTCACATTTCTCACATAATTCCAAATTTTTTTCAAAAACAGTTGGATCAATCCACTTCTTGATTTATCAGTGTGCTATTCTTGTCTTTTCACAACTCCTCTGACATTACCTATTTATATCTTTTAGTATCTTTGTCTTTATTTTTATTAGTATTTTAATTTTTTCTAGTTGCATGTAAAACAATTTTAACATTTTTTTTTTTACAATTTTGAGTTTTATATTCTCTTTCTTCCTACTAAATAATTCTTAGTCCAGTAGTTGCAGTCTTTTCATTTACTTCTGTATGTTGCATACCTAATCTATTCTATTGACTGACTTTACTAATTTTTGACTATTATCAAATAGTTTTGATGATTACTGCTTTGTACTATATTTTGATATCTGAAACTGGCAGCACCCTACCGACCCACTTTTCCCTCCATTATTTTCCTTGAAAGTTTTGATCTTTTGTTCCTCCAGAATAGTTAAGTGGTTGAGTAGATGAGGAATTGGAAAGACTGGAGTTCAAATCTGACACTTAGAAGCTGTGTGATCTTGGGCAAGTCAATTAACCCTGTTTGCCTCAGGTTCCTTAATTGTGGAACAATATTTACCTTCTAGGATTGTTGTGAGGATCAAATGACATAATTATAATGCTCTTAGCACTGTTTCTCATGGTAGGCACTTAGTAAATAGTTTTTTCCTTTTTTCCAGATGAGTTTAGTTATGATTTTTTCTAATTTCATAAAGAAACATTTTGGTAAATTGATATGGTTTGTAATAAAAAATTTAATTTAGAGTAGGATTGCCATTTTTATTATTTTGGTACTTGCAAAACAGGAACAAATATGATCTTTGAAAAATGCTTTATAGTTCATGGAATCATAGATCATAGATTGAGAGCTGGAAAAAAATTTAGAAGTCTGTCCATCCACTTCATATTACAGATGAAGAAACAGCTTGGAGAGATGGTTGTATTCTTATCATTGCTGTCTTTATCTTTGAAAGTGGGCTCCCAAATATTTTATACATTCTTTAGTTATTCTGAACAAAATTCTCTTCCTACCTTTCTTTCTAAGCTGGATTTTAGTGAAAGACTCATGATTTAGATTGATGATTTGTGTGTGTTTCTTTTATATCCTGATTCTTTCTTGAAGCTGTTATTTTGATGAATTTTAATTAACTATTTAAGGTTATCTAAATAATAATAATATACCTTATGATTTATATAATGCTTATATATGCTAGGAACTATGTTAAATACTTTATAAATATTATTTCATTTGACCTTCAACCAGCCCTGGGAGATAGGTGCTGCTGTTATAGATGAGGAAATTGAGGCAAAAACAATTTAATTCTTTTACCCCAGAATTACCCAACTTGTAATTGTCTGAAGTCATATTTGATCTCAAGTTTTCCTGTCTCTAGGCTTAATATTCTATCCATTCTGCTACTAGATGCCCCAAAGACCATTATAACATCTATATAAAATAATAATTTTATTGCTTCAATTTTATTTGCCTTATCTTGTTGATATAGATAGCATTTCTAGCACTATATCAAATAATCATGCCCCTAATGGATATTTTTGTCTTACCCCATCTTATTGGAAAGGCCTCTAATTTAATTCCATTATATATATAATGTTAGATCTTAGTTTAAGATAAGGGGTTGTTTAAATCTAGAGTCCATGAACTTTTGTGTGCATGTTTTTTTTTTTTTTTTTAATATTTGATAACCACATTTAAATGGAATCAGTTTCCTTTGCAATGTGATTTATTTTATATTATACATTTTAAAACAATGTGCTGGGAAGACTTCCTTAGATGGCCAAAGGGGTTTATGATACAAAAGGGTTAAGAACCCTTATTTATATAGACTTTTCACTGCCTCTCGCCCTTCATATCCCATCTGTTGTCAAGAACTGTAGATTTCACCATTGTAATATCCCTGCAGTATACCTCCTCCTCTCTCTGATGGGGCCAGCACTCGAGTGCAAGCCTTTATCATCTTATTCCTTGATTACTGCCAAGCCTGCTGGTAGGTCTGCCTGCCTTAAGTCTCTCCACTCCAGGCCATTCTCCAGTCAATAGCTAAAGTGATTTTTCCAAGTACAGGTCCAGTCATGTCACACACACGCACACACGCCTACACGACTAATTACTCTTTTTCTCTGTCTCCTATTTATCCTGTGTATAGATTTCTTTGTATATATTTGTTTGCATGGTCTCCTCCTCCTTTAGATGGTAATCTTTGAGGGCAGGGACTGTCTTTTGCCTCTTTTTGTATTCCCAATACTTAATATAGTGATTGGCACATAGAAGGCACTTAATAAATGCAATATTTTTAGCATATTGCAATAATCCATTTACTAGTATTTTATTTAAAATATTTGTTTTGCTGTGCATACCCTTTGATCCAGCAATGCTACTATTGAGTCTTTATACCAAGGAAATCATAAAGGAAGAAAAATGACCCACATGTGCAAAAATGTTTGTAGCAGCTCTTTTTGTGGTGTCAAAGAATTGGAAAATGAATAGATGTCCCTTAATTTGGGAATAGCTGAATAAGTTATGGTATATGAAAATAATAAAATATTATTTTTCTGTTAAAAATGATGAACAAGCTGATTTTAGAAAAACTTGGAAAGATTTTACATGAACTGATACTGAATGAAACAAGTAGACCAGGAATACGTTGTACATAATAATAGCAAAATTATCCAATGATCAACTATGAAAGCCTTGTTTCTTCTCAGCAATTAAATGATCCAAGGCAATTCCAATAAACTTTGGATAGAAAACACTATCTTCAGAGAGAGAACTATGGCAACTAAATGTAAATCAACACATGTTACGTTCACTTTTCTTTTTCTTTTTCTTCCTTTCATGGTTTTTCCCTCTTGTTCTGATTTTTCTCTTTCATCATGATTCATAAAGAAATGTGTATTAAAGATAGTCAAATGTTTGTTTTGATATTCATTGAATATTGGTCTATAATTTGATTTTATCTCTGGTTTAGTTTAATCAAGTTCATTTTTGTTCTATAAAAGAAATTTGGCAGGCTTTCTAGTTTTTCTATTTTTGTAAATGTTTATAGAATGTAATTTTTTTTCATGTCTGAGAAAATTCACTTATTAATCCATCTCATTCCAGACTTTTTTTTCCCCTTTTCCTTTGGGAGCTCATTTAAGGAGCTTATACAATTTGTTTCCCTCAGACTGGATTATTTAAATTCCTTATTATGAGCATTTTATATTCCTATGGCTCTTCATTCATTTAATTAATATCATCAGTTTTACTGGTATGTGCTTGGAAAAATAAGTTTTAATAATTTCCTTTATTTCCTCATTAGTTGTGAATTTTCCTTTTTGATAGTGGCAATTCGGTTCTGTCTCTCTTAAAAAAATATCAACCTATTCTAGGTTTACCTACTTTATTTTTAAATTTTGTTTCCATAAAAGCAGATCCCCATTTTTGTAAATCCTATAAGAGCTTTTTCTTTTTCCCTTTTAATTCTGTTCATTGATTCTTTGATCTTTGTTTTGGTCTTTAGTTGTTGTGGGTTTTTTTTTTAAACTTGTTGCTTTTCTAACTTTTTTAGTTTTAGTTAATTCTTTTTCTCTTTTGATGATGAAAATAAATCTTAACTCTACAGACTGTTTTAGCTACAATCTAAAAGTTTTGGTATGTTTTCTTATCATTGTCTTTTTAAAAAATTAAATAAATATTGTTAAAATTAAATAATTAAAAATTTTTTAAACATTTGTATTAAGTTTTATATTTATGAAATTTTATAATGCCTTAGTTTCTGATCAGTTTTTGTATACAGTGCTGCAAAAGTGCAACTAAAAAGCTAATTGTCTATGATTTTTTACATATAATTACCTTGTTTATGTTTTTTAAATCAAGTTGGTTTTGATTGTCGCTATGTCTGTTATCATGATTGCTGTTCTTGTGGTAGAGGGTTTGGTTTACCAGAAGCATAATAGTTTTTTTGAGAGATAAAGGATTAGAATTCTTTGTCCTCCTCATCATTCCTTCCTGTCAAATGGAAATTCAGTAAACTTAAGCTGAGCTTTTGATTGTTTCCTTTATGATCACAGAACAAACTAATCATTCAGACCTGGAGAGTCCAGGGTATTGTTCTGAAACCAGACTTGCCCATCTAAAATCTTCGTAGATTGAGGACAAAGGCCCAAAGGATTGAATAGGATTGCTATTTACAAAGTCTGTCTAGTGAGTAACTCTTATTTCATGTTCCTTTTAATTTGCTTTGGACTAATGTCCTGTTCCTCTCCTTCCAGGTAGCTCTGAGAATCCTGTAACTACTTTGTTCAAGTATCTCAAACCTCTCCCTGTGGTTTAATTTGCCTGGTGAGTTCCAAGGTTTTAATTTTTTTTCAGGTCTCTAAATATGCTGAATATGAAGACTTTATATACAGACATTTAATTTTTTAATTTAAATTTTTGAGATGCTTTCATGGGATCAGTTTTGTCATCTTACTCAAATGTGAATAACATGATACAGGCATTATAATAGAGTATTTTAAAGGTTATATAAAGAACTTTCATCCTCAAGTGATTAGTGACAATTTTATTAAAGTGTCTGCCTCACAGAGTTATTATGGGGTTCAGAAAAGAAAATGTGTGCATAAAAAGCTATGACAATTTTAGCTTTATCATTCAAAATTCTGACAGAGGCACTGTTTTCCCCTATACTAAAGATACTAAAATGTGACTTTTTTTTTTCTTCTGACAGTTTAGTAGGAAGCTGGACTCATCTTCTCAATTCATTGCATTGAGCATTCCATGAGTGACTTTATGAGCCTTTCACTGTACTACTCAATGCTAAGATACAAAATTACGTAAGTTAAGATTTATCTCCAAGGAGCTTATGATCTTATATATAGCCTCCTAATCCAATGCATAAACCAAAAGAATCCTCTGTTAACACACCCAACAAGTGAGTGTGAATTGTATATTTATGATCTTGTAATTATAATGTTTCTATTATTTTTCATCATCATTATTAAACTATCTACATGTCTTTGTAAAAATAAAATACTATTAAAAATTTTTTTTAAAATAGAGTAGAAATTTTTCCAAGTATAGACTCCCTTTCATGGGTCCATGAAGTCCAAACTATTTTCATAATAATATTAAGACATTATTTGCCTAATAAAATGCTTATGTAGGTGACCCCATATGTTTGTACATATATATATAAATATATATATATATATATATATATATATATATATATATATATATATAGTGAGTTCAGATTTTCTTCATATACTTGAATTGAAACAATACTTGTCAATAGATTGCATTCAGATAGATTACAAGATGACCATGGAAGCCTGTTGCTACAAAAATGTTGAGCCGTAAATGCCATCTGAGATGGTAAATGGTGCTTCCTAGTATTCTGTGGCTTGAAGGGTTGATTCAAAACAATAGTGATTGATAGGGCTTGAATCATTTGTTTGGGTTCCCTTCTATAAGACTGTGGTAGGCTCATGTAATGGAGATGTCTGAAGCGAGTAGGATGGCTGTGTTTAGCAGTGGTACTTCTAAGGGGTTTAGTGGGTGAATTCCTAGAAGCAGATATGAGAATCTGTCTTCTATTAAGTCAAGACATTAGAAATTTACAAAATATTTAAATCAAAGCTATTCCTCTAAATTTTTCTAATATCTTTTCTCTGCTGATTATTTCATATTTAGTATGCATACAGATTTTTTTGTATACATATTTGTTTTCATATGGTCTCCCTTATCAGATTGTGGGCTCCTTGAGGGAAGATATGTCTCTTTTTATAGCCCCAGTGCTTAGCCCAGCATCTGACACAATGCTTACTGACTGACAGACTGACATTTTCCAGTTGCCATAGCTGCAAATCCCTCCCCCCTCCTTTAGCTGAAGTATTTGTTTGTTTTTTCCTTTACTTGGATCCGAAGAGCCTAGGCAGAAGCATAACTGGGAATTTGGGCCCAGTAACAACAACAACAACAAGAAATGTCACACTAGTGTGTCACCAGCACGAAGCTCTCATGCCCTCTTGGCTTCAGTATTTTTTCTTGAACTTGGTTGTTCTGGAAGGACAACACACTTTTCCCATCCTCCCTGGTGAGACCCTATTATTGGAATACATCCCATCTCTCTGGGTGTTGATTAAAATAGGTGCCACTACAAAGTATCCCCTTCAACACCTCTAGGTGTTGTAATACAAAGCCCAGGTCTTCAATGAACATTTGTTCTTTGACTTTTGGGTCTAGTAAGATGAAACATTGGGTTTTCTGTAGCTGGAAAACAACAGGGAGGGCTGGAGTAGGGTTCCTATCTAGGCTATTATGGGTTCTTTGTTTGCCCTGAGTTGCCTAGAATGTGGCTTTGAACCACCACTGCCCCTCATCCTTCTGGGAGCCACCAAGTTAGAGTAGAGTTTATGCCTCTGATCAAAGTCCTATGTCAAGAATTTGTCCTGAAATTGTTAACTGAATGTAAGGGGAAAAATACTGAGGAGGAGTAAGCCCCTCCATTTCTTGGCCTAGTTTAAACCCTAACTGAATTTTGTCCTCAGGACTTTAGTCTGCTTTTCTTAGGAAACTCACACTTAACTTCATCTTTCTTATATAATGAAACCAATACTAAGATAAATGCTCCAAGGTCTAATGCTTTGACTTCCATAGAATCTAAAGTCCAAGTCCCCTCTTAGTTTGCAAAATTACCTTCCAGCATGTAGCCCTGGTTGATAAAAGGGTGTACTTCCTCCATCCTTTTGCTCAGGAATCAGTATCTACCCCCCAAAGGGGGTTCAAGAATGATGTGGTCTGTAAAGACATATGAAGAAGTGGAAAGAACAAGAGTTAAGAGAGACTTGGCTTTGATTCCTGACATCAATATTTATGAGCTTTGTGACCCTGGACAAGACAATTGACCTGAGTTTGAGTTTCCTCATTTATAGAATGTTGGTAATAAATAGTACTTGTATTGATAGGTGATATAAAGAAAACATTCTTGAAATTTTGAAACCTTAAAGTCCTGTATAAATGTGAGCAGTATAAATGAGCCAAGATCAGTTTTCTTTCCTTTTTTTTTTTTTTTTTTAAATAACTTTTTATTAACAGAACCTATGCCAGGGTAATTTTTTACAAAATTATCCCTTGCACTCACTTCTGTTGCGATTTTTCCCCTTCTTCTCTCTATCCCCTCCCCCACATGGCAAGCAGTCCTATATATGTTAAATAGGTTACATTAGATCTTGGATACAATATATGTGTGCAGAACCGAACAGTTCTCTTGTTGCTCAGGGAGAATTGGATTCAGAAGGTATAAATAATCTGGGAAGAAGAACAAAAATGCAAGCAGTTTACATTCATTTCTCAATGTTCTTTCTTTGGGTGTAGCTGCTTCTGTCCATCCTTGATCAATTGAAACTAACTTAGATCTTCTCTTTGTCGAAGAAATCCACTTCCATCAGAATACATCCTCATACAGTATCATTGTTGAGGTATATAATGAAGATCAGTTTTCTTAAAGGAAGCTTTTTTTCCTTTTTTTTTTTTCTTTCTTTTTGCGGAGACAACTGCGATTAAATGACTTGCTCAGGGTTACACAGCTAGGAAGTGTTAAGTGTCTGAGACCAGATTTGAACTCAGGTCCTTCTGAATTCAGGGCTGGTGGTCTATTCACTGCACCAACTAACTGCCCACCTTCTTAACCTCTTCAATTCCCATAATCTCTGTACCTCAAACAGATAAGATTATTTGCTTGATCTCATCTTCCATAAATATCCTATCTCCATGATTCAGAACTCTAAAATTGCTCACTCTAAACACAAATTCCTGTTCTTCCAACTGTTCATGTGCCTTACCCCTCTTAAAGTAATTCTCAGGCCTCACAACTGTCCCATCTTTTCAATTCTTCATGTTTTTCTAGTCTATCACCTTAATTCTGTCTCTATTTTCCTTCTTTTAAAAACTTAATCTTATAGTTAACTAGTTCAAGTTTATGCTCTTCTCTCCTCTTGAATCATTTACTTCTCCCCGTTTTATCACTGGTTAGATTTGTCCAAACATTAATCTTTAAATATTTCCCTCATCTACTTTATTTGCTCCAGCTTTTTGCTAAAGTTTAGTAGGATTATATTTATAATAATAGCAACATTATAAAATTTATTTATAAATTATAGAAACCTACTAATTGGGCCAACTACATTCTCTCCTCCTTTGTTCCAGTTTCATATTTTGAAGTAGCTCTTCTTGCCTAGTCTGGTCCCCATTGCCTATGTCTTTGATCTCATCCCCTCATGTCTTCTCTTAAAGAGGTGGTTAAACATCTGAAGTTCAATCATCTCTTCTAATTTAAAGTCTTTTATTACCGACTGACTTCCTACAGCCTAGAAATATGCCTATATCGCCATGCCTAAAAAAATTTACTTGATTCTGCTATCCAGTTAGATTATTATTACCTGTTATTAGGTTATTGTGTCTCTCTTCCTCTTTGTGTTTAAAATTCCTAGAAAAAGCTATTTACACTTATTGCTTCAGCTTCCTCAGCTTCTTCATCTCCCACTTACTTCTCAACACTTTGCAATCTGGCTTCTGACCCCCCACCATTCAAATGAAATTGCTTTCTTCAAAGCTATTATCTTAATTGCCAAATCTGATGGCCTCTTTTCAATCCTAATTTTTCTTTAATTCTCTGCAGCATTTAATATTGTTGATCACCTCCAGTATACTTTTTCCTTCTGGTAACATCACTCTCTTTAGGTTTTCCTCCTACCTGTCCAACCAGTTCCTTAGCTTACTTTGCTGCATCATCCAAGACCCATCTCCTATACCTGTATATCCCAATACTGTCCTAGCCTCTCTCTTCTTCTCTTTCTACATTCTCTATTTTGATAAGTTCCATTAGATCCCATGAGTTTTTTTAAATAGCATTTTAATTTTTTCAAATGCATGCAAAGATAATTTTCAGCATTCACCTTTGCAAAGTTTTGTTTTTCAATTTTTTTCTCCCTCTCCTTCATTTCCCCAAGACATCAAGCAATCCAATTTGGATAAACATGTGCAATTTTTCTAAACATATTTCCATATTTATCATGCTTGGTTCTGCACAAGAAAGATCAAAAGGAAAAAAAAACAAAGAAAAAAAACAAGTATATATAGTGCTTCCTATAACAAGTCTATTGGAATTGCCTTGAATCATCTCATTGTTGGAAAAGAGCCAAGTCCATAACAGTTGATCATCATATAATCCTACTGTTACCGTGGTCAACGCTGGTTCTGCTCACTTCACTTAGCATCAGTTAGTGTGTCTTTCCAGGTTTTTCTGAAATCAAATAGTGAGTTTTTATCCTGGAAACTGAAGTCTTTGGGTTTATCAAAGCCAAGCATTTCTTACAAAACAATACTATTCCATTACGTTTATATTCCATAGCTTGTTCAGTTATTCCCCAACTGATGGGCATCCACTCAATTTCCAGTTCCTTGCAAATACAAAAAGGGCTACTACATAATATTTTTTACACATGTAGATCCTTTTTTCTCTTTTATGATCTCTGATTGCAGATCTGGTAGAGACACTGCTGGATCAAAAGGTATACACAGTTTTACAACCCTTTGGGCATAGTTCCTCTGAGAGGTGTGAAGTGGATCTCAGACTTGTCTTAATATACATTTCTCTAGTCAATATTGATTACAGCATTTTTTTCATATGACGAGAAATGACTTAATTTCTGTCTGAAAATTGTTCATATCCTTTGACTATCATTTGGGAAATGGCTTATATTCTTATAAATTTGAGTCACTGGTTATAAAAATTTTTTCCCTAGCTTTTTATTTCCCTTCTAATCTTGGCTGCATCGCTTTTGTTGTGCAAAATTTTAAAATTTAATGTAATCACAATTATCTATTTTGTATTTCATAATGCTCTCTATTTCTTCTTTGGCCATAAATCCCTCTCTTTCCTACAAATCCCACAGGGATGACTATCTCTGTTTTTTTTATAATATCATCCTTTATATGTAAATCATGATCCCATGGGTGTTAGATATTGATGGAGAAGAGATTAAACTCAAAGGTATATCTTACTACCAAAATAGATTCTTAGCAAATGTTTATTTGATGAATTAACTATGGGAACTTTTTTTTAAACAGCCTAGTAAAGTAAGATGAGCAAGCGATCCTCATTTTATTGTCCCCACCCAACCCCATAATTATATTACATTGCACCATTCCTGTTGCACCTTGTAAGAGGAATGGAATAGAGGTGCCTCTAATTTGAGGGGCTCAATGGAGGACAACTCTGTGATATCTCTCCTTTCCATGGCCCCAATACTAGATGAGGACCTTGTAGAGTTTTTGCCTTAGTGTGGGGTTTGACCAAGGGAAAGATCCTGGGAAGTCACCATTTTTCTAGCACAAAAGAAGGAAGGATACCTCATTCTTTTTCTAGCTATGAGATCCAACCTGGCACTACAAATGGAAGCCAGAGAGATTGCTCATTTTCATTGTGAAACACTTTATCTTTAGGCTGAGAACAGGTATAAGCTATGGCCTAGGTTTCTGGCCCAGGCTCCCAAATCTCAAACTTCAAATATTCTTGAAAGAGTTGAGGGTCCCAGAGCTGCAATTTAGCACGAGAGCACCACCAGACCTGAGTCACTGAGCTTGTTTTATGCACAGTAGGAAAGAATAATGGATACAGAAAATTAGGTCTGGGTTCAAATTAGGTAAATTTTTGATGACTGGCTCTCCCAAAAGGCGTATGTTTTATTATTATTATTATTATTTTTTTTATTTAATAGCCTTTTATTTACAGGTTATATGCATGGGTAACTTTACAGTGTTAACAATTGCCAAACCTCTTGTTTCAATTTTTCACCTCTTACCCCCTCCACCCCCTCCCCTAGATGGCAGGATGACCAGTAGATGTTAAATACATTAAAATATAAATTAGATACACAATAAGTATACATGACCAAAACGTTATTTTGCTGTACAAAAAGAATCAGACTCTGAAATATTGTACAATTAGCTTGTGAAGGAAATCAAAAATGCAGGGGCATAAATATAGGGATTGGGAATTCAATGTAATGGTTTTTAGTCATCTCCCATAGTTCTTTCTCTGGGCGTAGCTGGTTCAGTTCATTACTGCTCCATTGGAAATGATTTGGTTGATCTCGTTGCTGAAGATGGCCTGATCCATCAGAACTGGTCATCATATAATATTGTTGTTGAAGTATATAATGATCTCCTGGTCCTGCTCATTTCACTCAGCATCAGTTCGTGTAAGTCTCTCCAGGCCTTTCTGAAATCATTCTGTTGGTCATTTCTTACAGAACAGTAATATTCCATAATATTCATATACCACAATTTATTCAGCCATTCTCCTACTGATGGGCATCCATTCAGTTTCCAGTTTCTAGCCACTACAAACAGGGCTGCCACAAACATTCGTGCACATACAGGTCCCTTTCCCTTCTTTATAATCTCTTTGGGATATAAGCCCAGTAGTAACACTGCTGGATCAAAGGGTATGCACAGTTTGATAACTTTTTGAGCATAATTCCAAACTACTCTCCAAAATGGTTGGATTTGTTCACAACTCCACCAGCAAAGGCATATGTTTTTTAAAGTCCCATTTTTTTTTCTAATGTTTTAGTTTATTTTAAGGAAAGAAACTTTTTCTCTCCCTTAAAAATTCTCACTGCTCCCTTCTCTTCCAAAATAAAAAAAAAATTAAGAAAACAAGGGCACACTTGTAAATTTAATCTGTATTATTAACATTTTCTCCATTACTGTCTTAAATTCAATCAACAAAACAATAAGCAAAACCCTAATGCAAAACATTGCCATTATTCCAAGGTAAATGCTCACACTCAAAATTTAACAATCCACAGACAATTTGAGTTGATTTCTGTTTTTTTCGTTTGCTCAGGGGAGGGCAGAGGTAGTGGGAAGGTAAGATAATTTTTTAAAATAGAAAATGAAGTTAATAAAATGAATCATGGCTAAGGAGTGACCTGAGACTCAGAACGAAGTTGGAGGTGTGTGGAGTTAGAATTTGAAGAGAGGATATGAGAAGGAGGCTGGAATGCCGAACCTGAGGGTGATCCTAAGAGAGGAAAAATTGGGAAATCAGGTACCTTTGCCCTTGGTTTGGGGAGATTGTCAGTTAAATAATCAGTTTAACTGCCTTTGGCTGAAAGTTCCATTGGTGCTGGCCTAAGCAGGCAGATGCTCCATAACACAAGGGTTGACCAAAGGCTAGTCAGTGGGGAGCTTCAAAGAGAGATTAGAGACTAGCCCATTCCCATTCTGCTTTGAGGAGATCCAGACTGCTTTCTATCTCTCACTTCAGTTCAACTCAATAAGCATTTACTGGCCAGAAAATCCTCTGTACGGCACTTTGCCAAACATGTTGGGGGAAATGGAAATGAAGTGATGCTATTCTTCAGTACTTCTGTGGGAACGTTGATCTTATAGCCGTGAGTATCCACAGAATTATGGGATATGAAGGGACCCTAATGATCATCAAGTCTCTAGTCCCCCATGTTACAGATAAGGAAACGGAGGCCCAAGGATTTATGGTTTATCCATGCCCTCTTAACCTGTGTGACTTTTTTGATGTTCTTCCATAAGTGTTTCTGGCACATAAAATATTAATAAATGCTTTCCTTTCTTCATTTATCCATCCATTCATTCATCCTCCAGAAGGTTCCACACAGTACTTTGTTATTAACATCATGATACAAATGCCCCTGTCCTATTGGACTTATCATGAATCTCCTTGTTGCCCTCTGAGACGTCTGAAATTTTGGTTCTTTGGAGCTCAAGATGACAAAGCCTTTGGGACATGAGTGATCTGATTGAGGAGTCAGAGGCTCACTGATTTGATTTGAACACCTGAGTTATTTCAGGAGCTTCATTCGCTGTGGAAAGGACCATTTAGATCCCTAGGAGGAAATGGATGCCAGCCAGAAAAAGAGTCTTGTACAGTCTTTCTGGATCTTTTAGTGTATATATAACGCTCGTATCTTGAGATTTGAACTTAAGTCTCTTCACAACTAGGTGGCACAGTGGAGCGGCCTGGACTTCAAATGTGACTCAGACAATTATTATCTATGTAACTCTGGACAATCAGGTTAAGTAAGTTCTATTTCAGTTTTCTCAATGTAAAAGGAAAATAATGATAGCACCTATCTCCCAGGCTATTGAGGAAAAAATGAGATAATTTTTAGTGCTTTGTAAACCTTTCAATGCTATATAAATGCTAGCAGCTGCTGTTGCTATGATAATAATTATTATATTTAAAGCCAGTAGACTATATAGCTTTATGCTCTCCTTGAAGGAAATTATATAAACACAGATAAGTTTAATAGAGGGCCAAAAGTTGTCTGAGAAGGAAGAAAGCAGCTGCCTCAGGAATAAGAGAAAGCTTCATGAAGGAAGATGTGTCCACTTAGCTGAATTCTGAAGACAGGGATTCTGAAAGGCCTCTGTGGGATATAAAGACATTTCTAGGCATATGGCTTGTGCGAATGCAGGAAGATAGGAGGCATAATATTGATTTTAGAGAACAAACAATAATTAGGTTTGGTTAGAATTTGGAGTGGAGAAAAGGGAATAATATGAAATAAGCCTGAATAAGTAAATAGTTAAATTATGCAGGGCTGTGAATGTTAGACTATTGAGCTTGTATTTTATCTTGGAAGTAATAGGGAGCCCCTGAAAGTTTTGTTTCATGGGGTTGGCAAGGACAGACTTGTATCTTAGAAGTAGGAAGTAGTAAGTGATGTAGAGGATGGTTAGAGAATGGAGAGATCAAATCCAGAAAAGTCATTAAGAGACTGCTAGAGTAATTTAGAAGCAAGGTGATGGCTGTGGGTGGAGAGGATGGAGTGAATATGAGAGATGGAATGAGAGAATCAGAATGTTACCTTTAGCCCCCAGGCATTTATATAGGTATCTGGGGAAAGTTGGCACAGGACATGAAGGGCTTATTTGGGGGTTCAGTTCTAAAAACAGCACAGAAGCCAAAAACCTGCTTGATCAAAGTTTTAAGCCTTTGGGCCCGGATTTCATCCTGTCTCTTGGGGAGAAAGGATAATTTAATTATTGTTAAAGTAAAATGAATCACAGAATAAAAAGCTGGCTTGAGACTTGGGCACCAGAACTGTTGATGAAGGATTTGCGATCCTAGCTAATCACTTAATCTCTCAATCCCTTCAGGCAATTCCCTTGGACTATATTCTGAATTGGGGAGGAATTGCCAATCAGCCATGGCTGTGCAGTTTTTTTTTTGTTTGTTTGTTTGTTTGTTTTTTAGTGAAAAGGTCAATATAACAACCAAAAAGTAAAGAAGTGAGATAACTAGATGGTCTCTGAGGTTCCTTTAATGCTTATAACTATGATCCCATTAAAGGGCAGAAGAATTCATTGTATTTTTCTAGTAATACTTAATATGCAATTTATTTTTTAAAATTATCAGTTTCTGACATTTATAAGATTTCAATTTCTTTTTTTTTTCATCAAGGCAGTTGGGGTTAAATGTGGTGCCACACTGTGCCTTGCCTTGTCCAGGGTCACACAGCTAATAAGTGGCTGAGCTGGGTTTGAGCTCAGGTTCTCCAGAGTTCAGGACCAGTATTCTATCCACTGTACCATCTTGCTGCCCTTTGGGCAAGAAATTTTGGAGCTAAAACATCTAATGTGTCTGAGTTCTCCAAGACACCAGGACGGTATAGGAAAGCAGTAAAAGAGAAGTCCCAGGTTTCTCATGTAAAAGTCCAAGAGAGAGGGTGGAAGGATCTCACTACTCACCTGTACGTTTGTGTGTTTGCATTATGCTTGCTGCAGTCTTCTCCCAGCTGGGGGAGGGGTTGGACATCTGTCCAGTAACCAGGAAAATTTTATTCAGTAGAACAAGGTCAGCACAGGCTCCATGGGTAAGAAAGGTTTTGCAAGGATAGGGGCTCTTGTGACAGCATCTGCTTGTCACTTAGAAGTTACATTTGTTATGATTCATTTAACAAATACTTGTCAAGGGAAGACAGAGGTCTTTGAAGAATCTTTGATTTTTGTTGTTGTTGTTGTTGTTTATTAGCAGACCACACTTTCACAGTAATTGTGAGGCTTGGAGACATACTGCTTTTTTGTTGCTGTTTTTTAAAATTTAGCCTTAGAGTTGCTTTCTAATAAAATTGTATATTAGAGACACAGCTACCGAGAACTGTTCAGTGACCACCTGGACGAACAAGGTGTATGCCTAAGATGTTCACTATGCAATGTACATTATAAACTTGAAAGTGTCTTATAGTCATCGGTTATAGTTATCATAGAGGTTGTCCCACATGGAATCTAGACAAAAGGAGAATTCCTTACTGTTGTCAATGTCCTACAAATGATCCTACTGAGAGATAGAATCCTAGAACATATAAAGCTTCCTCGGTAAAATTCACAATATTATTTGCAAGCTTTTAGTTTAATCATCTATACTCAATATAAGAGGATGAAAAAGCGCTGTTCTTCAGATTGTGATGTTGCAGCTGAACAGAAAGCCCACTGGTAAAATGTGTTTTTATCCCAAGTGCCTATCATAATAGAAACTTAATATTTGCTAATTGATTGAATGATTAATGAATGAATGAATGTATATCTTGAACTGGAACTACAGTGTTGAGTAGGGGGGAGACCAGACTAGACTGCATATTGGAATTAACTCAACATTTTTTAATGACCCTGAGTTTACTCACCACTGGAAATCATGACTGTCTCATTAAGACAGTGCTAACTCAGAAGAGTAAAAGTTACTGGTGACCCTTAGGGTGGTGGAAAGACATACAACAGATGAAAGCAAATCACTAGTGTGTCGCCAATGGCAATTCAGGAGAATAAGAGACATTGTCAGGGACCCAGATAACTGAAGAAAGGTCACTCATCAAGCCAGTAAGAGTGGCTAGGTTGATCTGCTTAATATATTCCAATAACCAGAAGAAAAGTTTTAGCTCTTTGGGTAGATTTGGAGATTATTATGGGGATCTATATCAATTCAGGGAGCAGCTGCATTAATGAAAATCACAATCCATTTAGGAAGATTGTCTTTGTTATACTGTAAAAATGAAGGAAGCATCAGTATTGCCCCCTATCAAAGAAGATATCCTAGACCATGAATTATAAGGATAATCTTTTTACAAAATAATGGCAAGTCTCTAGACTGAGGAGGGATATAATAATTCAGTATATTATCTGGAGGGTCTGAAATATTGAAAAACTAGGGAGGGAACAGAGAAAGTCATGTTTAAAACTAATCAAGGCCAGCAAAGCAGAGAGCAAGTAAAGATTGAACATAGCAAAAGAAAGTGATATTATGTTTGTTCACTGTAGAAGTGGATTAGGAGACCAAGTGAAAACAAGTTTTATCTAATATAATAGAAACGACTTTCATTTCTATTTTACTTTAAATTTACAAAATGCTTTTCTCCAAACAATCCTATTTTACAAATATTATTTCAATTTTTACAGATAAGAAAGCTGAAGTTCCAAAGGATTAAGCATCTTGCCCACCCAGGGTCACCAAACCCATAAGTATTTGAATTGGGATTCAAGTCCAGTTGCCGAAGTAACTGAAATATAATGTGAAAGACAGGTGGTAAGGAAATAGGTATATCTCTTAGGTCCTTGGGCTTATGAAAGAATAAAGGGGATCAACAGCCAACATATATTTTGAATTTATTTTCTAGTTTCTTTGAAGAAAAAAATAAAGCTGCAGCCCGCAAGGCATCCCAGAACCATCATTTTTTGGGTAATAATAATTTGTGTATATTAATATTTTAAGATATATACACATATATATTCATATTTATACAATACACATACACAAATATATACATATGTAGTAGATTTGCATCCACATATCTGAGGAGCTTACTTGAAGCAAGTGGGGAAAGTTCTCCAGATCTGGATTTGAATAAGACAAAGAAATAAATGTCTGAAGCCACTCTGTGTGACCCTGGGCAAGTCACTTAACCCCAATTGCCTCAGCAAAAATAAATAAATAAACATTTAAAAAGGGAGAAAAAATGGAAATAAAGGGCAGGAGTAGAATTTATTATGCAAAAAAAAGTAGGGGTAGTAAACATGACCTCAGAGTTAAAGCTAAAATGATTAAATAAAAGAGAAAAATAGGGAAATATATACTATGGGTCAGCAATATTATTCAGTATTGTTTGGGTCACTTAAAATAACTAGACCGTATAAAATGCCTGAGAATACACTTACCAAAACCAACACAGGAATTATGTGAACATAAACATAAAATACTTTATATACAAATAGTCAGATCTAAATAAGTGAAGTTTTATTTATTGCTCATGGATAGGTAAAGCCAATATAATTTTTAAAATGATAACTTTACCTAACTATCCAATGCCATCCCAATTAAATTACTAAAACAATTATTGCTGATTTAGAAAAAATAATAACAAATTTTATTGAGAAGAACAAAAGGACAAGAATGAAAAAAAAAACGAAAAAAAGATATAAAGGAAGCAAATTCAACAGTATCAGATGGATAATTTTCTAGTATTTTAAATTTAAATTTTCTGGCATAAATGAAACCAATGTAGCCAAGAATAGAAGGAATGCAGAAAATTGTGAAAAAACTTCATAGACAAGCCTTAGTAAACTCAAAAGAATTAAGTTATCATCTTTACACAGATGACTCATAGTTCATTCATAGTTTGTCCAGCCCAAACTTTTTCTTGACCTCCAGTCTCATATTTCCAACCAACTGCCTTCTTATATATCAAGGATACCCAGTAGATATGTTCAGCATGTTCAAAACTAAAATCATGATCTTACCCCTCTAAACCCCCCTCTCTTCCTGACTTCTCTATTACTGTCTAGCGTGCCACCATCCTTCTAGTCACCCAGGCTTGCAACCTAGAATCCTTATTTGACTACATTCGTCCTCCACTTCCAGTGGATTGTCCGGTCACCCCATCTCCATGTACACTCCCTCCGCTCTGACATCGCCATCACTTTGGGGCAGTTCCTCATTCCCTTCTGTCTGTACTATTTCCATAGCCCTTGACGTCCCTGACTCGTCTTTCACCAAGTTGATCCAGGCTCTCCTCGGCCATCAAAGTGATCTTCCTAAAAGCACAGTTCTGATCATGTCCCCTCTTCCACACTCATGTCAGTAGCCTCCAGTGACTTCCTATTACCTGCAGGACCAAATGAAAAATTACTGGTTTTAAAGTCCTTCATAATTAGGTCCCTTTTCTGCATGTCCAGTCATATTCTAGTCCCTTTTCTATACTCTGTTATCCAAGGACACTGGCCTTCTTGCTTTTCCTTGCATGAAATCACTTCACCTACAGATGCCATGTATTTTCACTATCTCCATGCCTGGAATGTTTTCTTTCTTCCTCTTTGCCTTCTGATTTCCCTGATACCTCTGACTAAATCCAACTTTTGGCAAGAAGTCTTTCCTGCTCCCTTAATGCTAGGGCCTTTCTTTCAATTCTCTCTAATTTATCATGTAGATATCCACAAACATAGACCTTTCTTATATTTATATGCATAGTTATCTGCATGTTATTTTCCTCATTAGATTGTGAGTGTTTCAAAAGTCTTTGTTTCCTTGGTACCTGGCCCATAATTGTCACTTAATAATTAATGACATTGGGCAACTAGGTAGTGTAGTGGATAGAGCACCAGCCCTGAAGTCAGGAGGACCTGAGTTTAAATCTGGCCTCAGACACTTAACACTTCCTAGCTGTGTGACCCTGGGCAAGTCACTTAACCTCACTTGCCTCAACAACAACAAAATTAATGACATTACTTTTATCTCTTCTCCCAGATGGCTTAGAAGGAGAGGTTCTACTGTGTCTGTCCAGATCACTTCTCAGCACTTTATACCCCAACATTTAGCCCAACTAGTCAACAATTCTGACTGAGCACAGAAGTTCTTCCCTGATGATGGAGCTCTAAAAAGCCACTTGATTCAAACCCCCTACCCTTCTTGGATCTCACTTGAGAACTTAGGTAAAGTAATACTAAATGTTTAAGAGTTTGTGGATTGATTTTAAGGTTGACAGTTTTGAAAATCATCTAAAAGGAAATGATCTATGGCATGGGTTGTACTTATATACAAAGTAGTAAATTCTACTGAATTATGTTCATAGAATGATTCTTGAGGTCATTAGAGACTTTTGGGGATGTCATATGGAGATGGAACTCATTACTTTGTCTTACAATATATTACATCTGATGCACCTAATCCCTTACCTGGGAGGATGCTTCCAAAGATCCAAATGTCTTTCCTTTTAGTTTTTATTTTCATCCTTGCAGGAAGTGAGTAGGATGGGGTGAATGAAAGAATGGGGGAGTGGGGATGGAAAGAGGAAGAAGGCCATAGGCTTTAGATCTGGGAGGGACTTCAGAAATTATTTAATCCAACTTTTCATTAATACAGATAAGGAATTTGAAGTTTAAAATTAAGAGCTTTTGAGTATGGTTGCACAGATAACAAATGGCAGTGCTAAGATTCTAACCTAAGTCTTGACTTCTTATGTAGGATTTTTTTCATCATGTCATAATATCTCTAAGGAAAGCAATACAACCATCTTTTCATCGCTATGAAACCAGTATCTCTTCCCTGGCAGCTCAAAGGAAATTTGGATCCAGCCATGATAGAGATTAGCTGGACAAGGAGCTGCTGGGGGTATGGGTGGGGGGCTGGTGTGGAACTGTTGCCAGATATTTCATCAAGACATCAATGTTGGCAAAGAGAGGACATAGTCTCAATTAGACATACTTTTGTATGGCACTTTTTTAACTTTTTCCACAGATTTTTCATATCCATCATCTTAGTTTATCCTTGCAACAGCTTTGTGACATATATTAAAAAGATATTTGAAGTTAAGAGGTAAAAGTGGTTTAATCTGTCCCCCACGTCACAGATCTGAGGTTAGAATCCAATCTTGACTCGTGGCCTGTATTTGCATTACAGCATGCTGCCAGTAAGTCTTGAGATCACATAATTAAGGAAAAGATCTAAGGGGTAAGAGGGAAGATTGGAGGACACTGCTCAGACCTAGAATTCGGCTCGAAGAGACCTCATTAGTCTAAACCTCTCATTTCACAGATGAGAAAACTGAAGGCCTGGATGATGACCTGACTAGTCCAAAGTCACAGAGGTAGTTAGCAATGGAGCCCCTCCTGGCACCTTACGTAACTGAGCCTTTTCTGTTGGCCTCTACCACTAGTGAGCCAGAAGTTTACACAGGAAAATTAAGGTAAGCAAAAGATTTGGGGATGAAAAAGATAGTGGGACACTACTCATATCTGAAATCTGAAGCAAACCTCCTAAATCTGGGATATTGAAGCCCCAAGAGCTGAAATGATTTGTCCAACACCATATGGTTAATACCAGAGTTGGGATTTGAACTCAGTGACTGAGTGTAAGGCTTCTTTTTTTAAATCTGTACCTCCTTTATCATATACAGCCACCACCACATTTTCTGGCTCATTCTCTCTCTAACCCATATGCCACTCCACTTTGGATGTTCACATGGGTTAAGAATTTTAGGTGTGGAAATTCTAGACACTTATAATTTGTCCTATTGGGCTCATTCTCCCTAGTTTCCTGGGAACTTCTTTTTTAAAATTTTATTTAGTTTAACACATTGCTTTATGAATCATATTGTGAGAGAAAAATCAGAACAAAAGGGAAAAACCATGGGAGAGATTAAAAACAACAGAAAAAAGAAGTGAATATAGCATGTGTGGATTTACTTTCAGCCTCCATAGTTCTTTTTCTGGATGCAGACGCATTTTTTCTGTCCAAAGTCTATTGGGATTGCTTTGGATCCTGGGAATTTCTAAAAGTCAACTCAATTGATTTTGGTTCTTGATAATAGGCTAAAAGATCATAGATTTAAAATTGAAAGAGACTCATCCTCCACTGGTGTTCTAGTCTAGTCCCCTAATTTTCCAGATGAGGAATTGAGGTTCAAAGCAGTAAGGACTTGCCCAAGAGCACAAAGGTCATCCTTGGCAGAACCAGAATTGAACCCAAGGCCTCTTATCTCCAAATCCAGCCATTTTTTCCCTTTATCATGCTGCCTTCCACCTACATGTTGAAATTCTAATAAATTTAATACAGATAGAATTGGAAAGCCAAGCAATCAAAAATGTCTCAATACCCATTCCCAATTGCCTCCCAAATAGCCTACTTCTAAGACTTGGGCCCCTGGAGCATGACTCAAGCTTCAATGTGACCCAGGCTAGCTTTGCTCCTGCAGGGCTAAAATCTCTTATTAGAAGCATTTCCCAGTCTTGCTATCTTTCCATAGCCTGGGTATCCTCTCCTCAGCAGGATGCCAGAAAAATGATATGGGACTCTAGAATTCTTGGGCTACCATTGCAGCCCCAGGGATTCCTTGCTCAGATTGTACACATAGTTTCTGCTCTTTTTTTGAGGCCTCTCCCCTTTATCTCCCTATAACACAATCAGCATAACAGACATAATTTTATGAGAAACAAGGTCCTGAAAGACTCTTCCAAGTTAATTTTTCATCCAAGACTTTCTGGGAAATGTAGTCCATATGAAGCCCATAGATCCACGGGAAATGTCTTTTTCTGATTGGACATGCCTTCCCTAGACATCATTCAAAAATAATTTCATAAAGGCCTAATTTGATTAGAAAAAAGATACTCAAGAGAAAATATAAAGGTACATAAGACAATCTCTGCCCCATGGAACATAGAATATAGCAGGGGCATATATCACATGGCATACATGCAAATATACGATAAAATGATGAGTTTATTTTTTCTGTGTTTTTTTTAAAAAACCAGGACATGATTTTTTTTTTCAGTTCAATTCAACAAACATTTATTAGACACCTACTATGTAATAGGCACTGTGCTAAACATTGATGATACAAATAAGAAAAAGACAATTCTTTTTGTTCTTTTAGAGGAGATAACACACAAAAGAAAGCTAAAAAGAGGTGGGGATGAGAAAGTTGTATTCTAGGTGAGAAATAGGCTCTTAGGTTTTGGGAAGGCTTTTTGGCTCCATCTTCCAGTCCTTCAATAAGAAATACAGAGGTTACTGAAGGTACTGAAGTGATATGAGCAGCAAAGCTGATGATTTTTTTTTTTTTTTTTGATTTGGGTTTTTCTTGGAGATAGCCATGGATCTTTTATTTATCTTTTGGCCTATCTTAAAAGTCTAAATTTGGATTTGGGAACATTTAAGTCCTTGGGTCAGATTCAGTGCTCATAACATGATTCACCATCAAATATACTCATCGAGCAACTCCTCTAGTCAGATAATTATGCAAGGTATTAGGGACCAAATGATTTTTCTCAAGATGATGTCCACATAAATGGGAAAACAATTATGTGAATAAAAAGAGAACTAATTATAAAGGGAAACTAAATGCCAGGTGAATAGTGTAGGCCATAGGTGTTTGAGGAATTCATAGAAGGGAGAGATTGGGAATATCTAGAATGCTAATGATAAATGGGATTTGATTATGAAGACATCAAAGCTATTTATAGTTACATAAACTTCTCTAAATCACTGATAGAGATCACCTCATACTGATCAGATTGGCTAACATAAAGGAAAATGATAAATGGTAGAGAGAATATGGAAAAATTGAATGCACTATATTGATGGAGTTGTAGACTGGTCTCATTCTGGTGATGAATTTGGAACTATGTTCAAGGGCTTATAAAACCAACATAGGTTTTCACCTAATAATATACTACTAGGTCTATATCCCAAGAGATCAAAGCAAAAGAAATAAGACCTATTTGGACAAAAATATAGCATCTTTTTCTGTAGTGACAAAGAATTGGAAATGGAGGGGATTTCCATCAATTGGAGAATGAATGAGCAAATTATAGTACATGATTGTGATGGAATACTACTGTGCTATAAGAATTGATGAGCCAGGATGGTTCAAACTTTGAAAGAATTATACGAACTGATAAAAAGTGAAGTGAACAGAACCAGGATTACATTATACACAGTAACAGCAGTTTTGTATGATGATCAATTGTGAGTGACTTATTTATTCTGATCATTGTAATGATACAAGACAAAGTTTTATGATGAAAGATGCTATGCACCTCCAGAGAGAGAATAAGAGTCTGAGTACATATTGAAGCATAATTTTTTCACTTTCTTTAGTTTTCTTGGCTTTTTCTTTTTACAATATGGCTAATGTCAAAATGTTTTGCATGAATTCACATGAATTATTGATATCACATTTCTTGCCTTCTCAATGGGTGGAGGAGAAACAAGAGGGAATTCAGAACTCAACATTTTAAAAAGGGAATGTTAAGTTTTTAAAAAATTTAAATTCCTTCTCTAGACTTTAAAAAGTCAAACCCCACAAGTCCACATTAAGCTTTCTGGTGAACAAAAGAGGAAGGCTAGTTATCCTTACTGAATAAACACAACTTGTTCATATATTGAATTTAATTGAGAAACTGAAGTGCAGGGGAGAACAGCAAGGAATATGTTCACCTTCATTCATGGAACCTCTGGAAGGAGTAGAGAAGCAAATTCAAGTGTTTCTCTCTTTCACCAATAACCAAATCCTTCAACTGCACTGTGTGCTGTTACTATTCAATTCAACGAGTATTAATTAAGCACCTACTGTATCTAGGCCAACTTATTAGACACTGAAGATGCAAAGATAGAAACAAATCAGGCCCTGCCCTTAAGGGACCTGGAGTGGGGGAGGGGAGGAAGGGAAGGGGAAGAGAAAAATAGAGCATGTAACATAAAAAGTAAACAGAGGCAAATGTAAAATAAATACAAAGTCATGTGGTTGGGGCATTGGCAACTAGGCAAATCAGAAAAGGCTTCTTGAAGAATGTGGCACTTAAAGGGGAGCTGGGGGTTCCAAGACACAACGGTAAGAAGAGAGAAAGACCCTGGCACCGAGCAGAAAGGAGATGGAATATTATGTCTGAAAGACAAACGAGAAGCCAGTTTGTCTGGAATGATGTGAGGGACATTGAAACAATGGGGTGGAGCCAGATGGTGACATCAAAGGCCAAAGTGGATCTTGCATTTTACTTTATAGACAACAGGGAACCCCTAACCTTGGATCAGGGGAGTTATGAGAGCAGAACCACGCTTGGGCACGTGTAGGCTGGTTTGGTTTCTCCCAGCCTCCTTTTGCTGGCATACATCACGGGGCCCTGACAGTAAGGTTGGGGCGGCGAGACCATTGCAGGTTACTAAAGCAAATAGCACCCTCTAAAGGTCAAGTCCTAGAACAAAGTCCTACAGCTGTAGACAAAGCCGCAAATTCTCCAGATTCAGATGTTACCCCTCTCTGCCCATGGCCAGAAATATTATTTTATGTTATTATATTAGTGTACATGGCTTATAGCTAAAAGCCAGAGTCAGCTGGCTATAGTAGAACACAGATTATGGCTGGGCACACTGGCAGGATGAGCAACGAGAACAATTACAGTGTTTCTGGCAAGGGGGTGGATCTATCCTGCCACTGCTCCTTAAGTTCCGCTAGCTTCTTCCATCTGTCCCTTGGCTGACAGGAGTTAGAAGCAGAGCCTTTGGAATCTGAGGGCCAATTCAGTGACTTATTGCTCATTTGGTATCCATATATACATCCGACTTACTAAAAAGCAAGTACTTAACCATCCAGACACTCTGATTTCTCCTCTGCAAGATGAAGTCAAACCCTCATAATTTTATGTGACAGACACTTGGTCATCTTTTATTGCAATGCTCATCATAAACATTTACACAAAGACCCTCAGGAAAATATTTATAATTTTTGTCAAACATGTGTGACAGCAGATAGCACACTGAAACTGGAGTCAAATCCTACTGCAGGCATTTACTAGCTGTGTGACCCTGGGCAGCAAGTTACTTAAACTCATACTCAGTTTGCCTCAGTTTTTTTCATCTATAAAATGAGTATAATAGCACATACCTCCTGGGGTGGTTGTGAGGATCAAATGGGATAATATTTGCAAAGTCTTTTGCAAAACAAAGTGTTATATAAATTCAAGCTATTACAATTATTTATGAGCCATCATCTTTGGTGAAGGAGGAAAGGAGGAAGTGAGAAATTCTATAAAGAATTTTCCATTGCTTGTGAAAAATAGTCATTACCTCCCAAAAAATGAATGAGAAAATATCACTAACTACCACTCCATATGCCATTCACATCTCCACAATTTTTTAAGGAGAATAATTTATACATGTTAAGTAGTATTAGACAATGGGATGGAAAAAGGAATATACAAGTTTTTACAAATGATGTTCTATGGCAATTGGTCAAGCTTTTATTAAGAACCTACTATCTACCAGTTAGAATAGAATCACACAACTGATAAAAGATAAAAGAATGAGAACTCACTTTGCTTATTATTTACTTTTTTTTAAGCATGTGACTATTAAAAAAAAAATTCTACCTTAAAGACTTTCTACCAAAAGGTAGGATCCATAATCACTCAAAAATCTGGCTTAATTATCCAAACAGTAATTAGATAAGGAATGCTCATTGGCAAGACCATAATAACCAGTTGGATGGACAAAACATAAAGCTGGTCCATCAATACATATCTAGCTGGTATAGATATTGCAAATATATAATGAACTAACCCATCATTAAATGGGAAGAGGAAGATGACAAAGAGTTTAACAGGAGAAGGAAAATGAGAGCAAGCCAGTTTGTCTTTGGGAAATTATGTAGTGTTTTAAAAAGCCTAAATTTCTCCTTGAAATAGTTTTTTTTAAAAATATTATTTTATTAATACTGATTGGCTATAAGTCACAAGCTCTTAAGAACTGAGCTTGCAAGCCATCCCAAAGGACAATGAAGAAAAGCATGGTAGTTTGAGTATGCTACAACATTAAATAAGAATTGTGTACCAGAAGTGATGAACATATCACATGGATATTTGAAAAAGAAGTGGGAAGTGGTTGGTCATGTAGTACTGAGTGAGGATTAACTGAAAAAACAGCTTATTGTGATGTACATGTCAAGACAGCCCCAGACCACTGGGTGGACTCCTTAAAGAGAACACAATTAAAAGCTGCAAAAGATGAGAATGCATGGATGGGTTGTGAATGTCATTGGAGTAAATATGCACAGAAATCAGATAACAGATAACATTGATAAAGTGATTTAAGATTTGCAAAAAGGACAGGGTTTAAGATGATTAAAGTAGCAGTGAATAGTACTAAAAGGTATCTTAAAAAACAAAATAACAATAAAAACTCCACCAAATCTAGGAAATGTATTAGACTGAATCCTGATGGGGAAATCCTTATAATAGTGAGTCCTTTGTGTAATCTAGGTTGGCATAGGAAGATAGGTCTGCAGACATTGCGGGTAGGATTGGGCCAGGGAGAACACCAGGGAGAAATTCTGCAAGAGGAGGTTCCAGACCCATCCAGGGCACCCCAATGGGGACAGATGCCAATTGTAGCTATATTACCTCCTACTCTATTCCTGGTAACAAAATGAGATGAGGTGACAGAGCCCAGAAGCAAGCAACAGCAATTTGACTCAGACTTCAGTCCCAATGCCAAGACAGGAATCCTAGACCCAAGGGAAGCCTACAGTCCTGCTGCCATGATCTAGCAGAACTTAGCTGGCTTCTACGAGTGGAGTCAAGCCATTAGTGTACTGTTCTGATCCAAAGTCAGGTAGGAACTAACTCCCTACAGACCAGGCAGGCAGTAATTAGACTTTGCTCTGGATCAGACCTCTTCAGGAGCACTGAAAGCCTTCAGGTGCCCAATCTGTCTGTGACATAACACACAAAACTCAATAGCCCCTAAATCATGAATCCTTCCCTCCAGAAGTGTGACAGTCTGAGCCCTACCAGCAAGTCCAAAGAGAAATGTTTTGGAAGAATGAACAAAAAAGGAATCTCACCATAAAGAGCTATTATGGTAACAGAGAAGTTCAAGACAAACCATGCAGAAGAAAATGACTCCATAACATCTACAAGAAAGGTATCAGAAAAATAACTTGGACACAAAAAAATTCAATTAGAATTCATAGAATTCATAGAAGGAATGAAGAGTTTTTTTACAGTGTTTTTTTTATAAATAAAAATAGTACTTGAGGGAAAAAATGGAAAAGTTATGGAATAAAGGAAATTAACAGCTTGGCATAAGAGTTACAAAACTTGGCCCAAACCAATTCCCTAAAAATTTGAATGGGCCAATAGAAAGTCAATATCAAAGCATAATCAAAAGATTAAAAAAAGAAAAATGTAAGGCAAAAACAATTGATTTGGAAAAAAATAAGAGCCTAAGGGAAACAAGAGCCTAGACATCCTATTTTCAGAAAGAAAATTGCCCAGATCACTACAAAGCAGAGGACAAAGTAGAAATCGAGTACACTGACTACCTCTTTTTTTTTTTTTTTTTTTTTTTTTTTATTTAATAGCCTTTAATTTACAGGATATATACATGGGTAACTTTACAGCATTAACAATTGCCAAACCTCTTGTTCCAATTTTTCACCTCTTACCCCACCCCCACCCCCTCCCCTAGATGGCAGGATGACCAGTAGATGTTAAATATATTAAAATATAAATTAGATGCACAATAAGTATACATGACCAAACCGTTATTTTGCTGTACAAAAAGAATCAGACTCTGAATTATTGTACAATTAGCTTGTGAAGGAAATCAAAGATGCAGGTGTGCATAAATATAGGGACTGGGAATTCAATGTAATGGTTTTTCACTGACTACCTCTTGATCCCAAAATGAAAATTCCCAGGAACATAACTAAAATCAAAAGTTGTCAAATAATAAACTGTAAGCAACCAGAGAGCTAAGAAGTCACAGCAACATAATCTATTTTGCTGAGGCAATTGGGATTGTGACTTGCCCAGGGCCACACAGCTAGGAAGTGTTAAGTGCCTGAGGTCATATTTGAACGCAGATCCTTCTGACTTCAGGGCTGGTGCTCTATCCACTGTGCCACCCAGCTGCCCCAGGATCACATTCAATTTAACAGCCACCACAATAGATGAAATTGAAATATTTTTAGAAAGCAAAGTTTATAGGCTTATAGCCAAGAGTAATTTACCCAGAAATACTGGTATAAAATGAAGGGGGAGGGGAATAGATCTTTAATGAAACAGAAGATTTCCAAGCATTCCTGATGAAAAGACCAGAGCTCCATAGAAACTTTGAAATTAAAGCTTGAGAGTTAGGGGGAAACGCATGAACAATAAGGAATCAGCCAAGGAATAACTGATAAACATTCAAATGCTGGAAATGATGGCTATCCCTTCTGAACTCTTTATTAGGGATCAAAGAGGAAGTCTTAATTAAAGAAGACTGTGAAGTAGTTATATTTTGATAAGGATGAAAAGAGAAGGGGAAGATTGTGGGGAGAGGGAGTTAAGAGAGAAAGGCAGGTTAGAGAACATTTCACATAATCAGTGTAAAAGTAGACATCTGTATGAATGAGATGGTAAGAGAATAGTTGATAGTTCAACCTAACCTCTTATCTGAAATGGTTAGAGGGAGGATGGACACAAACATACAATCAATAGGGAAATAGGGAAAAGGAAGGTAGGATAGATTAAGGGAGAAATTAGGAAAAAAATAAGGATGTATAAAAATATTTTTAAAAATTTGAAGTGGCAATGAGAATCTGAGGGTATTCATAGAGGAAACCAGTTATAGTATAGAAATGTGAGGGAATACTGTTATGACAGGAATAATTTTGAAAGAATTAGGAACTCTAATCAGTATAATGAGCAATCATAATTTCAAAGAACAAATGATGAAACCTAACTCACGAGGGAGGTGTAGGATTCAGAATACAGGAGAAGATAGATTTCTGTTTTTGGATATAGTTGATGCAGATTTTTGTTTTACTATATATGTTTGTAATAGAATTTTTTTATTCCCAATTGTAGGGAAGAGGATTCAGATAGAAGGAAAAGGTAGATTTGGGGGAATTTAAAAAAAAATTAAAATAAAATTTGCACATCTCATATCATCTGTTCTTCACAACTCCTTAAAATAGATGCTATTATTCCCATTTTACAGAAGAGGAAACTGAATCTGAGAGAAGTTAAATGACTTGCCTAGGGTATAGAGTATAGTCCTAGTCAACAAACTAGTTTTCCCTTCTCCCAGTCCAATGCTCTATATAACATGGGATCTTAGATCCTTCAAAAATGGGGACACTAGTGATTACCACTAGGTGTTTATACTAAGTTTTATATTTCTTTGGGAAACTGACATGTGGTGGTTAAATACCATTCTGTATATCAGGCTGCAATTGAAATTGAAACACAAAAGGATTAGTTCAAATGCTATTCATTCCAATGAATAGCAGGCAGAAGAAATTGTTAGAATTTTAAGATGGAAATTGAATGTAATGGCCTAAGAGTGAAGCACTTGTCAAGTAACCAAAAATGTATAAATCTGGATCAGAAAATTCTTTAACATCATTAGCATGAGTTAATTATCACAGAGAGAGATTAGGTAATTAGTTGGAAAGTTTGTCAGGCTTTGTTATATAGGAGGAACTATATAAATAATGAACTTGCTGCCCAGGAAATGTATCTTTTTGTAATGTAAGACCCAAGACATAAGGACTTAAAAGTTGGGCAAAATTAAGTCATCTGCTAAATTTGCCTTGTGCAGTAGAGATTCAGTGGCTAGCTTTGACATGGAGTTATCACCTGCCTTTTTCTGCCCAAGGAAAGGAATGAGCTTTTGTTTTCTCTACCCATTTCAGGTCTGGTTGGACTTTTAAAATTTCCCTAATATGGTAGAAGGTCCACTAAACATAGAATCAGCAAATTGTAAACTTTTTGAGGCCAGAGGTTTTTTTTTTTTTTTTGTCTTTGTCTGTACCCAGCCAAAACCAGACATACCAAACATTTAATATTTGGGGGATTATTAAATTGAATCAGATGACGTGGGTTCCAGTTTTGTCACCTACTATGTAACCATTTTGATCCACACAGATGTTCCAGACATTGTCCTGTTTCCTCAGGATTCCAACTATACTGTTGAATCCTCTTTTTCTTACAAGAGAAAACTGTGACCTTCCATAATGAATTTCATTATCTCTCTTGCTCTTCATTTTACATCCCCACTGCCATGCAAGATCTTCACCCTTCCTATACTTCAGTTTGAGTGTGAAGTAGTACTTCTCCCTGCCAAATTGAAGACTTATAAGTAGGACCTTAATGCTATTCCCCCCCCCCCCCATCTCCTCCAAAAGCTTGTCCTACCTCTCTTGTTCATTATTTTTCCCGTATCAATCTCTCCCTAGCTCCTAATCCTGTGTGTGTAGCCTACAAACATACGCATGTCTGGATGTGAGGTTGTTTAGTCATGTCCTGCTCTCATGTGACCCAATTTGGGTTTTGTATTTGTTTTTGGCTAAAATACTAGAGTGGTTGGCCATTGCCTTCCTCACTTCATTTAACAGATGAGGAAGCTGTGGCAAAGAAGGTTAAGTGACTGGCCCCAGGACACACAGCTAGTAAGTGTCTGAGGCCAGTTTTGAACTTAGAGAAATCTTCCTGTCTTCATGTCCAACACTGTGCCATGTAGCTTCCCTACGGGCTGTCATTGTGTGTCTTTTATCACCAGACTCCTAGAAAGAACTAGTTATACTCATTGATTCTCCCTTTTCAGCACCCACTGAGCTTTGGGTTGTTTGTAGTCTGCCTACTTATTGAGCCCACCCTTTAATCAAAACTACTTTCTTAAAGATACTCTCTTCTTTCCTACTTTTTCCTCCTCCTTTCACTCTTCCCTTAACTTTTATGATATTGCTTTTCCTGTTAACTCATACTACCTGATCATTACGTCTCAGATTCCTTTGCTATATAGCATTGTTCCCATTCTCTGTAAGTGAATGTTTCCCAAATCTCTAGTCTGGATCCTATTTTCTCTCCACATTCTATCACTGGATGATCTCATCTCTCCCCATGGGTTCAAGAATCATCTTGAGACCAATGACTTCCAAACCTGTTACCTACCCTAATCACCTAAATTCCAGTCCCATATTACTAACTCCTGCTGGACATCCCTATTACTTGAATGTTCTGTTGGCATTTCAAACTCAGCAAGGCCAAATTGAAATTTATTATGCTCTTCTAATTTTGTTCCTCTTTGAAATGTCCTTGTTTCTGCTGATGGTATCACTATTCTTCTAGGCCCTTGAGCTCATCACCCTGAATAAACTCTTTTAGTATAGAGGAATTTAAGACTCTCCATAGATCTATCACTAACCTATCTCTTAAAGTCATAGTTAAAAATCACAACCTTCTGGATGTTCAAATGGGGATAGGCACAGAATAATCTATCCCTCATTTGGCTCCAGCCAATATTAATGATCTTTGTGGACCCTGTGTAAAAGGGATTTCTTTCAATTGTGAATAGGGTTTGACTCCCTTGATTTAAAACTGTGTCTTCCCTTAGGAAAGGGAAACTTCTACCATGTGCCTTCAGGGTTGATACAACTTAGAATGTAAATTCAATGTTAGTTTTTCCCCTTGGGGGAGGAACTAAATCCCCCAAAAAAGTGACACGAGTCTGGAATGTGATTTGGCTGGCAGCAGGGATGGTTTTGGGGCAGCTCAGTGGCACAGTGATTAGAGTACTGGGTGTAGTCAGGAAGACTTATCTTCCTCAGTTCAGATCTGGCTTCAAACACTTGCTACTTGTGTGATGTTGGACAAGTTACTTCACCCTGTTTGCTTCAGTTTCCTCATCTGTAAAATGAGCTAGAGAAGGAAATGGCAAATCATTCCAATATCTTTGCCAAGAAAATCTCAAATTGGGTCACAAAGAATCAGACACAACTGAATAACCACAAAAAGTGTGACTTCAAGATTTTAATCTTTTGAAACCTATTAATCTGACTCTTTCCTTCTCTTTGACTACAAAAGTAGCAGCGTTATGACCATGTTTTCATGTTCTTTGCCTTTATTTTTTTCTAAGGGTTTTGCAGAGAAGCAGAGATTTGGCTTTGTTCTCATGCTTCTCCCTTTTCCTCTTTTCTGGAGGATGGAGCAGCAGGGAAAGCAGTGGCTTCTCACATTCTCCATAGGCAAAAGGGCAGAAATTACTCAATCTGGGAATCAGAGGAGCAACCACAAACTTTTCCCTCTTCTCTCTCTCCCCCTCTCCCCACTCCCTCTCTTACCTTCTCTCTCTCACTCTCTCTCTCTCTCCCTCTCTCTCTCTCTCTCACTCTCTCTCTCTCTACATTCATCTTTTATTTCTCTTTTAAAAATTGGGAAATAGGGGCAGCTAGGTGGCGCAGGTGGATTGAGCATCAGCCCTGAAGTCAGGAGGACGCAAGTTCAAATTTGACCTCAGACACTTAACACTTCCTAGCTGTATGACCCTGGGTAAATCAGTTAACCCCAATTGCCTCAGCAAAAAAAAAAAAAAAAAAAATTGGGGAAATGTACTTTGCTATTTTGCTATCCAGGGACATTCTGCTGTACTAAGGATTGGTTGTTAATCCATTGCCATTCTCATTCCAGGAATAATTATATTTATTTTTTTATTTTTAGGATTGTTAAGTATTTCATTATACTGGAGTTAATTTTTTATATATTTGTGGGTCTTACTTAGCTAGGATTTTCTACAAATATTTCTCATACTTTATAAACTTTAATTTATGCTGAGGTTATAAAGACATTAGTGAGCTAATCTTTCCCCCTTTATCTGTTTGTTTCATAATCCCTATTAAACCCACCTCTTGAACAAAATCATGTCTTTTTTTTTTTTTTGTGGGACTCACAGATGCGATATATTAGATGCTACTATGGCCAGTGAATAAGAAAATAAGGATGTCCTTTAATAGATTCGAGTTAGAGGCTTCACTTCGAAAGTTCAGTTACAGTGATAGAGTATGCAGACAAAGCAAGAATTTGGAAGTGCAGGCAAAAATGTTGGGGACCCTCAACATTATTATCGAGGTCATTGATAAAGCTGAATCCCACTTGGAACTGTTTTGCTTTGAGATAATGTTGTTAGAAACATGGTTGACACTGAAATTCAGGTATAAAGAAAAATTTATTACAGAAGAATCTTAAGCAATTGTCCTAGCATTTCTGGCCAGAAGCAGGCTCCACTATTCTGGATGTGTTTGAAGGTTAGCACCAAATGATGAGATTGATTTGACACTAAATGTTGGGGTTCAGTCATGTGAAGAATTCACAGTGGCCATTTTCTTTGGCAAAAGGTGGGTTTAATTAGGAGAAGAGGTTACAGACAAAATGAAGAGATACAATAGACACCAGAAATGGTAAATATGAAATAAGAGTTGGGAGAGCATATGACAATTAACACTGAAAAAAACAAGTTCCCTAGTGGAATTTGCCATTTACCACAAGAAAAATAACCTCATGAGGTTGGAGTACGCCCTTAGCTGGCAGGTTAATTTCATAGAGGAGTTTAACAGAGTTAGATATGAGGAGAAAGGCACCATGAAGGCATGGTGGGGGAATGAGAGGAGAGATATGGCATTGTGGGGAGGAAGGAGGGAAGCAGAATGCTGTGGCCGACTGATCCAAAGCGGGTTCAGCAAAGATGTAGGCCTTGGACAGATTTGTAGGAGAAGTTTAATTTCAGGAGTTTGATATAACTCGAATTTCTGACTGAACATCATAATATGAGGCTACCCACAACTCCACAGAGGTTATATTGATCCCAATCAGTGCCTTTCCCTGTTTACTTCAGGGAGTAATTCCATCAACACTTCAGTCTTTCTCTGCTAAACGCACCTAATTATTCAGGATCTCATCAGACAGAAAATTTCAGTAAATCTGAAAGTCAAGGAACCTTTTCTCCAAAATGTTTGTTTTAGTTGATCTGAGTGAGATGGGCATTTCCCCAGCTACTTGTCATCTTTTCCCTTATTAAGTGTTTTTATTTTTTAAGTTTTTTTCTTGTCTTATTGATATAACCAGCATTTCATTTTTTCTCAATAGTATTTTATTTTTCAAATTATATGTAAAAATATTCAATTTTTTGAATTGAATTAAATTGAAAAAAATTCAATTCAAAAAGTATTCAATATTCATTTTTGTAATCCTTAATTTTTGAAGTAACTGTATATAGCTCAAAGGAAAGCTACTAAATATTTTACTCTATTATGAATGATATTTTACTAGAGTTATCTTTGTTCATGAACCCCCAAAATTAAAAGGGAGCGTCTACATTCTACCATGGGCTGTAAGAAGGCTTAATTAAGCTGAGCAGAATGTAAAAGGAGCTGCTGATGACAAAAACTATTAGCAGAGCATTTATCTTGCAGTTGTAAAACTTGGCAAAAGCTCTGCTTGCTCCCTCCACAATTTTTTTTCTTTTTCTTTTTCTTCTTTCTCCTTTCCTTTTAAAGATGGCATTTCAGAAAATAGCAAAAGAATAGGAAGCATTCTTAAGTGATACTTGATACCTTTTTCATGTGTGAGAATTTGAATTTGACTTGCCTGATCTGTGCCAGTCTGAAGGAATGATTTGTTTGAATTTATTTATTACTTCAAAGGAAGCAATATGTACATATCTAGTTGAATTACTTCATCAAGGGCAGAGAATGTGCAGGGTGATAAGAGAATCTGTTGCTGACAGAAAGAGCTGAGTTTACAATTTAATTTAGTAAGACACCAAAATGGTAAAATAGGTGAGAGAAAGACATTGTGTTAGGAAATCTATCAGATTAACATCTGATTATTCAATGGCCAAATTCCATGAAGAAAAGGACACATTTTGAAAAAAGCATAACCTTGGTTGAACCAGAAAGGCATCAGGGGCTTTTAGGTAGCATGCCTAGATATGGAAGGGTATTGTTCAATAGAGTAAGGAATATCTTAGTCTGTACAGTGAATAGAGTGCCAGGCCTAGAGTCAGGAAGACTCCTTTTCATGAATTCAAATGTGGCCTCATACACTTAACTAGCTATAGGACTATGGGCAAATCAGTTTACCCTCTGCCTTAGTTTCCTTATCTGTAAAATGAGCTGGAGAAGGAAATAAAGCACTCTAGTACCTTTGCCAAGAAAATCCCAAATGGAGTGACAAAGAACTGATAGGACTGAAAAACAATAACAGTGATAACTTTTTTCCACCCTACTTTTGTTTCTTTTATAATGAGAGGCAAAACCTAACAACACATTTAGAACTTAATAAAAAATATGTTTTGAAAATAGAAAAAACAAGAACTTAAGAAATTATCAAGGATATATCAAAAAAAAGTTCTTTAATCAATGCAAACAACTGTAGTAACTTGCAAGAAAATCCTAAATTTCAGGAAACTTGTAAATAGAAATTCAGAAAACTGAATATAAAGGTTCAAAGGCAAGAACTAAAAATAGAATTAAAAGGGATTAAATGGAAACTGGAATCAGCATAGTCTAAATGTGAAGTTTAGGTTAAAGGCTGTTGCTGGAGAAGAACCAAATTAAATTCAACACAGAAACTGAAAAGTTTTAAAGAATTTAAAACAATTTTAAAACTTGTCCAGAGCAACTGATTTTAGACCCTAATCCAGTGTTCCCAGTATTCTGATCCTTTAACATCAGGAAAAGTCATAGGGACTCTTTACCCTATGCTGGTTACAGGAGGTTAGAGCCCTTATTCTGAACTGCCATCTCAGGAGCAATGACTTAGGTGTTTGAGAAATGGAGACATATTTATGGAAGTTTTAATTAAATTGTTTATTTGCTTGTTTGTTTTTAGAGTTTGTGTTTCCTTTGCAGTACAGAAATAAATTGAAGCCATTTTGAGAGAGACAAGAGGTTCTTGTGAAATCAACACTTTCAATTCTTTCAAGAAACTATGGGATAACAGAATGTACCTCCCTTGCCTGCGCTGTAACTAGCCTGTGAGTTTCTTCTTTCCTCAGTTTTTCTAGCTTAAGATACAAAAATTAACTGTTAAGCCCAAGCATCCAGAGATGGTGGAAACTTATTTTAAAACCTGAAGTTTGGAATTCTCTGCTAGATCTTTAAATCAATATGTTAGTGTTGCTTAGTCATGTCCAGTTCTTCATGACAAAGATCCTGGAGGGGTTTTCCATGTCCTTCTCTCCAGCTCATTTTACAGGATGAGTAAACTGAGGCAAAGAGGAGTAAATGATTTGCACAGGGTCACACAGGGAGTAAGTGTCTGGGATCCCATTTAAAGTCAGGTCCTCCTCCATGAGGGCAGGTTCGGTGCCCTATCTATCCATTATGCTATCTAGTGGCACTAATGGTTATATATCATAATCCTTGGTAGGGAACAAAACTAAAAGTGACCAGAACGAGAAATACTGACCAAAATTATGAAGTGTTTAATTTGTAGTCTTGCTGTTGTAAAGTGGAAGGTGCCTCATCAATTTGCTTATGTAATATTTGAGCTACAAAAGCACATGCTTAGAAAGGCCACACACAGTAAAAGATCCTAATATTGTATATCAAACTCTTTCACTCTGCCCCTTTGAATAATCCTGAAATTAGTTTAAACCTCCCCTTTGTTCAGCCCGGGTGGTGGAACAGAACATGGGCCAGATGGAATCGAATAATATGATAATAATAATCTGTCAATTCTGAAAGTCACTCCCTGAAAATAGGGGGAGTTAACTATGATTTTTGTTGTTCCCAATCTGTGATTTTATTGGTATGCAGAATTTTTGGTGAGGAAACTCAATGTAGAACGGCAACTATAATTTTAATAGAGTTGCCTAGGGCACTGAAAACATTTCAGGGAAAGGGAAGGAAGAAAAGTGTGAGAGAAAAAAGTATAGTGTTCTTTAATCTTTCAAAAGCTTCTGTGTGCCGTAAGTGGATAGGGTGCAGGGCGTGGAATCAGGACCACCTGAGTTCAAATGTGGTCTCATTCTGGGCATGTCATATAACTCTTTTTGCTTCAGTTTTCCTATCTATAAAACAGGAATAATAATAGTATCTACCTCCCAGGGTGGTTGTGAAGATGAAATGAAATGTTTTTAAAATGCTTTTTAAACCTTAAAAATGCTACATATAAATGCTAGCCATCATTATTATTAAAAAAGATAATCATGCTGAACAACATTGATTACACAGAATATTCATATGGTTTGTTATGAAACTTTATTAGCTGAAATTTGCATTGTCCTAATTGGTTATTAACATGTTACTATTACTTTTCTCCAGAGATGCTATTTCTCTTATGTTTCATTTCTTTACAGTCAAAATTGGACCCCATCATCCTCTCGTAGAAGTCTTACTGTTACCACAAGTTATTTCAACATGAGTTCCAGCATTGTAAAAGTGGGAGATGAAGGCTGATTTTCTCCTCTGAGATCAGTTGAAGCATGGAGATCATGGTGCTAATGACTTTTCTATTCAGTTGTTTCCAAGAGTTCGAAAACCAGTCTGATGTCTTTTTCGGGTTTTCTGGTTTCCAAAGTCATATTAACAGTGGCAATATATTTTCCTTGTGCTGCCATGTTGTGTGTGGAAAAAAATTACAAAAACAAAGATGCCTGATTTCCATTTGGCATAGCTGTATGGAATGGTGAACTGTGATAAATTGTCATCATTGATGGTCTGGATTGGATGACTCAGGATTAGGTAATTCTAATAACAATAACAACAATAACAATAAGAATGATAATGGACATTATATAAAGCTTTAAAGTTTGCAAAGCATTTTACTTAGATTGTCATTTGAACCTTACAACAACTTTTGAGGCTGGTCCTACAGGGTAGGTGGTCCCTGTAATGTCCGGGCTAGCTCTCTGGAGGACCTCAGGATTAGCCTGAGTCCTTGGTCTTAGTGGAGGAATGAAGGAGGCAGGAGACTCCCGAGGATGGATGGTCAAAGATGAAGTCCAGAGTCATCTTTGTGTCTATGTCTGTGGCTGAGAGGCTCATTCCCATTCCTCCCAGCCCTTAAATACTTCAGTATGATTACCTCACTACAAAAACTGAGCATATGCAACCATTACATCACCTTATCACATTAAGTATATGTTTAGAGAACCATTATCTCACACTGAGTAGGTGCTTAACTATAAGCACTCTGCTGTCCTTGATTCAAGTATACCTTTCCAGAGTTCTGGCCCGCTACAGGTACCTACAATCCCCATTTTACAGATAAGGAAACTGAGGCTGAAATGTTACAATAACTTGCCCATGGTCACACAGCTAGTAAAAAGTTGGTGGTCAAATTTGAACCCAGGCTTTCTAAAACTTCTTAATGTATTATTTCTATCAAATATGCCACAATGCCCAACATTTGGTGTGACAAAAGATTCATAAATGAGTGATTTGTAAAGAATAATATGTCATTTAAGTTTTATAACAGCCACTTGTCTAGATTTTACAATGCTTTTTTTTTTCAATTGACTTTGTTCAGCATTTAGGTATGTACATAAATGACACTGCATTATTGAGCCTTGGGAAAGTCCTTCAAGGTAATAGAAAGCAGATAAAGACATGGTCATTTGTTATATCTTTATCAAAGACTCATTATGGAACTTAATCCTCTTGATGGTTTCATGACATGGTTATTTAAATAGTTATTTGTTCTGGAAAAGGCAAAGGCATGACCTGCAAAGGTTATGAATTAGACATTTAGTGGGGTTTCTTTTAAGTTTTATTGATGCTTTTTGTTTTTTTATACCACAATTCTTAACAAATTCCCCACCCCCAAATACACACAGAACTGTTCTTTATTTTGATGGATCTGTGATATAGTTATTGGAGGTACTTCCTCCAACTTTGCAGATTGCAACCCATCCGTCCACACCCTTCCTTTTGCATTTTCTTCTCATGCTTCCATAATTCCATTACAGGAGTTTTTTCAGCATTCTGGGAATTCTTCTGCTATTGGATAGGCAAGAGCTGGGCAAACAGGATGTTCATTGGTTGTACCTCACTCTTGTTATGTGACTGGTCCATCTTTTCTCCAGTCATACAGTCCTTGTGATAAGACATTTTTCTTGTTCACTTCTTTGTTTGAGATGTATGTATTACAGCTTACTCACAGCTGCTATGCATTTCTCCAGCGGCAGTTTTAATTCTTCAGAGACTGGGGTGTAGTGCCCATATAGTTTCCCTGGAAGAATAATAATATTAAAACAATGGGCTTTTATTCCAGAAAAATGTGGGATCATTAAAAAAAAAAAAAAAAAAAAAGTCTGTGCAGTTTCCCATAGACAAACCTTTTCACTTTCTTCCTCTCATTTAACTTTGGTCCAAACTTATTGTCTATTTGTAGTACTTGGCCAAGCTGCTCTTCTGATGCTATGCAGGTTGTCTATACAACTTCCTATCACAGTCTGGAGAACAGGCATTCTTCATCCACTTGATTTTTTCTGTGTGGATAATTAAGCCATACTTTCTTGAGTGATTATAGATCTCATTTAGAAGGCTCTGCGACCATTCAGGGATTGAAACAATTGGTATCCACAAACAGGAATATATGAAGGATATCATTATTTTATATATGAAGAATCCCTCTTCCATTTGTACTCTGTCTTGGACATTGTTCATGACAAGGACAAAAACTTTTGGTGGATATATTTGTCCATCTTTTGTTGCTTGATTGAGATTAATGATCAAAGGTGTGTTGAACAAAGTTATTAGCTCTGTTGCTAGGTCTTTCAAGAAATCTTGCATGATTTTGAGGAAAAGCTTTGGAGAAGAATTTTAAGGAAAAGTCTTTTTGCTCTACTTAATCAAATACTTATTTTTGTATAGTTCTTCCCCTCCCTCCTCAAAAAACAACTATGTGTAATGGAATCTTACTTTTGTTGCTCAATTGTGTGATTATGATCTGCTACAGAATCTGGTGAAAGTCTGCCTATTACCTTCTCAAACCTTCATCAAAGATTTCCTTGATGTATGTGTAAGATGATTCTCATAGAAATTTGTAGAGATGGCAAAACAGGCACGTAGATTGGAAGATGCTGATAATCTTTGGTTGTTTTTTTTTTTTAAATAGCATCATTTGTAATTTTTAAAAACTGGAAGCAACATGTCCAACTATAGGAAGATAATCAAATAAATTGTGTTATGTGAATATGACAGCCTATCATAATACAATGAAATCAACAAATGAGATAAATGAATAGGAGGAAATTAAAGAAATCTGAAAAGACTTTATAAAACAGTACCAAGTGAGAAAAGAATCAGGCGAAAGATAATATATTACTAATTATAACCATATAAAAGGAAAAGTGAATAGGAGCAGTCAAAGAAGCTAATGAATAGTTGCAATTACAAAATTATGATATTTATGTTAAAATTCATGTAGTCAAATGTATCTAGTTTCAAAAACAGTTTCATTATATTAATGTTTAACATTTGTAATTAAAAACAATTTTCATATCTTCATACATAAAACTTCTGGAACATCCGAGGAATTATAAAAAAGCAAGTAAAATAGTTTTTATTGTTCTATCTTTGAAAGCTTATAAGTTGAGGCAGTTTTCACCATTAATTGGCAGCAAATGTTTTTATTTTATTAACCCCATGAGTCTACTATGATGTTCTGAACTAATGAGAGTGCTCATTTAGTACTGTGTGAATAAAGAATTCCATTTTTGAGATAGATTAAGTTTACATTGTTATCTTGGTGCAGTCACCTTTTAACAAAGTAGTAAGCTCAAAATTGTCAAAGTATTTAACAGGCATATACAAATAAAATTGCATATAATTCTTCAGGCAACCACAAATGTTAATTTTTAAAGGTATATCAACCTTCATGCAGCCTCAGTTTAAAGCATTTCTGCAGTAAACTGGACAAGAGGAGAAAAGGAATGAATTCCAGATAACTTTTAAAAAAATGTTTATTAAATTAAAATTATGCAGATATCACAATATACAATATGCATATTACATATACCAGATTATTATATAAACACATAGTAAATTTAAATTATATGAAATTATTAAAGAATTAATAAAAATTAGAAAAATAAAAGGAAAATAAAAACAAAATAGAGCAAAACATTGTCATGTGCTCAGCAGAATATCAGGAAGGATTCAAAATATGTAACAATAAATTTCCATTCCAAGAAAGCATATATAATAATGATATTATATTCATGACTGTCTATTTTTTTTCTTTGCATGGTTTCATGGTTATTTTTTTGTTCTCTGCTGTGCATTTTTTACTTTTATTCCTTTTTTTCTCTTTTCACTCCCCCCATGTCTCCCAAGCAGGCTACAGTTAAGCAAAGATATATTTATGCACAAACATCCCTCCCCCACACATACACATACACCCACATACATACACTTAATACCCACCCACAAACAAACATAGATAAACCTACATGTATACATATACACACATCTATATTCATATGCATTTCTGCATATTCCAAAGCATCTGGTATACAGAAAATGAGGCGCAGAACTTACATGGTGTTTTAACTAACAAGGGTTTACAAGCAAGATACAGAAGTCAGATATGCAATTAGCCTACTACCTTATCTAACATCTTACAGCTGTTATTACCTTTAGGAAGAAACTTCAAAGAAAAGAACCAGGAGACAGACATGAACCTGGCACTAACAAGATGGGGACATAACTCAGACCCAGGAGATCAGGGAGGTTAGGTCTCATACCTTCTGGTATGATAGGGAATATAATTCTAGGGAAGCCAAGCTTGTCAAGATATAAAAACTTAACTGGGAGATGGGGAATGACTTAGGTCAGGACAATCTTGGACAGGGATAGAGTTAGGGAGGTGGTCACTACCTGGACAATCTTTTTTTTTTTTTTTTTTTTTTTGCCATCCTTCATTGTGTCAGAATGTATGTGAAGGGGGCCAAACCCTCAAGGTTTAGGGCCCTTTTCCAAACTCAAGCCTAACTGCAAGGGGGAATTATGGCCTATTACTCAGGGTCTGACATTATTAGGTGTGGCTGGGGCTTTCCAAAACAAGTTCTACAGGAAATAGTGGAGTTTGTTTCCACCAAGCTTGTTTCTTAGGTTACCACAAGGAGAGTTATTTTTTTGTGAGTGGCTTGTTCATGAATAAGTTGGCCATCTAACATGTTGATGAGGAACTTGTGGAAAAACAAAAATCTCCAAAAATTTATTCAAAGTGTCTTATCCAGAGAGAATCTTTCTGTTCCAAAACAAAATAACATTATCAAAGTGCAAGTAATCAAAGTACAAGTGTTGCTTTTCAATTGTTTTCAGTTATATCTGAGTCTCTTTGATCCCATTTGGGATTTTTCTGGCAAAGATCCTGGAGTGTTTGCCTTTTCCTTTTCAGGTCATTTTACAGATGAGGAAATTGAGGCAGACAGGTTTGCCCAGAGTCACAGAACTAGTAAGTGTCTGAGGCCAAAGGTTCAGTCATGAAGAGTCTTCCTAATTCCAAGCCAATGCTCTTATCCCTTGCATGGTCTAGCTGCTCAGTCTAGTCTGTACCTCTTTTTTTTTATGGTCTCCTAGTAAATATTGACAAAGTTTTCAGCAGTAGTGCAGCCCTTAGCACTCTGAAGCCCTAGAGGCAGATAAGACCAAGTCGCTAAATCTCTTCTTAGGAATAATATTAACCTCTGTTGTTTGTCCTTGGCGTTTGCTTTCCTTCCCTCTTTCAGATATCTTGAGAATTGATCCCTTAATGCCCAAAAAATTGTGATAAGTAACCCAGAGCTCTCCTGTGTTAAACTCAGTCTTCTATTCCAGTTTATTTATATTCCCATTGTTTTTTTTTAGGGTTGTATTAGATTCTTCAAATGACACATCTAGGACTCTGACGTCTAAGTCCAAATGTGGTGGAGAAAATAGTTTGTTAGAAAAACCTTCACTTCTTCTCTGTTGACAATCCTCTGTCCAATTTTACTCTTAAATGTACTCAACAAGACTGCTTAGTTTGGACTATTACTCAACTTATGGTAAAACTGTTCTCTCTGTTGCCTCTTGTTTTATGAAGCAATTTTGCTTATCACCTCCAAATCACACCGCCAATTACAGGAAGCTGTAAGATTTTACAAATAAGTTTCTATCCTAAACTTGAGGAGTTCTCTTCTCCTCTCAGCCAGGAGATCAAGTTTTCTGGCTAAAGTGATTTTTCATTGCTTTTGGTTAGTCTCTGGGATATATATGTGTATATATATATATATATATATATATATATATATATATAGCAACTAATTTACATAGGTTGCTTGTTTAGAAAATGGTGACGGTCTGTCAATGTTCTTTTTTCCATTTTCCAATTTTTTGGTACCAGCATCTTATTTATCAAAGAGGCTGGTTTGGAGTTGCTGTCATTGTATGCTGTATACTGTCATTGGTATTCTAGTTTGTTAATGATTTTGATCTTTTCTCTAATTCCCATATCAAAAACCAGTAGTCATTTTCTGTCTGTTAAAATATCATCAGCTTTATAAATAGTGATGTTCTGTGGCGTTTGGCTATGCCTCAAAGTGTGCAATTCTTACTGCTCTCTGCTTCCTTTTTATGTCATTCTGCTACCATCACTGCAGAAATAGAAGGGACGGCATGATAGGGCTGAGAGAGTGTTTAAAATTTTCTTTTGTTTCATAGGTGGCCATGAGCAAAGAATTCATTACCCAATGGCCTCTCATTGGTGCTGAGCTCTGTCCTTACCTTGATCGGTCCTCAGAAAGCCGCTGTAGTCTGTACCAAGACACTCTGTGAAGTCTTTCTAGCATGGCTTTGCACCCAGAATTATTGCCCTATCAAAATGAGACATCAGAGTAGGAGTTTGTGGAGGAAACTTCCCTCATAGTGAAGAAAAATGAGTAAAACTAACCAATATAGTGAAAAGGACTGCTAAAATTTGCAATATTGTGACTGGTCTACTGTTTTTCTATTGAGGGAAGGGAAATGTTTCTTCATCATTTCAATTCAATTTACTAAGTGTGTAAGGCACTGGGTTAAGCACTGGAGATAAAGACAAAAAAAGAATTAGTTTCTACTCTCCAGAACTTTTATGTTTAACTAGGGAGATGAAACACATACAAAATGAAGCTACAATGCAATTTCAAGAGGGTTTCAGCACAGGGAAAGATCTCTTGGAGGTGTTACTTATACTGTGCTTAGATGAAACTGGAAATTCTGAAAGACAAGGGGTAAGAAGGAAATGCATTCCACTTGTAAAGGAGCTGTGCTTTGGCAAGGAGATAGGAGGTGGTGTCCAGGAACGGCTAGCAGCAGTGTTACAGAGAGAAGGTAAAAGGAAATGAAAGGCCAGAAAGATGAGGGGATAGGGAGGAAGAAACAAAGACAATAACTGAGGCTGAATTACCTTCAGATGGGAGGAGAGATACTGGACGCTAGCTGGAGAGAATGGGAAAGTCAGGTCAGACCAGGTGGTGGTTGTAGATTGGGGACATGTTTGTGAGTAGAGAAAAACTAGTAGAAGGAGCCTGAAGATGAAAGAGGGAATGATCAAGCTGGGACAAGGACCTGAAGGAAATGGGAAGGGATGAGATCAAGACCACAGGCAGAGGGACTGATCATCTCTTTCTTAAAGACTGGTTTGAAGGAGAAGAGAACGGGGAGATCAAGAAGAGAGGTTTTGAGATAAGTACTGGGGAGAAAGAAGTTCATCTGAGATGAGACTTTTAAAAATGGAGAGGTGTTTTTTTTTATATATATTTTCAGTAAAATTATAGGCAAAATGCTTAGCTGAGAGGAGATGATGAAGTTTGTGAGGCATGAAAGTTTGGAATAACTACTATAGAGAAGAGGTATAGAGTGAAACGGACGAAATAAAGATGTTATAGGTGAAGAAACTGTTGAGATTAGATAATATCCATAGTATCATTCAGGAACAGCCATACCATTCCCCACCACTCTCAGCTCTTGGCTAGATCCCTTATTAAATTTTTTCTTAAAAGTATACTCTTGAATATTCTCAGTAAATAACCAAAATTACTGAAATGTTCTAATCAGCTTGGTTCCCACTCCAGAGTAAAAAAAAAAATCTCTTCTCCCATGAGCTAGCTTCCCTTTTCTTCAAATTTATAGGTTTAGACATAAATAGTTAGCAATGGCCATGTGATTTATCAGCAGTATTAAATAATGAAGATAAACATTTAAATAAAATGTTAAGTTAAATAAAATAAAATGTTAAGGTAATGGGACTTAGAACAAAGATGACCTTTTTTTCAGGTTACTTTTCCTAGTGTCAGGGAGAGTTGACAAAGGAAGGAGTTGAGATTTTTTGCTCTTAAATAGAAATTTTCCCAGGATTGTGCTTTGATAAAAACAGAATTAAGAAAGGAGCTTTTGAATGGACTTCAAATTCCCAAGTACCATAAACTGCTAATTCTGTCTAATCTCAACTGAGTACACTCCATATTTTTTCCTCTCACTTTCTAATCTATATAATAATTTCATGATTTACATAAGAAATAACTATTGTATTTGGGAGGGGTGAAGTTAAAAGTATTTTATTTTGCAACTGCAGCAGCGGATGGCCTATAGAATGGGCACACTTGAAATCAATAATGTCTTTTTATGCCCCGTTACTGGAAACAAGTCCTTTGCCTGATTCCCCATTGACTGGGTACTACAGAGATTACAATATATCTAAAGTACCTAATTCCTCCATGCAAGTCTTTACACTTAATTACATCTCTCCTTGGTTTTTGCTTTATCTGGACAATTCATTTCCTCCCCTGAATCCCTGTTGGCTTGGTACTACAAAGGTTACAGTCAATTCTTCATGTGATTTTCCACCCCTTATTACATGTTCCTGCACTGGTGAGTTCTCATCCCCTGCTTCCATTTTCCTACCCTTGTGAGTCTATGTTCGTATACCTAATTACATCTTTTTAAGTGTTTCTATTTCTAATTTTGTATCCCCTTGTTCCTAACCTTGGATTCCATTTTGTAGGTTTCAATTTCATTTTTTTCTGATTTAAGTTTCATTTCTCTGCATAATTCTGTGGAAACTAAACTGTCATCCAGTTCTCACACTTATTCTTACCTCTATTTCCCCTGTAAGATACCCCAGACCTTAAGCAGAAGGCCCTTTATCATGACCCCAGGAATCATGTACTTCTCCTGAATGCCTGAGGATTCTTAAAACTTGGGAAGCCATCTTTCAAAGTCTCTCTGATCATGGTATAAAGTCCTCCAAGTGTCTGAGCCCAAGTAAATCTTCCTGAATCTTTGTAGTTGTAGCAATCCAGAACTATTTTCCTTCTCAAGGCATTTACTAGCACACATTATAACAGTGCATGTACATCCATAGTACAATTACAAATAATAAAAAAAAATGAATTTTAGCACTATATCAGTAAACCTCTTTAGGAAAAATACATATGCAATTATTAATATGTATGCAAATAGCAACCAATCATGCATCCAGATTTTGCTATCATAAATATAAGACATTGGCAGTAATTAACACATATATCAAAATATACCCATATATACAATTAAATTCAAGGCATATATTCCACAGGCAAGCATGAGGATGGTCATCAGGCTTCTTATCTACAATATCCTAAGTCACTCCACTTTCAGGTTAGATAATTCTAGCTTTTATAAGTGGCTTTCTTATGCTGGTACCTGAGCGGGTTGATAATATAGAGAAGGGGAGCTCCGAAATTCTCTCTCACTCTCTCTCTCTGACTTTGGGGGGAAAGCTTGGGAAACTCCCTCAGAGAAGCTCTCCCCTGAGAGACCCGCCCCAGGGAATCAGGACAAAGTGGTTTCGAGCTGTTATCAGGTGGGACTGGTCGGGGACCACTCATCCAGGGACACATTCACTTCAAAGACTCTCTATTCTGATTCCAGCTCAAACTGCTCCCAGCCCCCACCAAGAACTGCCCATATAACAAGCTTCCTTCAGCCCAACTTCTTGCAGAGGACCTGATCATGCCAAGGAACCTCTCTCTCCCCTTGGCATAGCTGTGACCCTCTCCCTGCTGAAAAGACATTCTTTTCAGCGTTATTCCCTCTTTTCTCTCACCTTATTTCCCTTTCTGTCGCTATTTCTTGCTAGATCTTTACTTCTCTGTTGGGACCTTGCCAGTAAGGAAGTCAGCCTGCAAAAGCTGACTTCTCAGTTCTTTTGCCAATTTAACTTTTCGGGTTTATAAATTCATATACGAAGGATCTGCATTGACCAAAAGGGGGCTCCCACGACTCCCTGCCTTGCTCTGAACCTCATCAATATGGCATAATTATGATCTCTAGGCTAGGTATCTTGACAATTGGTGGAGATCCACATACATTGGCTACATCACATTAGAAATCTATTTCTAAACTAAATGGATTATTTTTATACTATAGGTGACTCAACAGCTGAGTTTCTGGGCAGGCAACGTGCTGAATCTGGGTTTAATCTTCCTCTTATTTCCCCATCAGAAGGATGATGTTTTCATCCTCAATTTTCATCAAGGTTGTTGGTTAATAGCATATAGTATTTAATTCACTTGAAACAATAGCTTCTGAATTATTTGACTCTTTATACATCTGAGAGGCAAGTTCTTCTATTCAGTTTATGCTTAGTTAATTGTTCCTGCTCCTCAGACTGATTCTCCTCTAGGCAATAGATAGTATTAATAATAGAAGAGTTTCGGAGTGTAGTGGGTGCTCTATGGAAAGTCCTAAACCCAAACTACTGGGATTCTCATTGAGTGGCCAATAATAACCCTGCACAAGCCCCAAATGGCCATTGTTTGGGTCCTGACTGACTCAGAATGAATATTAATAGCAATCGTTCCATTTTTGGTAAGAAACCCTGAGGGAGTTTCTCAACCAGATTTATTTATTTAGGTTTGTTTTTATTTTTGTTTTTGCTTTGTTTTGTAGTTTGTTTACTAGGTGAAAGAGACCATTCTTTGCCTTAATTTCTACCTAACCTTAATCACTGAATGGGTGTGGCTTCAGTCAAATTGAGACAGTAGAAAACATTAGTTTAAAAAGGCCAAAGTCTCCCACTGCATCCAAGGTCATCTCCAGGAGTCCTAATCTATGGCTTGCTACTGGACCCAGAACTTGCACAGCTCCTAACTCCTCCTCCTTCTCTTCAATCCAATTTACTTGCTTGTAATGGCAACACTTCCCTGAAGTCATGGTCCCCTTTGATAATGACAGATAAACAACAAACTAGTTGGCCAATCTTAGAATAATTTGATATAGGGTAGCTTTCCACTGATTTAATCACTAATTTTCATGTTGTCTAATCACAAAAGTTTCTTCTCCTGATTATTTTTTCCTAATTACATGTAAAAATAATTTTAACTCTTTGTTTTCCTCCAAATTTTGAGTTCCAAATTCTCTCCCTTCCTCCTCTCTTCCCATTGTGAAGGCAAACAATTTGACATAGATCATACATAAATAACACTAAGGTTTCTCAACAAAACTGTCACCTTCTTAAAGTTCTTTTGAGAACCAATTCAGAAGTATTCCATTGTTTATTTCTGTTAGGACTCTTCTGAGCTGAAGTCAGAGTTGATTGGAAGACTTTTTTCAACTTCTATCAGCTGAAAGATTTACTGGTTGTGAGTTTCTGAATCCTCTCCATCTTCTAAGGCTCCAAAATTCAAATCAGTTGGTAGATTTGGTTTTCACCCAAACATCAAAAAATATGGTATCTTTAGCATTTCTAGTGGAATTACAAACTTGTACTAGAAATGCCACAGTGATTGTTGCTCACCTTTGTTGTGACTGAAATCAAGGGTAAACTGAGGCACAAGCTCCAATCAAGCACAACTAATTTATTGGTAAAATGCAAATTTGCCAATAACTAGGGTCTCAGATTTCAGGAACAACAGATCATTTTTATAAATAAAAGGAAGAGCCCTCCCCCCAAAAAAAAGTTTTGTGATAGAAAGAATAGACAATATGATTGGTAATAATAATCAGAAGCACCATAGGTATGGAAAATAACATGATTGACTGGAAATTGGGAATACAAACTAATACTTCCTTCTCCCATCTTATGAGGAAATTCTAATTTAGTCCAGCTGCAAGGATGACTAATAATAAAGCTCTCTTAATTAAATTGATTTATAGGGAAACTGAACTTTTAAACATAACTCAGAGAGGAAAACTAAATTTGTGAACCTATGAACTTCTGAATTTGATTTAAAGACAAAGAAACATGAATTAGGCAGTCATGGAAAGTGCTGACAGTGATGAAGTGGCGTTTGAACTAACTTACAAGCTTCTCTAGCCTGGAAGTTCCCAGACAATTGAGTGAATTTTAAGACCACAACTCTTTATCATTCTTTTTTATCTATCCCTCCAACCTTTAGGCATCTTTAAACAACCTTTGAGATATCGATTACCATAACTTTAGACAGGTCTGGCACCTGATCTGCCAGGTACATTTCTCCTGACTCATGTTTGATTCCTCCCTCTGAGATACCAAATTTTCTCCTGGTACTCCTCCTCTTCCCCAGAGAAACCCCCAAGATTGTATTTGCCGAATAAACAAATGTGCTTGTTGAGGTTCAAAAGGGAGCCCAAAAGGTTGGCAATGGCAGGCTGGTGTGGGGAGGTATCTTAAAAGAATTTGCAGATTTGAACCCATCTCCAAGTCAAGGGGCAAAGTTGATTGTAATTGTAAAGTCAAATGAAGGGGGCTAAGTTCCAAAAGAATTTAGCAAAGAAGCAAGAAGACAAATTTATAGGAAAAGACAGATCAGATTCTTCATGTCACTGATATGCTTATTTTATGGCCCAGAGATAGAACTGAGGGATGATCTGTTCACTATTGTCTCAGGAACATGATTATCACTGACCAGCAGATTATCCATCCGACAATCAGCAGTGTTTGTAAGACTACCCTAAGCCATAAGACTTCAGAGTCATTGACAGATTGCTAGAACAACAGTATTCTAAGGTCAGGGGACTTTAGGATTACTGCTATATTTCTTTTAGAAGCTGAGCCCTCTTCATGCTCATCATGAAGGTCTTTGCCAAATCCTTTTCAGGACTAAGCCCACTGTGAAGTACACTCTCTGCCTTCCCTTTAATAGTGTCTTTCTCCTTACTAGAGTTAATTCTATGCTTTACATATAGTTAACTCTACACTCCTATGGATTTAACCTGCCAGTCAATGGCGCATACTCAGGCCTCATGACATTCCTTTAATAGATTCTTCCAAATTCTTTTCCTTGATTACCCTATTGCTCTCCCAAATCTATTTCACATTTACAATTCCTGGTGCCTATTTTACCTTTTCATTTTGTCTGTAACCTCTTTTCCTAAATAAATGTTCCTGCTGGCAAAAGAGAATGGCCATTGTGAATTTGTCACATGTTTATTTCAAACTAGGAATTGCTACCCTGACTCATCAGTGATACAGAATAGAGTCATTTTGGTTTTCTCAATTTCCTTCTTTAATCAATGGGAGACATGTCTCCCAGATGGATCAAGTATGAGCAAAATTCTGTAAGATTTTAAACATATTCAACATGAACAATGCATGCTAACATAAGCCTTCTAGCACAAGTTTGGAACAGGTTTTAATAAAACAACTAATAGGAAGTTTAAACAGGATTATAAGGCAGAGGGAGATTATTTACCAAGAGTAACTAGCAGGCATTTGTCTGGAAGCAAGTGAACCAAAAAGAATTCTATCAGGGTTTACTTGGGGTGGGTGCTTGTGACTTTGAAAAAACATAATTTTGTCACAATTTCTTCTGATTGGTTAATGTATGAACAACATTAATTAATCTTAATACAAGCCTCTTCCTGAACCACAGTAAGAATAGCTAGGAATCTCTCTCAATTGGGAGGGAGAAGAAGAATTTAATTGAGAACTAAGCCAACTTCTCAATTTCAAGTGAGAATCAAAGTACTTACAAGGCTCATTATGGACTAATTTGAGAGAGGAGATTTACATGTCACCAGCGTAACCAAGAAAACTCAGCAAACAAAAAGTCTATAATATAATTGTGATTATTACTATTAAATGACATCAAATCTCCTCAAATCCTAATAACCCAATGTCCATTGTCCTTTCATCATTACTTTTCATCTTGGGTCCCAGATGTCCCATGTAGTCATCTGGTCACTGTAAACATCTCTTGGATACTCTAGAATAGGTCTCATTCTCAAAGAAACTCTGAAAGGGACTCCTCTTTGATGGTCTACTTCTCTGGTTCCAAGTTACTTACAGAGATTACTCAATTACTCAATTACTTAGTACAAACTTGTTCTCAATTTAGTTTTACAATAACTAGTTCATGTGGTGAAAAACCTGCTCAAAACTAACAGTTTTGATATTATTAATTAATAGAGCTTGTAAGAAAATTATCAAAGTAAGAATCCATAATTCATGTAAAATTTTAGAGAAATTTAGTTATTATATACCTACCACTTGTTTCTATCTTTACCTAAGTTCTATATCTGATATACATTATCAGCAACAGGCTGAAGAAAGAGTCTACTGACAAATTCTTGAAAAGTCAGGTTTGTATTCATATCTCCCTCTTTTAGGATCCATAAGAATTGTATATTCCTCATATATTCCTTCACACATATTCTTTTAATGGTTCTTCAAGGACAGAATTTTAGCACATTATCTTTGAATAATCCCATGTTACAAATATATTACTATAGTTTTCATATCATAAAGAATAACCACATAAAGTTTTTCACATCCTTAATGAGATCAAAATCTCCCTCAAAAATCTCCAAAATACCAAAACTTTCATATCCTACTTGCTTAAACTTTCCCTGTGTGTTTTTGTACCTTACAATTTTTTGTGGCCTAATCTGAGAAATAATTAAAATAATAAGATCTAATAATAACTTGGCAAAAAAAAAAAAACAAAACAAAAAACCTCATTGGAGAAACTCCTTGTATCCTGGGACCAGAGGACATTTTTGGTTTATCCAAGAATGACTAAAAAACATTTTATTAGATTATGTGGAATTTGGCCTAAAAGGACTAGAAAATCATTTGATGAGTTGCTTGGGCCATTTTTGATTATTGAACAAATTAAAAGTTTTGATATTGCTTTTAGAAAATTGTGTGTATTACATTTTTGATTAAGAACTTTTAATTAAGGCAGATTAAGGGGAAAAAACTGTAGCTCCAGCTGCTTCCTGGTATGATGTTTGGAATTAATTACTGTCTGGTAGAACATTTTATTGCACAGCTTCTGCAGCTGTTTCAATGGTGAAGTATCTAATTAGGATTAGAATTTGAGTTCTTTAGCTTCATTTCTTGTTTCCTATTTATGTGGATTTTACATCATTTTTTTGTCTCACTTTCTCAGCCATCTACTCTTGCTACCAGTCATCCCCAGAAATGGTAAACAAAAAGCATTGGCTTAATAAAACAAGATTTATATGTCTTGTTGGTACCTGGTCTGGTAGAAGTCCCAAACTCTTAGATTTGCTTCTATTTGACAATGACTGGGCTTCCAAGGTACCACAATATATAGCCTTTATTCCTTTAAGGTATCACCAAAATTTCAATCCTACATAGCCTTTGAGATACAGTATTTGTATTTACATTAGTTTTCCCTGGATGGTAATGTATCCCAAATTCATAGTTAGCTAATGCTGCTACGTATTTCTGGTTTGGGGGATTGCTCAAGTAAGGTTTAATAATCTCACAGAAATCCCTCTCCAAGGGGTAATGGGGTTTGCCTGGGTACCTCAGTATTTGCTTTCCACTGAAACTCAGTAAAAGTTTCCAAGAGGGAGTGATGGCTTTTAGTAACCTTACAGACCTAGCCCTTTGTTCATGAATCTAGACAGACCCCAGAAATGGAATTCCTCCTGATGGTCCACAGCATCCCAGCTGGCAGCACTTGGCTTCAAGAATATTCTCACAGAACCCTATTCAAGACAGTGTTGGGTGGTTGATGCCCATCATAGTTCCAGAATGGGCATCCACTTTATATTTAGGGAAAGGCCCACAGGCTATGCAGAGATATTGGGGCATCTGGCAGAAGTAACACTCTCATGGGGGGATGCAGGGTTCCCTTAGTGACCCTTGAGTTCCACAACTGAGCTCACAGAACCACAGTCACCCAGTATATGTGTGGCCTGATCAGCAGGCTAAGTCCTAGTGTGGGTACCCAGTTTGTAAGACAAGATAGTATGAGGGAAGAACCCAAAGACCCACCCTCTCTTTTCCTTTGTAATCAAATGTAATGAAATAAGTCATTGTGGTAACAATAATGATTGTCACCACAAGCAGGCACAAAAGCATTAATCACCCATGTTGGTATTCCCTAAAAATAATTTAGTATACAGAAATGAAAATCCCTTTTCAAGCCAGATTGGTGACTTTTAAAAATATGTCAGACCAATTCTGCTTTATTTCTAGTTATCCTCTTTTTGACTGGGAATGAATCCCTGTTTCTGGGCTTCCCCGGACACCTTTTTTATGGGGATTATTCCTGTGGCTTGAACTGGAGGCTCCTGTTAAGGAAAATTCTCCAAGGGCCTATTAGTGACTTCCTTAAAGGAGTGTTGATTGTATGCACCTTATAATGCTTTTCAACTTGAGCTGGGAGCACCTGCTGAAGAGGAAAAAAATTCTCCAATGGCCTTGTCCTTTCTTGGAATTTCCTGGGCTTTTGTCAGTTATTGCCACAGTCACATTAAACACAAACAGTACATTCAGGCAAACAAGACAAGTTGTAGCTTCTCCAATCATATGGGGCTTTACCTTAGCCCAGAAGAGTTGAGGCTGAGGGGAGAATCCGCTCCCCACTACAATCACCCAACCGGGACATTTTAGAAGGTACTCCTAAGAGTTGTCCTGGGAACTGGCCTTCCTCCCTTGTTCCTAGTTAGCTTGCCAACTGTTGCAATTGAAATTAGGGTAAATGAAAGCAAAAGCTTCAAGCACCATCAATTTATTAGCAAAGTGTGAATTTGTCAATAATCAGGGTCCTAGTCAGCTAAGACCTCAAATGAGGGTTGACAGATCATTTTTATAGACAAGAGCTGGAGCATTCAGAAAATAGAAGGCAGCATAATAGGTGAAGAAAACAACACAATTTTTAAAAATAGGAAACATCATAGTCATGGGGAATAATATGATTGAATGGAAATAGGAATGTGGAGCTAGTAACAAGTTTCATCCTACGAGGAAATTCTGGTTGATTTAGTATATCTGCAAGGGTACTAATGATTCATAGACAACAGATTTCTTCTTAATTGTATAAGGACAACAAATGGTATAGAGATAACAAGTTTCTTTAAAGTGATTTATAGGAAACAACTTTTAAAAATAACTCAGAGAGGGAGACTAAACTTCTAAACTTTATTCAAGGGCAAAGAAACATGACTTAGGCAGTTAGATAGTGTCAGCTGTGATGTAGCATAGAATCAGTTATAAAAGAGAATCCATTTTGATTTTCTTATCTTCCTCACCTTTCACTGCTTATCTCCTTGGAGATGGTAAGATGTTGTTCTAGACTTTTTGTAAATTGTCAAAGCTGATATTTCTTTGAATTATGTTGCTCTCAAAGACTCTAAATTGATCAGACTATATCCTGGAAGGAAATGCATACTCAGAGAAATACTTCTATAAGATCATGGAAGTTTTCTAGTTTTTGCCAAATTATCTAAGCATATTTGGTGAAGTGAGCAATCAACACTAAGATAAGGTTAATATCTTTTTTTCAGAGATAAAAAGACAACTTAAATATGTTCAGAGGTTTACTTATATTGTTCAAATATACTGCACAAGTTGGTAATGCTTTTCTCATACTACAATAATATTTCTTAATGACATCTGTTGCCATTTTTAGGGACAGAGCCTGGACTTGTGATTTCATTGGTAGAGGGAACTTCAGGTGAGAAAGCTCCCTCTAACAACACAAGCCAGCACCTTCTCTAAACTTGAGTTTAGAGAGTTGCTTAAAGCACTGAGAGGTTAAGTGATTTGCCCAAAATCACATAGCCAGTATGTGTCAAAGATGGGAGTCTTTCTGCAAGACCAACTGTCTATCCATTATGCCATACTGCCTTTCCCTGCCATCTTAACCCTATTCTATCTGTTGCTTACTAGCTCTAGGGTTCTCTCAACTTCTGTATCCCAAACCATCATATAGTGCTCTCATGGCCATAGATGCACATACATGCACTGTGTAGCTCCAACTGCTTCCTGGTACCATGTTTGGGATTAATTACTGTCTGGTACAGCACTTCATTGCACAGCTCCTGCAACTGTCTCAATAGTGAAGCGTCTTCTTAGGACTAGAATTTGAGTTCTTTAGCTTCATTTCTTTGTTTCTTATTTATATGGATTTTACATCATTTTTTGTCTCAACTTCATTAGCCATCTACTCTTGCTGTCAGTCATCTCCAGAAATGAGAAGCAAAAAGCATTGGTTTAATAAAACAAGATTTGTTTTCTTTGCTAATATATTGTCTAGTAGAAGTCCAAAATCTTAGATGTACTTCCATTTGACTTCCCAGGTAGCACTATACAGCTTTCATTCCTTTAGGTATCACCAAAACTTCAGTCCCACATAGCCTTTGGGACAGAGTATCTGTATCTACATTAGTTTTCCCTAGATGCTAATATATCCTGAATTCATAGTTAGCTAATGCTGCTACACATTTCTGGCACGTAGCATCTAACTTGGCACGTTGAGGTATCTGTCAGTAGACTGTTGTTAATACACACTGGAAAATTCGCTTCATTCACATAATCTTTGAATTTTTCAGAGGTGGCTCACCTCAAAACCAAAAATACTAGTTGATGTATAGATAGGATAGCTAATCTCACTGTCAGAGTGCTGCTTGGGAATAATAGCACTTTCCACTAACCATCAGTCTTAATAAAAGACTGTTATCACACACTCCCGGCTCACATCCAGATATAGGTCAAAAGCCTTGCTTGGATCTGCATGGGCCAGCACAGGTATACATAGGGAACAATCATTCAAGTCTTTGAAAGTTTCTTCACCTTTGTGTTGAACTACAATTTTTAAACAACTTCCTGAGATTTAGAACACTTTAACCTTTCTTTCCATTCTGCTTCTCTGCTTCTTTTAAATTATAGACTCACAAGTTAGATTATTGAGTGGGTTCGCAATTGTGTGATAGCGCTTAATGAAATTGCAAGGGGAGTAGAAAAGTACTTAGCTTTTGAAAGTCCTTTGGACATAACCAGTTCAAGACTGTTGCTATCTTCTCAGGACTAGTTTTCGTGTCTTGCTGCTGAGATACTGTGGGACCCCCATATTAGATAGATGTTCTGTAAAACTGGATAAAGGATCCAGATTGGACCTGTGATTTCATTGGTATAGGGGCCTCATGGTTTGGCTCTTTCTCTGCACCTTATATTGTTATGTAATTGCCTAGAGCACTGAATGGTTGTTGCCCAAGATTATACATCCCATATGTATCGCGGTCAGGCTGGATCCCAAGTCTTCCTGCTTTCAAGGCTAGCTCTGTGTGCACTAAGCCCTTCTGCCTCTGCAACACTCGGACTTGTCAACTGAAAGCTTCAGGTCAGTTTGTTTGGTTAAAATCACCTAATTCTGTCATCAGTCCCTTCTCATGAATTTCCCCAGTCAGCCATCTAAGTACACTGAAGCTCCAAGGTAATTGCCTCGTGGCTCTCAGTGATACTGGTCGAAATCCAGCTGGGCTGATAAAAATATCTTTTTTTCCCCTCTTCTGTAACTATCTGCCACGTAAATCTAGTCCTGAGAACCACGGACCAGCCAAGAGATTGTCCGAAGCCTCTTGAGCCCTTAACGCAGTGTCCTGGTTCACTTAGTTCTCTTGTTCAGAGGCTGCTCATCTGGAGACATTTGTATCTTTCCATTCTTCTTTACCACCACTATTGAGGATGTCCACAGGTGGCTAGCCCCTCATGTCATCGTTTTGCAGATGTTTTAGAGGTCTTTAATTATCAAGAAATCTCAGGTTGTTCGCAGAATTGTAGGGATCAGCAAGATTATGTGAGTTGTTCGTATTCCACATCCCCTCCTTCAGTGAGAAAACTCCAAGCCTCTTATCTTATGCATTAGCCATTCCTCTCCTTCTCTCAGCAGTGGGAAGTCACCCTAATTGACCTTCTCGGGATCCTCTTCTAAGTGGGAAGGGATTGTGCTCTCATGATGTTGACTGCTATTGCTCATCTCTTCTTGTAGGCTTCTGCATAACTGCATGGATGGTCACAATGTGCAGGTATCATTTTTTTTTTTTTATCTACAGTAACTTATTTTAGGTGGGTTGGAACTGATTCTGATTCATGTTGACAGTCTTACTGTTATATTAGAAAATGTGGACATACCAGTGTCCAGCTTCCTATTCATCTTAACAAATTTACTCAAGAAGTTTCAAGCTTCCTTTGATGGATCTCAAACATACGCAAGTTATCCCTTGTTCTACCAAGTTCTAGTCTTTTTGTAGGCTGTAAAGGTATTTTAATCCTCAAACTTCTCTCTCAGATTTAATGATCCGTCAAGAGCCAATGTCCAATAATGCGATGCATTCTACATTGTATACCTTTATTATCACTTCTGTGCAAGTGCAGACAGGATAGACTCCAGAAGAAACTAAGAATTAGATCATGTTTCATGTTTTGGGCTCCAGAATTAACTCCATTCCTAACCCCTGCAGACATCAGCTTCTTCCAAACCAAGACACCTTTCAAGTGCACCTAATATATTTGTGGATTTCTAATCCACCTTTTTCATAGAAAGTATCTGTTGTATCCTACTGGTAGTATACTTGAATTAGGATGTTGAAAACTCTGTTCTTTCTGTCCTTTGTCTTTCCAAAAAGAATAATTTTGCCTCTGACTCTAGCTCTCACCAGGCTTCCTGTGGACTTCAGCCTTTCAATCCCAATCATCAGTACCTCAAGGCTCTGTTGCTGTGTTTCCATGATCCTATATACGAGATGGCGCGGAGCTAGTCAAAACTGTTTTTCCCCAATTTAGATTCCAATTTGCAATGTTGAAGTCATGCTCCATCTGACTTATTCTTTCTAGCAAGCGGACCAAATCTAGTAGCTTCTGTCGAAATTCAAGATCAATTAGGTGTAGCTTCTGTGCTTTGTTAGTCTAACCTCATCTACTTCCTTAGGTTTGTTACTCCTCTCTCTCTGAGTTTCTATAATTGAGGATTCTTGTGGATAATATCTTTGGACTTTGTACCAAAAGACAGACTGGATGAATATTGCATCAACTTGCTTATGTGTCCCACCTTCTCCAACGAGCCTTTCTAATCTTCCAAACATCCTTGCCATGTGAGTACAGGGTAGGTAGTCTTCAGTCCTTGCACAATTACTAAAATTAATCTTTTGTCGTTTTCTCCCTTAAGTTTTCTGATGTTTCCAGTGTTGTACTGATTCTGCCACATGGATAATTTAGATATTCTATAGTTGTTACCCCAGGAGTCATGGGACCTTTCCTGAGAAGATTCATAGTTTGGACCTATAATATCCTTGTGGTGTAGAAGATCTGGACTCAATAATATCTGTCAGAGAGCTTAGAAGAGATCTCAGACACTATACCTGTGTGTAAATCATCCTTTTTATAATTTAGGCATGTATAGTTTTTTTACTAGCAAAACTTCTCTGCATTATCCCTTGCCCCCAATCCAGTTTTTTAATCAATTCTTCTTGGGGTCTAGAGATAAATTTCTGGGTAACATCTACTGTTACTATATCAAAAATTTTTGAATGATTGAATAGAATTGTAAATTCACAAAATATCTTCTGAGTGTTTTCTTCTAGTCTAACCGTGTTATAGATTATTTTATAATTCTTCACATTTTTATAGGCCTTTTCAATAATCTTATGATTTTGTTAAATTGTTTTACTTTTGCACTAAAGGTAACCTGGTTCTATAGCAAGTATCAGGAGACATCTGTTTCCCTATATCTGTTACATAACAATACATTTCAATCATGTCAGCCTTCAGTTTTTCAAGTAAGCATAAAATAAAAATTGCATTCAGCAGACCAACAAGGAAGCATCATGTAGCAGTAGAATATGAAGCACTAGTTATATAGTATTAACTTGTAGCCAATAAAAAATTGAAACAAATGTGCAAATTAATGACATAGAAAAATGACATATGCAGAACCAAGTACAGCTAACCACCATGACCATAAACACTTGCTAGTTACTAGTATATAGTCACTCGGAGGTTACTGATTGTCAGTCTCGCCTAATCCCTGGCCACTGTAGTTCTTTACCAATCTTACCCAATCCCAGATCTTCAGAGATCTCTGGCCACCGCGCTCTGACCAGGGGGTCCCCTGTCCGACACAGCGCCCCTCCTGCGCCCCTCCTGCACTCCTCCTGCATCCCTCCTGCATCCCTCCTGCATCCCTCCTGCATCCCTCCTGCACTCCTCCTGCATCCCTCCTGCATCCCTCCTGCATCCCTCCTGCATCCCTCCTGCACTCCTCCTGCATCCCTCCTGCATCCCTCCTGCATCCCTCTTGCACTCCTCCTGCATCCGCATTCCTCCTGCATCCCTCCTGCACCCCTCCTGCACTCTTGCTGAGCTCCTCCCACTCCCTGGTCCCCACTGCTTATATAGGGTCTATGAAGTCACACGCACAGCCAATAAAGGACAGAGACATCCCCGCTGATGATGTGATCTCAATGTGACCAGAGCTCCGCTCAGGAGGGGTCTGTGCTGGCTGCAGAGATCACATCCTGGTGCCTCAGGCATCAAAGCCTCTTTACTTCCTCTTATACCTTGAGAGGGTCCTCCCGGACCCTCACCATATGTGAATAAACAAACAATATCAATTTAATCAGCACAACACACATGTGAACATCAATACGTGCGACTTTAAAGAGTTGAAGAAGCATAGTTTCTGCTCTTATGTTATTAGGTGAGCATATCATTACTAAAAGAGATCAGAAGCATTCTCGAATGCCAAAGACCCCTCATAGTGTCAGGCTCACAGTTTATTTGCTATTGGAAAAGCAGGTGTTCCTGAAGTTGGCAATCAGCCCTGACTAGTTAACATGAGAAATGAGTGAGAAAAATGAATATTTCAATGAAAGGTGGGGTCTATTGCAATGAGGGTCTTGAAGGTACATGGCTTAGATCATTCAAGTCTTGGTCAGAGAGAGACTTAGCGATTTCCATATCACCCATCTGAAAAAAGGAAGAATCCTTATTTTTCCAGACTTGTATGAGTAAATACAATGAGCAGGAATTCCCAGTTTTTGCCTAAGATCTCCTACACTGGTTTGTTTCTGAATGAGGAATAGGGAAAATCTTGATCCTAAATCAAAAATTAGTTACTAATACAAAGAGAAATAATCATTTCTCTTAATACATAGCTTAATGTATTAATCACCAAGTGTTTGTCAGGCATTTTGCACTAATAATCTGATGTAGTACAATTGGTTGATGATGAGAGATGGAATTCATAAAGAGAAAAAAAGAGCCCTGGACAAGAACTCCCTCCCACCTGCAATAAGGTGAAAACATAACGGGTTTTCAGATGAACTTAAGGATGATGACCTTCACCACCTTCTACTCCAGAATCAACTTATTCATCCTCTGGGTCTGGATTTTAAAAATTCTTTTTGAGTTCTTCTATGGCCTGAGAGCAATTCATATTTTTCTTTAGAGACTTTAGATGCAACAGATTTGACTTTGTTTTCTTCTGAGTGTGTATTTTGATCTTCCTTATCATAATTTTCTATAATCAGAATTTTTTGTTTGCTCATTTTTCCCAGACCATCTCTTGACTTTTAACTCTTTGTTAAAATGGGACTCTGGTCCTAGAGTGGAGGGCCCATTGTCCCAAGCTTCAGGGATTTTGTGCAGTTGTTTTCAGAAATACTTCTAGGGACCTGTAAGTTTTTCAATTCTTCAAGGTGGTATGCTCTAAGGAGCCTTGTTTACTTCTCTCCTTGCCTTTGCTCCTGTCTGTGAGTAACCATGAGTTCTGTCTTCTGCCCTGGATCTGTGACCAGGATACTGTTCTCCTACCGCTGCAAGCTCTGGTGAGCTTGAGCTCCTCCTCTAGCCAGGGACTGCCACCCAAAGCCGTGCCCCAGATCCAAGCATGGGCAATGCCACAAAGTCCTGCCCTTGGGGCTAGCCAAGGGACCCCTCTGGTCTCCTTCCGACCAGTTGTCCTCCCCTCTTACCTTGTGTGGACCGAGAGCTGGAGCAGCTGCGGCTGTGGCTGCCCCTGCTGACTCAGTGCTCCCAAGGCCTGCCCCGGTTGCCTTGGGCCCAGCCTACTCTGGCCTGGCCTGTACTGGATTGGGCTCCACTCTCACCCTGATGTGACCAATCTTTCTCACCAATTTGTAAGCTGTCTAGCCCTGGAAAATTGTTTCACCTTGTCCTTTTGTAGATTCTGATACTCCAAAATTTATTATGAGATATTAAAGTTATTTTGAAGGGAATTTGGGAGACCTTAGCAAGTCCCTGCCTTTTCTCTGTCCCTGAGCTCTGCCTCTGTCTCTGAATTTAAAGGCATTCTGGTAGGTAAGCTCTTGGAATATTTTCAGCAAATTGCCAAAACTGTCGAAGCTCTCTCGTCAAATGATTTAGGCTCCACCCCAAAATAATACTAGAGAAATTACTCTGTCAGCCCATAGGCTTAGATAAAAATCAATTGGTGGCCACGTAATTTATAAGCAATATCGAATTTTCAAATATCAAAGGCTACAATGAAGATGGCAGTGAAGATTGCTGTTTTTCCTCCCCTTTCACTGTACTCCCAGCTGGTCTAAGGGTAGGAAATGATGAATTAGATTGAATTTTCATTTACATTCTAGTTGGAAATGAACTAGAATGGAATTGGAATTGGATTTGGAATTTGTCCAATACTACGCTCTGGGAAAAGTAGGCTTGTCACAATTGTTGAATCCCCCTGTTTTTAGTTATAGGTTATTCTTGCTACTTGCTTGCCCATCTCTCTCATTCTCCAATTCCTGCACTTGACTCCTCATATTTCACTCTCACTTCTCTCTGCCCCTCTATGTGGAACACCAAAATCTGAGCAGAAATACCTCCCTCAAAAACCACAGGAACCCCCAAACCAACAAGCTTGTAAAGAGGTTAGCCCAAGAATTTTCTGTAGCTAGCCCAGGAAGGTCTGAAGTCTGTGAATCCAGGTAGAACCTCTTTCCTAGGTGTCAGCCACCTGGTGCTAATTTGTAATGGTTGGCGTGTTTGATTTTTGTCCAGCAGTGCTCAGAAGCACATGACTAGGCATAGGGAAAGAAAATTAGGAGAAAGTTGGTGTTTAGCCAAACAACTATTAAGGAACAAAGAAAGAGTCAAGGGGTTCACAGGTTGATTTTATGATTTTATTTTATGATCAAATTGTTCATAGAGTCAAGAAGGAAGGTCAGAGAAAAGATCCTGGGAGAACTGGGAGTGGAGAGACTCTAGAGGTCCTAGTAAGGATTAAAATTAGGAGTAAGAAGGAGAGGAATAAGGCATAGAAATTGAAGGATGAGTTATGGTCAGTGGGGAATTTGGAGTTCAGATATGGGTCAGTTATAAGTGGGCATATCAAAGGGGTAGTGTCTACCTTGTTTGTATCTAAGGTAGAATAAGGATATAAAATCATAGAGTTTTAGGTTGGTGAACTGGGTGAGGAAGGTTCTATAGGGACCTTATATTGAGGGTGAGGGATGGGGGCAGAAAGGTTGTGAATCATGTACTGAACTCCTGGAGAAGTGAGAATGACCTGGAAGCTTGGAGATCACAAAAATCAGGATTTAGAGCTAGTGACCTTCAAAGGGATAAGTATTAAATGTGGTGTCTTTTTTTTTTTTTTTTTTTTTTTTTTTTTTTTTTTTTTTTTTTTTTTTTGCTCAGGCAGTTGGTGTTAAGTGACTTGCCTGGAGTCACACAGGGATTTGTCTTTTAATATAATATATTATTGTAGCCATTATATAACTTGTTCTCCTGATTGTTTTTTTCAGCTATTGTCAAATTAACATGCAGCCATTGCTCCCAGTTTGGGGCCACTACAAAAATTAATACTAGGAATATTTTGGTATATATGACTTTTTTAGGGTATATGCCTTGGAGTAGTATTCACACTTTCATCTTCATATGATTTAAATCTGTTAAGTTCCAGAGTCTTTTTCATAATAATTAGCCCTAAAAAATCCTAAAGAATTTGTTGAACTGGCGTTTCTCAAACAGTCCTATTCAGTTGGGATTTTAAAGTTTCTGCCTCATAAGGAAAGAACCTTATGCATTTTTTTTTTCCTGGGAAGGTGAATCAAACTTTGGTCACTCTGAAGTCTAGATTCTAAGTAACTTCTGTATTAAAATAATATATATATATATATATATATTTTATCTCAATCAACTGATTGCAAGTCAGGGAATTTAGGAATGAGATCCACAGTCTGGGTACTTTATTTACTTCATTGATACTGATGGTAATTTTGGTAGACTCTGTCTTCAGTAGATTTAAAAAATACACTTTCACCTCTGTAGGATGTGTTTTAATGCATGTGAATGGCATGATGCTTCTTAAGGAAGCACTCCATTAGAGTTTTTTATCACAATGTATTCTGCATTGGGGTAATCAGAAAAGAGAGGAAGAAAAAGCAAGAAGTAGGGAGACCAAAACTAGAAGGGGAGAAAAATCTACACAAAGGGGGCAAATAAAGAACCCACATGTTGTTCTTTCAACTTCAGGAAAAAGAGATTACAAAGGGATCTTAGGAGGAGAAAGCAGGGATTGGAGATTGGGGACAAGCTATTAGTATAGAACCATGAACTTTGCATGGAGAAATGTGTTTTAAGTGGGAGATGCCGAGTCCCCAAAGGGAAGAGCAATTCCCATCAAAGATAAGGGCAACTTCATGAGTTCATTTGGAAGGTAAGCATTGAAACTATAGTGGAATCTAGAAGAGATTGGAGAGAAAGACCATTAAATCGATGAAAATAGACACAGGGCAGTTTTTAGCCAATGGACACACATTGTTAGGAAAGGAGACTGTCTCTGAAGAGACAATTGCTCAACAGGGAATTGGGGAAATGTCAATAAATTTCAAGCTGAATTTAACAGTTACAAGAATCCTGATTTGGACTTGGGAAAAGTGGTTGGAATTTTGGAACACTTTAAATATTAAGTGTGAGGCAAGAAAGTAGAGTTTTAGGGCCTGCCTGATATACTGGCTCTGTGACCATTTGGCAACTCTATATTCCAGATTTTAATCATTTATCAGATATAAAAACATATATATATATATATATATATATATATATACACATATATATGTGTATGTATGTGTGTGTATGTGTATTTTTATACATATGTAGTATATTGGACAAAGCAATTTGATCCATCCCTTGACTAATGAACAATATGATAATTATATTAAAATATCAAGAGCTGCTAAGTCCTTAACACTGTGCTAAGAATACAAAAAACCTGTTAGGTGTATAAAAACAGTGTATGGGAAAAATGTAAAAAGCTCACATTTTAATGGGAAATAACTGTAGGACTACAGAATAATTGTAAATAGGTATACTTAAATATAGGGTGGTTTGGATTCAGATTTAAATTGTATATAATGCAAACTAAGTTGGATTTAATATATGTTGTTTGAAAATGCATCATGTTGATATTGGTGGAATGACTGATCATTCATCTTTGTTGTGGATACAATTGATGGACAGTAATGCCCAGCCTTTATATCTGACCTGTTACATAAATATTGAAAATTGTACTCTGTAGTGGTTTTTGAATAAAATCAACATGGAACACGCAAAGTGGAAGAAACATGCATGATGTAGTTTTTTGTCCCTAGAGTTAATTTGGAGTTCAACTTGAACTAAGGTTATTAAATTTGTAACAAAACTTTTGTTTTATATTTTAATTATAATTTGTTTTATCTTTTTAAATGTATTTGTTAATGTGTTGCAGAAAATATTATAGGGCTGTGGTATTCTTGGGGAAGGAAGAGTATGATACATATCTAACACCTAGGGTAACATTCCCCCTGAGGATCTGAGTGCTACAGTTAGCTTAAGTGATAGCATTCTATGGGTTTTGATTTACTGACTTTAACTGACAAACCCATGGAAAATCTATCGGTTTTAACTTTTACAGTTTTGAAAGAGTCTAATCTTTGACTAAGGAAGATAAATTGGCCTTAGATTCTAAGCCAAAGGTAAACTATGCATGGGATTTAGGGACGTATTGAGTTTACAGAAAACTTTTTTTTTTTAGGATGTTACCATATTAACAGAATTATATTTAAAAAAAACTATAATAGTATATTTCTAGTTACTTTGTGTTCCTCTTTTGAATTAGCTGCTGTTTAAATTAAGTTTGGACTATAGTATGAAGTTCTTTTAAATTCTATGGAAAAAAAGGATGAGAATTCCCTCCCACACTGGCTGGCCAGCTTTCTTTGTAGGTGACTCTCTAGTGGGATTCAAGATGTCAACACCAAGAGATTTTTAACACTGCAACTGAAAAAGACAACATATGTTCCATAAGCATAAAGAGTGCACTTTGCAGTGCACTACTTGGGGCAAAACATTAAGAATTAATCTTACCAAAGCAGAACTAGAGATCATTACTGATCACAAAATAGAAAATTTCGATTATACCAAACTGAAAAGTTTTTGTACAAAGAAAACTAATGCAGACAAGATTAGAAGGGAAGCAATAAACTGGGAAAATATTTTTACAGTCAAAGGTTCTGATAAAGGCCTCATTTCCAAAATATATAGAGAATTAACTCTAATTTATAAAAAATCAAGCCATTCTCCAATTGAAAAATGGTCAAAGGATATGAACAGACAATTCTCAGATGAAGAAATTGAAACTATTTCTAGTCATATGAAAAGATGCTCCAAGTCATTATTAATCAGAGAAATGCAAATTAAGACAACTCTAAGATACCACTACACACCTGTCAGATTGGCTAAGATGACAGGAAAAAATAATGATGATTGTTGGAGGGGATGTGGGAAAACTGGGACATTGATGCATTGCTGGTGGAGTTGTGAACAAATCCAACCATTTTGGAGAGTAGTTTGGAACTATGCTCAAAAAGTTATCAAACTGTGCATGCCCTTTGATCCAGCAGTGTTACTGCTGGGATTATATCCCAAAGAGATTGTAAAGAGGGGAAGGGGACCTGTGTGTGCACGGGTGTTTGTGGCAGCCCTTTTTGTAGTGGCTGGAAACTGGAAACTGAGTGGATGTCCATCAGTTGGAGAATGGCTGAATAAATTGTGGTATGTGAAAATTATGGAATATTGCTGTTCTGTGGGAGGTGACCAACAGGATGATTTCAGAAGGGCCTGGAGAGACTTGCACGAACTGATGCTGAGTGAAATGAGCAGGACCAGGAGATCATTGTGTACTTCAACAACAATACTGGATGATGACTAGTCCTGATGGATCAGGCCATCCTCAGCGGCAAGATCAACCAGGTCATTTCTAATGGAGCAGTAGTGAACTGAACTAGCTATACCCAGAGGGGGAACTCTGGGAGATGACTGAAAGCCATTGCATTGAATTCCCAGTCCCTGTATTTGTGCACGCCTGCATCTTTGATTTCCTTCACAAGCTAATTGTACAATGATTCAGAGTCTGATTCTTTTTGTGCAGCAAAATAATGTTTTGGTCATGTGTACTTATTGTGTATCTAAGTTATATTTTAATATATTTAACATCTACTGGTCATCCTGCCATTTAGGGGAGGGGGTGGGGGGGGGTAAGAGGTGAAAAATTGGAACAAGAGGTTTGGCAATTGTTGATGCTGTAAAGTTACCCATGTATATATCCTATAAATTAAAGGCTATTAAATAAAAAAAAAAAAAAGGAAAAAAAAAAAAAGAATTAATCTTGAGAGTTTGTCATTTAATTTTTTTTTATTATAGCTTTTTATTTACAAGTTATATGCATGGGTAATTTTACAGCATTGACAATTACCAAACCTTTTGTTCTAACTTTTCCCCTCCTTCCCCCACCCCCTCCCCCAGATGGCAGGTAGACCAATACATGTTAAATATGTTAAAATTAAATACAAAATAAGTATACATGTGCAAACAGTTATTTTGCTGCACAAAAAGTATCGGACTCTGAAATAGTGTACTATTAGCCTGTGAAGGAAATCAAAAATTCAGGCGCACAAAAATAGAAGGATTGGGAATTCTATGTAATGGTTCATAGTCATCTCCCAGAGTTCTTTTACTGGGTGTAGCTGGTTCAGTTCATTATTGCTCTATTGGAACTGATTTGGTTCATCTCATTGCCGAAGAGGGCCACGTCCATCAGAATTGATCAGCATATAGTATTGTTGTTGCCGTATATAATCTGCTGGTTCTGCTCATTTCATTCAGCATCAGTTCATATAAGTCTCTCCAGGCTTTTCTGAAATCATCCTGTTGGTCATTTCTTATAGAACAATAATATTCCATAACATTCATATACCACAATTTATTCAGCCATTCTCCTATTGATGGGCATCCATTCAGTTTCCAGCTTCTGGCCACTACAAACAGGGCTGCCACAAACATTCGTGCACATACAGGTCCCTTTCCCTTCTTTATAATCTCTTTGAGATATAATCCCAGTAGAAACACTGCTGGATCAAAGGGTATGCACAGTTTGATAACTTTTTGAGCATAGTTCCAAATCGCTCTCCAGAATGGTTGGATGTATTCACAGTTCCACCAACAATGTATCAGTGTCCCAGTTTTCCCACATCCCCTCCAACATTCCGCATTATTTTTCCCTGTCATTCTGGCCAATCTGACAGGTGTGTGGTGGTATCTCAGAGTTGTCTTAATTTGCATTTCTCTGATTAATAATGACTTGGAGCATCTTTTCATATGACTAGAAATAGTTTCAATTTCTTCATCTGAGAATTGTCTGTTCATATCCTTTGATCATTTATCAATTGGAGAATGGCTTGATTTCTTATAGAGTCAATTCTCTATATTTTGGAAATAAGGTCTTTCTCAGAACCTTTGTAAAAATGTTTTCCCAATTTATTGTTTCTCTTCTAATCTTGTCTGCATTAGTTTTGTTTGTACATAAACTTTTCAATTTGATATAATCAAAATTTTCTATTTTGTGATCAGTAATGATCTCTAGTTGTTCTTTGGTTATAAATTCCTTCCTCTTTCACAGGTCTGAGAGGTAAACTATCTTATGTTCTTCTAATTTATTTATAATCTCATTCTTTATGCCTAGGTCATGAACCCATTTTAACCTTATCTTGGTGTATGGTGTTAAGTGTGGATCAATGCCTAGTTTCTGCCATATTAGTTTCCAATTTTCCCAGCAATTTTTGTCAAACAGTGAGTTCTTATCCCAAAAGCTGGGGTCTTTGGGTTTGTCAAACACTAGAGTGTTAAAGTTATTGACTGTTTTGTCCTTTGAACCTAACCTATTCCACTGATCAACTAGGCTATTTCTTAGCCAATACCAAATTAACCTTGAGAGTTTTAACAAACACAGACTGGAATAAAGTAACAATAAAATGTCATGGTTGTGAAGTGTCTTTTTGGGTTGTACTTGGTTGTTTCATGTGTAAAACTAAGTATGACTGTGTGTTAATAAAAAGTAACAGTCTTCCTTTTAGGAAATTCCTGTTCCTTTGTACAGAAGTGGTCATTAATGCAAAGATAACAAGAAAACCCAGAAGATGGGCAGGATTATACTATCATTGACAGGTTCCTGGGAGGAGGGAAGGGGGACTTACCTCGGCCTGTCTCTTAAGATAGTGGGAGTTGGATGCTCGGTGGGCTGCACCCCCCCCCAGGCTTCTTCAGCTCAGCCCAGCCATCCTGGACAACCTCCCGGGTGGTTTATCTCTGGAGGCAGGCAGCACCCACAGAATTAGCCAGCCAGGTAATTGTGGACTCAGGAAGTACAGGAGTGACTAGTCTGAATTAAGAGGACAACTTAACTGTGAATTGGACAGGTTCTCCTTGATTCAGAATGGACTCCCTTCCTTGGAACAAGAAAAGCCAGCTTCAAGACTTTCATGGCAGACACTGTTGTCTGTAAGTTACTGTAAGTTGATCTTCAGTATAGAAACGGAGGACAGCCTTGGATCCTTGCAAGAGGCAACATGCGATCAGACTGAATGGGCAGGAGTGGAGGGGGCTGAGCATCTGGCTCCTTCTCTTCCACTGGCTGCCATTTCATCTGCTTCCTTCTTTCCTGCTCCTTAGCTCGCTCTTGTCTCTCGACTGGCCAGAGGAATTGGGTACACACTTTCTCTCTGGCTTAGTTCTGTTCTGGCGCATGGAGCAATGAGGATTTCTGCCAGCAGAAGGAGATGAGTTTCTCCTGGAGGGCTGAACATCAGCTAGCAAGCTTCTCCTTGGCTTTCTTTTTTCCCTGCCTCAACCAAGACTTGGGAGACCATGTGTCACACGTGGAAAAAAGTCCCACTGTGCCCAGGACAAGTATTGATTATTAATCTATTGTCATACTTTTTCCATAAATGTTTTATATTTTGGGAATTAAGCATAAGGGTCTTATTTCCATTATTTAGGAGTCATTTTTTAACAGATAGGCATGTTTGTACTGAGCTAGTAATCTCCAGTATTACTGCACAGGTCCAAAAGGGTTCCACTTAACTGTGATCTTTTTTTGGTGAATAACTGTTCAATTGTTTGAGCAGATAATTTTTCCTAAAGGCCATGAAAGGCTTTTATTGATAAGACTATGACTTTATTTTATGCTACTCTTGTGACCAGTACCCCGAAGATTTCCAAATTATGGACTTTCAACATAGTTGTTGTTATAAGCAAGTGTTTAATATCTGTTGCATTGTATACTATAAAGTTACTACATAAAGGTGTCGCATTATTTCTTGGAAAATTCATCTTTTGAATCAAAACCAAACTAAAGAAAAAACTCCTGATCCTATTGGCTTCATGAATTTTATGAAATTTTTAAAGAACATTTAGTACCAATACTACACAAATCATTAAAAAAAAACCTAAAGTATTATTTGACTAAAACTATAAGACAAGTAGAGTCTTAATTAATAAATCACAGGAGGACAAATCAAAGAAATACAGAACAATATCATTAAAGAACAACTCAAAAATCCTGTCAAATAGACACTTATCAATGAAAACATTCATTATGACCAAGTTGGATATATGCCAATAGGAAAATATTTTTTATAAAAATCAAAAGCATCCCAAACCATGTGATTATTTCAATAGATACAGAAATTTATGTATGCTAAAAGCAAAAACTAAAACATAACATAGTCCTAACAAAGCAAAGGTGCAGAGGGCAGATATTTTTTAATATCAAAACCAAAGGCAGCATAGGGAATGGGGCTACACTAGAAACTTTTCAAATGTAATAATAAAACAAAAGATATACCTTCTCCTATTATTTGATAAAATTCTAGAAAAGCTAGCCATAGCAATAAGGCAAAAGCATATAGAAAGAATAAAGAGGAAATAAAATTTATCATCCATATTGGCTGATGGTTTAGTTAGAAAATCCTGAGTAATGAACAAAAATACTAATTGAGAGAACTTCAGTAAAGTCCCACAAAAATCAATATTCTATATAAAACAAGAAGCAATAGGGAAATATTCAATATAACAAAATGCATGAAATATCTGGGCATCAATCACTAAAGTACACAAAATGCTTTTATAGATTCAATTGCAAGATAATTTTTAAAGAACAATTTAGCTGCAGGAATATGCAATGTTCATGTCTGGAGCATGTTAACATAAAAATAACATCTTTTTATAGTTTTAAATATATATATATAGTTTTATAGTTTATAGTTTTAATGCTTTACCAATCAAAATATCAAAAGGATATTTTTGTTGAGCTAATGTTTCCTATAATCTACTAAATACCTTGATTAGGCAAAACCATGATCCCCAAAGTATTAATTTCTAATATACTGTTAGAACATTAAGATCAATAGTTTTTTTGAATATTCAAATTTCATTCAACTCCTACTCCAATGCCGCCTTGTGAATGAACTAATGAAAAAGTCATTAAGGGCTCACTTGATAGAAAACAATTGTTCAAATCACTAATGGAAAAGGCAATGATGGAGCCAAGTTCAGCTTGAGATAAGCTAGCCTATGTCTGAAATCCCCTGGCCCTGCATGTTTTCTCCCAGGCTTAGCTCAGATATCCCCACCTTCTCTGCCTCCCCACAGCAGTTGATAATGCTCTCTTCATTCAGCTGATTTTGTGAGTACTTAAGAACCTATAAGCTCAAACAGAGGGATTATTTTGAGCTTTGCATCCAGTGTAGGTACATATTAATTGGATACCTGAGGGGACAACTGTGTACGAGGGAACTGCAATCGGCCTCCATCAAGAACTCAAAAATAAACACACTAATAAGCCTTGAAGTGGCTGCTACTCCTAGCACCCCCTCAATCTTCTGCTCAAGTGTATATGTGACTAATACAGTGCCTCATAAAAAGGGGTATTCTAAAAGCCTGAATGGATTTTTAAGCTACTAAAACCTAAAGCGAATGTGTAAGCTATTAAAGCTCAAAACAACACTTGACTTTTGGAATATATGAAACTTAGGACAGGTAGGACGGGCCTCAGTAGTCATGCATTCTAGTCCCCAGAGAGGTTCAGGGTCTTGACCATGGTCATATTGAGATTCAAACTCGGGTCTTCTGATTCTAAATTCAAGGTCCTTTCCCCTACATCATTCTTGCAAAATGCTGTATTTGCTATTTCCTCTTCTGTTCACGTACACACCAGATTTCTGCTTTGAAAATGTGTGGTGGTAATAATCAGGGTCTATTGTTCTGATTCTTTATAAAATCTTTACAGATTTGTCATGCTTTATGGAACAATGATATATTCAGTTAACTACAACATTTCCCCAAATCAGACTTGAAAATGTATTTTTCAATCACAAAACTATTAGGAATGTTTTTGGTGTCCCCCTCCGTCCCCCCTCCCTCCCCCAGAGAGGTAGTGGACCAACTAGGAGAATCCATTTTGTATCATATTGGGCTATAGTCAAACTTATTTTTCAGAAAACTGCACCATTCCTCAAGGAAGCAATATCCGTATTTCCTACAACCTGGCTAATACACAATTTTGTTGTTTTTAATTTTTTTTTGCCAATTTTCTGAGTTAAAAATGATATTTGATTATAGATCAAATAGAAATTTATCATACAATACAGTATAATACAGATTTTAATTCATTTTTGTTACAGTGCTATCCCAATAAATTTTACTGAATTCTTTTTCCCAATCATGTTTTTTTGGGGGCATAATCTTAATTTAATAGATTGCCTAAATTCATCCCACTTGAGTAGGCATAGAAAATTCTTAAGAGTAGGGAACTCTCCCTAGTAATTTAGGTTGCCCCTTTCCCTGTCAGCCTTAGAAAGCCACCTAGAACTGAGAGCTTGGGATCTGCTTAGAACCCCATGACCAATATACACTCCTCAGATGAGTAACTCGCACACAGGTCTTTCTCTCTCTCTTACTGATCAATTTTTCTGTCTTTTGTAATGCAGCACTAGATAGTTTGACAAGCCATTTTCTCCCCCTGAGGCAATTGGGGTTAAGTGACTTGCCCAGGGTCACACAGCCAGGAAGCATTAAGATTTGAACTTGGGTTTTTCTGACTTCACGGCTGGTGCTCTACCCACTGTACCAACTAACTGCCCTTAATAAGCCATTCTTTGATAATTGGAGAGGGCAGTGTGGTTTGACAGAGGACTGAATATACATTTAGAGTATAGTTCAAATCCTGCCTCTGTAACTGTTCAAATTATTGAAACTAAGCCTTGGGCAATTAAGATTTACTTAATGGGTTATAAATGGTATGAATTGATGAAATCTTCAATCCATAACTTTTTTAGGTGGAGGATGAGTTCCATCTGATAGTATGTTTTTTGGTTTTTTGGCTGAGGCAATTGGGGTTAAGTGACTTGCCCAGGATCACACAGGTAGGCAGTGTTAAGCGTCTGAGGTCACATTTGAACTCAGGACCTCCTGACTTCAGGGCTGGTGCTCTATCCACCGCACCACCTAGCTGCCCTGGTATCATTTGTTTTTCCTCTATAAATTTGTTGTAGCCTTATCCAATTCTATTAAATAAACCATCTCATTTTAGTACTATACTGATGTTATTAGAAAAATGTTGATACTTCCCAAATTAATTTTAGGACCTCAACCTATGATGCATAAAACATTCCTCATTAATTAGTTTTTCATTTTCATAAAAATTATCATTTCCTTTACATAGGCTCATTGTGTATCATGGCAACTGCCTTTTATGTTTTCCCCCCTTTTGGTGCCTTTTGGTGTTCCCCCTCCCCCCCAGAGAGGTAGTGGACCAACTAGAAGAATCCATTTTGTATCATATTGGGCTATAGTCAAACTTATTTTTCAGAAAACTGCACCATTCCTCAAGGAATGGGCTCCTTTTCTTGGAAGGAAATTGGAATTTGTTCAAAGCATTACTATTGTAAATGGTATTCTATTAATTTTTACGATTTGCTAGTCACAAAACACATTATTTTTGTAAATTTGACTCAGTACCTTAGTGAACACCTTCCTGTTCTCAAAGGAATTGGACAGGTTTTTTCTTTTGTTTTAAATGAAAAGACAAGACCATGGTGAAAATCAGTAAGGAATATTTCTGAAAAATATAAGAATTCCCTTTATAAGATATTTAACAGATAAATCATTCAATACTTTCAGTGTTAGGAAACTTATTCCCGGGCAAAGTATTTGATAAAGGAACAATGTTCTATCAGAAAACTCTTCTTTAGGCTAAACCAAAATATGCTTTAACTCTTATCTTCCATAGGTCTTAAGATTACCCTGTACCTTAAAATAAGTAAAATATAGCTAAAATCATCAGCAAGCATCATCTGTAATGGGGATATGATCAGGAGTAAAAGAAAGATGTTCATTATCACCTCTCTTATTTAATATTGTATTGAAAATGTTATAGAAATACTATGTTATAGAAATGAGAAGAAAAAAACTCTTTGCAAATGATGTTATACTTAGAAAATCCAAGGGAATCAATTAAAAAAATGCTTGAAATAATGTTAACAAAGTTGCAGGATATAAAATAAATCTATGTAAATCATGAGCCTTTATATTACCAACAAAATCTAGCAGCAAGATAAATTCCATTTAAAACTGTAGACAACACAAAATACGTGGGAGTGTACCTGCCAAGACAAATCCAAGAACTATGAACACAAATATAAAACATTTTACACACAAAATCAGATCTAATTGGAAAATATTAATCATGGGTAGGCTGAGCCAATATAATAAAAAATGGCAATTCTGCCTAAATCTATTCAATGCCATACCAAACTACCAAAATACTTATATAGAAAAAAATATAATTCATTTGGAAGAACAAAAGCAAGGGTATCAAGGGAATCAATAAAACACACACACACACACACAAAAACTCTGATGATACATAGATCTCAAACTGTAATTACCAAAACAATCTGGGTACTGGGTAAGTGTGGTAGATCATAGGAATATATTTAAAACTTCTTAAATTGTGAGTTGTAACTCCATATGGGATCACTAATAATGTGGGAGTGGTCACAAAAAATTTGACAACAGTAAAAAGTATTAATCTGCCAACATGTATGTAAAAAACAAGGACATCAGTAGTATGCAATCTTATTTTTGTCTTCAATAAACAATAAAATTATATGTATACCAAAAAGTTGTTTTAAAATAAACTTCTTTGATTTATAGTAAATGTTTAATTACCTATTTTATATACCTATATACTTGGGATCACATAAAAATTTCTTAGGTGAAAAAGGGTCATGAGTGGAAAAAGAATCCTAGGATTAGCTACAAATTATATTACAGTAAATGATTATAGTAATCTAGTATATGATAAATCCAAAGATCCAAGCTTTTGAACCATAAACTCATTATTTGACAAAAACTGCTGGGAAAGCAGTGTCTATTGCATCTGTATCCCATAGAGATTTAAAAAAAAAAAAAAAAAAAAAAAAAAGATACACATATTTTTAGCAATTATTTTTGTCGTGACAAGGAATGGGAAATTTGAGCAGATGACCATTAGTTGGGGAATGGCTGAATAACTCGTGATATATGAAAATAATGGAATATTATTTTATAAGAAATGAAGAGGCTAATTTCAGAAAACCTGGAAAGAGACTTATATGAACTGATGCTGAGTGTAGTGAGCAGAACCAAGAGAACATCTTACACAGTAACAAGTAACAAGATTCTGTGATGATCAATTGTGATAGACTTGGTTCTTTTCAACAATGAGGTGATTCAAGGTCATTCCAGTAGACATGGGATAGAAAATGCCAATCTGTACAGAGAGAATTATGGAAACTGAATGTTGATCAAATCATATTTTCACCTTTTTTGCTGTTTGTTTGTTCTCATTCTTCCCCTTTTGATCTGATTTTTCTTAAGAAATATGGATAAAAGAATCGCACATGTTTAACCTATATCAGATTGCTTGCTTTCTAAGGGAGGGAGGAAGGGGATAAGACAGGGAGAAATATTTAGAATACAAGGTTTTGCAAAGGTCAACATTGAAAAATAGCTTTGCACATATTTGGAAAAATAAAAAACTATTTAAAAAAACCTGGGAAAACAGGAAACAGTATGGCAGATATTAGGTACAGATTTAACATCTTACACGACATATCAAGATAAGTCAAAATGGATACATGATTTACATATAATAGTGATACTAATCGGACAAACTGATGGAATAATAAAGAATTTAAGACCAAAATAAATACAGTATTACAAAATGTAAAATAATTATTTTATAAAAAGTTTTTGCACAAATAACATCAACACAAACACAATTATAAGGAAAAATTTTTGCAACAAGTATCTCTGATAGACTTAATTTCTCAAATATATAGAACTGATACAAATTTATAAAAATACAAGTCATCCCCCAATTGATAAATGGTTAAAAAGATATGAACAGGCAGTTTTCAGATGAATAAATCAAATCATATAGTCATATGAAAAAATGATCTCAATCACTATTCATTAGAGAAATGCAAATTAAAACAATTTTGAGGTACCACCTCATACCTATCAGATGATTAACTAATAAGACAAAAAAAGGAAGATGTTGGAGGGGTTGTGGGAAAACGGTGACATCTATGTTCTGTTGGTAAAGTTGTGAACAGATTCAACCATTTTGGAGAGCAATTTAGTACCTAAAGGATTATAAAATTGTGCCTACCCTAAAGACATTAAAAAAATTTGTACATATTTATAGCAGTTCTTTCTTGTGGTGGATTAGAACTGGAAATCAAAGCAATGCCCATTAATTGTGGAATGGCTAAACAAACTAAGATTGTAATGGGAATATTATTGTGCTATAAGAAATGACAAGCAGGATGATTTCAGAAAAACCTGGAAAAGACTTATACGAACTGGTGCATGGTAAAATGAACAGAACCAAAAGAACATTGTGCAACATAACATTGTGTGATAATGACTTAGCTATTCTCTGCAATACAATGATGTAAGGCAGTCCCAAAGGACTAATGATGAAGCACACGGTCTGCCTCCAGAGAGAGAAAACTGATATTGTTTGAATACAGAGTGAAGCACTTTCATGTTTTTTCTTTTTTGAATCTTATACAAAATATGAAAATGTTTTATGTAATTGCAGATGTACAACCGATCTCAGGGAAGAGGGATAAAATTTGGAATTCAAAATAAAAATGTGAAAAATTATTTGGGGAAAAAGATTGCTTTCTGAGTGACAACTTAGAACATTTTTTACCTTTGTATTTCTACCACTGAGCATAGTGCCTGGCATATAACAGGGGCTAATAAATGATTGTTGATTTGACTTGGCATTTTGACCATTTCTAGCCCATCTCATTGTCGTAAAAATATAATAAAATAATCTTATTTCTGTATTTTTCATAATATTCACATTTTAAATAAAGCAACTTTCTATTTTTTTGAAGATCTAAAAGCATAACCTGTAATGACTTTTACAACAAAATTCTCCATCAATTATAAAACATTTTTATTGTAATTTAGAATTGTGCTTCTTTCAATGCCAATTTCAAAACCACTAAAAGTTCAGTTTTAATCAAACAAAAATAATTGCAGAAACAGTGACAGAGGTTACCATTTTCAGAGGAAAAAAAAGTATAAAAAAGAAATGAGTGTCTATGGGATTTTCTTCTTCTTCCCTTTAGTGGGTTTGGCAAATAAACTAGGGTCTATCTGTTCCTTTGCTAGTCCTCTGACAGAGAAGAGTCTTGCTGCTCTTTCCTGTAAAGTGCCTCCACACTTAAGTCCCAGTGCTATTAATTCCAATTTAAGTTTATCCAAACCCAACATTTCCATTTCTTCAACTGAGCTGAATGCCAGAAGGTTTATAGGTTCCTGAACATCCTAAAAGAAACAGAAAAAAGAGAAATAATGATTTTATAAGCCACGAAAATACGTTTTTTTTCTTAACTACAAAATACCATTTGATATAATTTCCATCAATATATTTTCTCCCAAAAAGCATTCACTGATATGAATTTTCAACAGCTATTATCAACAATTAAGACTAAAGACCTTTTATATAACCTAGGCCCAAAAATAAGCACCACTTTTCACTTTTAAAACTGTCACACTTGAGATGTAAAAGGGCCATCCTCAGAGAGAAACAGAAAAAGAAAGAGGGGAAACTCTGGAGGCTGAAAGTCAATCCATCAAAGGATAATATTTTCACCTGTTGTTGGCTTTTTTTTTTTTCCCCGTGGTTTTTAAAACCCTTTTGATCAGATTTTTCTTGCACAGCATAACAAATATGGAAGTATGATTAGAAGAACTGCATATGTTTAACCTATATCAGATTGCTTGCTGTCTTGGGGTGGGAAATGGTAAGTGAAGGAGGGAGAAAAATTTGGATCACAAAGTTTTTTTGCAAAGATGAATACATATTATCTTTGTATATATTTGGAAAAATAAAATAGTATAAGAGAATATTTAAAATATGTAAGATCACTTAGCTCAATCTCTTCTCCCCTTTCATCCATTAAAGATACTTAAAAAATGCCTCATCACTGTTATCTAAAAATGGTATCTCAATGAAACTGCCAATATGAACTCATTAATGCTAGTAATTTGTCTCTTATTCTAACTACATTGTCAATTTAATCAAAACAAAATATTTTTAATGTGGCAGGTAAGGTAAGATTCTTTTCCCTTAGAAGTGTTAACTCTGAACAAGAATGTTTCCTCTTAAGTTACTTTGAGATGATAAAGTTTTTTTCCCCCTCTATTTCCCAAGATAATACAGTAAACAAAAAATGCTTCTACATCATGCTTGGAATGCCATTTGCAAAGTAAGGAGTCAGGATAGTTACCAGGACAGAGCTTTTCTTAATGTAAGGAATAAACTCCTTTATATGTTAGCTAACCAACTGTGATACTCCAAAATGGTGGGATGGAGAAATGAGAATATTCTTCCCTACAAATCACTTTTTTTGTTGTTGTTGAAACAGATAAGATTTATTTAGAAGAGATTATAGATGAAATGAGTTCAATAGATACCTGGAATGGCAAATATGAAATAGTCTTGAAAGATCAGAGAAAGAGTTTTTCAATAATTAATGATGAAAAGAGAACTTGCCATTTACCAGGAGAAAGTAAACACTCCATGAGGTTGGAGCATGCCCTTAGCTTTACCTACAAATAACTGAGAATTCAAGAAGGGGTAAGTAAAACTGCCTAGACTGACTAAAGCCAGTTTTATTATTTGTGACAGAATTCCACTAACAATGCTCAAGTAAATTGTAGAAAATTACACATGTCATTTTGAATACAAGTTGATTTTCTTCCAATATTTTTCCAAATATTATTTTATAGTTTTCAACATTCATTTTTGTAAAACTTTGTGTTCTAAGTTTTTCTCCTTCCCTCCTTCCTCCTCCAGTTATGTTAAATATGTGCAATTCCTTTAAATATACTTACATATTTGTTATGAAGAAAAAACAAAGAGGTGAAAACATTGTTTTTGATCCACAATTCTCTTTCTGAATGAGATTGGCACTATCCATCCTAAGCCTATTGGAATTCTTTTGAATCACTACACTGTTAAAAAGAGCCAAGTCCATCACAGTTGATCATCACAATTTTGTTGCCGTGTACAATGTTCTCTTGGTCCTACTCACTTCACTCATCATCAGTTCATGTAAATCTCTCCCAGCCTTTCTGAAATCAGTCTGCTCTTTATATTATACAGAACAATAATATTCCATGGCATTCACATACCATAAGTTATTCAGCCATTCTCCAACTGATGGGTATCCACCCAGTTTCCAGTTTCTAGCCACTACAAGAAGGGCTGCTACAAACATTTTTGCACATGTGGGTCCCTTTCCCTCCTTTAAAATCTTTCTTTGGGATATAGGCCCATTATAGATACTGCTAGAGTATACAGTTTTACAGCCCCTTGGGCATAGTTCCAAATTGCTCTCCAGAATGGTTGGATCAGTTTTCTACTTCACCAACAACGTATCAGTGTCCTAGTTTTCCCACATCCCCTCCAACATTCATTATTATCTTTTCCTGTCATTTTAGAGAGGTGTGAGGTGGTACCTCAGAGTTGTTCAAGCTGTTGATGTATAGAATCAATGATGCAAAAAAAAAAAAAAAAAAAATCAAAGAAATTATACTACTGTTTCAGATTTTATCCTGAGACTTGTTAAATGTAAATATGATCTTCCTAAAATCTATCCAAGAAAAACAATTGAAAGCATACTTTGGAACCAATTCTGAACAATACGAAATGAAAATTATGTTATTAAAATTATGATAGAATGCTGAGTCTCTAAAGTTTGGATGCCCACTCATTCAAAAAGTGGGCTCTCTTCCCCTGAAAGCCTTTTCAAATATTCAAACTGGATTTTCTACTCCAGAGGAAAGAAGGAATCACTACTGTGGTCTTAAGATAAGACATTCACTATCCAATACACTGGCACCATCTAGTGGTCATAAATTTCCAGCAGCTCCTAATGGAAGACTTAGAGAAATAACTGAAGCACAAGAACTTATTTATCACTAAATAAACGGCTTGAGCCAGAGAGCCTTTTCACTAAGTGACTTAATGACTAAAAATTACAAAAACAAAAACAAAAACAAAAAAAATACTAAACAGTCATGTTTCTTATTTCCATAAATATGAGAAGAAAATAGATTTCTAAGGAAACTATGCTTAAGAATTTGTCTTACTTTGTTTCCTGTCGGGCTTCCCTCGGGTTTATCAAGCGGCACCTTTTCTGGGTCTTCTTCACTTGCTCTTTTGTTTCCTCCTCCTCTGTCCTGTGCTGTATTTGTCTCTCCTTCCCTCTCTGCTACAAATGGTTCCTTCTCTACATTCATTTTTCTTTCTACTTCCATCTCTTCCATCTTCTCGGTGGGCATCCTGCTCCCATCCCCACACAGTTCAGCTGGGGCAACACTGTCAGAGAGGTTGGTGGGCACCTGTAGCTTTTCTGATACATTCACACCTAAGGAATCCTTACAACTCCTGGAAAATTCTTCTGCCTTGTCAGCATTCTCAGTATAGCCATTGGGTGAGTGGAAGCTCATTCCTGAAGTGCTGGGGACTTCTTCACTGTCCCCATCATCTGAACTTCCTTCATCCTCCAGGCCTTCCATGCCCATCCTATCAGAAAATAAACAATATACTTTAAACTACATAGTTTTGAAAGATGGTGCTATTTATTTGTCCAGGAGAAAGGCTCAGCATGATCAAAAAGAGCCTAACTAGCTAAAGTAAGAAAAATTTAAGGATGTAGTATACACAGTGGTATAAAAGATTCAGAGCCTAGAAAGTACCTTTCTTAATGAATCTTTAATTTTAGTAAATTATATTTTATTCAAGTTTTTATTCTAAAATTATCTCAATTTTTTTAACTCTTCTAAATGTATTAATATTCCCCCCAGATACATTTAAAACAATTATTTTTCATTTGTTTTAAAAACTTTTGAGTTGCAGATTCTCTCCCCCATCCCCACCCTGTAGTTCCCATTAAGAAACCGCATGTGAAGTTATGCAAAACATTTTCATAAGTTATGTTGTGAAAGAAAATATAGAACCACTATAAAAAACAAACAAAAAAAAACTTTGAGAGAGAAAGAAAGAGAATGAGAGAATACTCAGAAAATCTGTATTCAGATACAATCAGTTCCTTCTCTGGATATGGACAGGATTTTATATAAGTCCTTCAATTAGTTGTGGATCATCATACTGCTGAGAATAGCAAAGGCATTTACAGTTGATTATCTCAGCACATTGCTATTTGTTCATCTCAATCTTAAGAAACTGGATAAAGCCACAAGTAATTAAAAAGAGATACCAAAAATTTTACATTTTTAAAATCCATTTTTCTTCTTCTTGCTTTTTCTCTCCTCCATTAGGGGGGGAAAAAAGAATAGAAAAAAGTCTTATAAGAAATATCTATAACCAAGCAAAATAAATTCTTGTGTTGGTCACATCCCCAAAATACATGCCTCAATTTACACTCTGAGTCTGTCAGGAACATGTTTCATCATGGGTCCCCTGGAACTGTGGTTAACCACTGCATTCATCAATCTTTTAAAGCTGTATTTCTTTACAATGTCGTTATAGAATGAAGTGATTAGAACTAAGAGAATAATATATCAATTCATACTAGACTCGGGTTTCTCTGAAATCATCATTTCTTATAGGATTCCATTTCAGTCATTCTGTAATTGATAAGCATTCTTTTAGTTTTCAGTTCCTACCCTCCCCCTCCCAAAAGAGCTGCCATAAACAGCTTTAAGAATTCTTTTTCTCTTTGTTTTATTACTTTGGTATAAAGGCTTAATAGTGTTTTCAATGGGTCAAAAGGAATGAAATTTAGTTTGGGGGCATAATTCTAAATTAGTTGGACAAATTCATAACAGCAACAGTACAATAATGTATCTGTTTCCCAACATTTGATAGCTCCTCTAATATGTCATTTTCTGTTTCTGTCAATTTTACTAATGTGAAGGGTCTAAGTTTAACCTCCAAAGAAAGAGTTATACTTTGCAATTCTCTAATTGTTAGTGATTTGGAACATTTTTTCAAATGATTATGATAACTTAAGATTTTTTTCTTAGAAAATAATTTGTCATATTCTTGAACCATTTCTCGAGGACTTTTTTTTAACTGAAGAATAATGGCAAAAAAAATTAAAAATTAAAAAAGGAAAAACAAAAGTAAGCCAACAGAAAGAATCACACAAAACAAATAATCTTATCTTATCTACTGGACAGTATATAAATATGAGTTCTCCCATAAGCCAAAAAACCCTGAAAATGAATATATTTTCACTTCATTGATTTTTCACTCTGGTTATAAGAAAAAGAACTTTATTGATTCTATTTCTGTAGCAGTCTTTAACAGCAGTATTTCAGCCATTACTATTAAATTAAGCAAAGTAATTAAGTATTTCAATTTAAAGGCTGTGTACAGCTCTGAAAAGATTTCTAGAATTCAGAACTAGGAGATCACTGAATATAACTTCGCTATAATATTGTTAAGGAAACTGAAACACAGGGAAAAATGATTTAACTTCAAGTCACAGATATAGGAAGAATGAGTGCCAAAAGGCAAACCAAAGTAGTTTGATTCTAAATTCCAATCTCTTTCATTTTACTCTTTTTGAGTACCCATTTCATTATCATATAAAAATTTTTACATAGGGCTAACAGGTGGTTTCACAGTCATTTAGTCAATAATTCAAATACTGTAATTTGCAACTAATATTATATAACTTACCAGAAGCATTTCCTTTTCTTTGATTTGACTCCACCACTTTTATCAGGTTCATTAGGTCGTTTCCTATTGTCACTAATCTCAGGTGACACCATTTTGCTGGAGGCAGCCTGCATACCTGACCAGAAAATTGAACAATTTAGTTTTTCCAACTAAACAATTTATGAAAGATGTCTATGAGAAGTGTCAGTTACACAGAATTCAATACATGCAATTAAAACATGTATTATGTACCTTATTATTAAGTTACGCGTTTTTGTTTGCTGAAGCAATTGGGGTTAAGTGACTTGCCAAGAATCACACAGCTAGTAAGTGTTAAGTATCTGAGGTTGGACTTGAACTCAGGTCTTTCTGACTTCAGAACTGGTGCCCTCCCCACTGCACCATGTAGCTGTCCCTAAATTTCCCTTATAAGGTATGTGTTTCACACTGAAGACATGAAAAAAGTTTGATATAGACCTTGCTCTCAAAGTAGACAAGGGAAGTGGGAAAAAAAAAAATAATAATTTGAATGGTGGTATTAATTTCAGATAAAGATTTTCTGAGAGTATTTTTAGGTCATGCTGTCTTTTTTCCCCATTTTATTAAACATTTCCCAATTCCATTTTAATAATGTGGGGTTGTTCTTTTTTATAATATATGATGGTTCTCTGGGAGGTTTCTTGGGGAGGTTTTCTGGAGGCAGCCTTAGTTTCAGTTCTGTGTACTAATCACCTCAAATACAGCCAGGTGTTAAAGTAGTTCTTTATTGTTTCTTCCAAAATAGCCCAGTTAGCTTTCTTTTGATTTAGAGAGCTCTTGTTGCTAGCTTCAGCCTCTCTGAATCTTGGCTCTGCCCGACTGCAGATTAGCTTCTCAATCTCCCGAACTGAACTCTCACTCTGTCAATCTTCTGAAGTGACTCCTGGCTCTAGCTCAACTCCAAGTTGCGGCTTCTTCTGAACTGACTGACACTCCCCTCTCAATCTTTTCAACTGAACTGTGCTGAGTGAGCTCAGCTGTTTTTATGCTCTCTCAAAGGTTGACTCCTCCTCTGAGAGTGGGATTATGGAAGATGTGAATTCACAAAGTTACAAAGTTAACTTTGTGAATCTCCCATACTTGTGAACTCCCATGTGTGAGCTAATATATGAATTCTTAAAGGTGCAAACACAAGCATTATTTCTATCAATATTAGTGACTTATCACCTTGTAAGGATTCGCTCCAATGTGTGAACCAATAAGCACGGTATCAATTCCACTGAGTTATCACCTTGTTTCAAGTTCATGGATTGGTGCTCCCACACTCACCTTTGAGGACTGAGTCCTCCAAGCGCTCAGCCATCTCATGACACTGCTGCTGGTAGTCAGGACTGGCAAAATGATGCTTGGGCTCCACCAGTTTCCGCTGCAGCCTCTCTAGGCGCCTCTGCTCCTTTTCTGCTTCTCGCTCAGCTTGCTGCTTTACCCATTCAGCCATTCTGGAAGGGGAAAGTCAACAAGCGCAACTTGCTTATATGGCAAATGATAAGTAGCAATGGGACAAGGGATGGGGGATTCCAGAAAAGAGTGTAAATAATTAAAATGACTATGGGGCTGAGGCTGAAGGCAGAGAAGTCAAGTCAGGGCTGAGAAAGTCCTGAGCTAGAGACTCTGCCTGGAGGTTTGGATGGTGGAGAAAGACAGGTCTAAGAAGGGGAAGGAAGAAGCAGGAGAAAAGAGAAAGAAGGAAGTTACAGTCACACGAAGGGTCATTGGAGTTCCCATTAGATATTGGTGGGCCAGGTGAGATCTGGCATATTGCCATTTCTATGTGGATAGAGGGAGGAGGGGGTCATAGGATTGAAGGAGTTTGAAGGTGTGCCTGTACGAATATTAAAGTTCTCTAGCATAAAGGCAGCATTTGAAGAGCCACCATAATTTGGATTGAGTAGAAAAAAAACTAAAAAATTGTAGATGCTACAATTATCCCACAAAAAAAGGAACTGAGGCCATCAACTACCAATCCATATGCTTACTTGCTTCTCTCTACAAAATGCCTAAGGAAATGATTTAAATGATTATCTAGACCGATGCAAAGTGAAATGAATAGAACCAAATTGATGAGAACATAGATCCATTTGAGTACTTAAGTAAGCTCATAAAGGTATGCTTCCAAGGATATCTTTCATTGTTAGCTCAGGCTAGCAATGCTCCTTGCTTGAATTATAAAGGCAGGATGCAAATGTAAATAGAAGATTTCACACTGATCTTTTTGTCAGTGACTTGCAAGACTGTTTAAGATTCTGAGATACCTTAAGGAACACCTTAAGTGTGCTAGTCTTTTAGGTATCCTTCTCCAAGTAAAATACAGATTATATAACTACTCACAGGGTACAGTTTCCAAGGAAAGTTTATTGTTTTTAATCCTTTAGGATCTTCAAATTCTGTAAGAAAAGTATCCTGCTATACACAATAGACCAGCTAAAAGTGTCTTTCACAATGAACTCAATATGAATTCCAACCTAGTTTTTCAGGTTCAGAAAAAAATCAAAGAAAACAGAATTTTCTGAACTGTACACTATTAGGCAATGTCTTTCTAGAAACACAATCGTCTCACATTTAATGCTGGATACACTAATTTTTTTTTGAAGTTGATTTTTAAAAATTTATTTTTAATACCCATTGCTTTATGAATCATCTTGGGAGAGAAAAATCAGAACAAAAGGACAAAACCACAGGAGCGTTAAAAAAGCAGGAAAAATATGTGAACCTACAGCATGTGTTGATTTACATTCAGTCTCTTTAGTTCTTTTTCTGGATGTAGATAGCATTTTCTGTCCAAAGTCTATTGGGATTGCTTTGGATCACTGGAACCACTGGGAAGACCCATATCTTTCGTAGCTGACCATCACACGTTCTTGCTGTTACTGTGCACAAATGTATTCCTGGGTCTGCTTGTTTCACTTAGCGTCAATTTGTGTAAATCTTTTCAGGACTTTCTAAAATCAGCTTTTTCATCATTTTTTACAGAACAATAATATTCCTTTGTCTTCATATACCACAACCTGTTCCAACTATTCCCCAAATGATGGGCATCTACTCATTTTCCAATTGCTTGCTATGGACACACTATTTCTAAGAGTACTTTTAATCTTATGATTATGGTGACTTAGTGTTATAACTCTCACCTGTAACGTGGGAGACATGGTATTCATTCTGATCAAAGCAATAAAAAACTTTTGACACTGGAAAACTGAGTGAATGCCCGTCAGTTGGGGAATGGCTGAATCACGGCATATGAACGTTATGGAATATCATTGTTCCATAAGAAACGATCGGCAGGATGATTTCAGAGAGGCCTGGAAAAATTTCAGAAAGTGATGCTAAATAAAGGGAGAAGAACCAGGAGATCATTATGCGTGGCAACAACAAGATTACACAATGATCAGTTCTGATGGATGTGACCCTTTTCAACAATGAGATGATTCAAGTCAGTTCCAATGATCTTGTGATGAAGAGAGTCATCTACAAGAAGAGAGAGGGGTGTGGGAATTGATTATAGATCACAACAGAGTATTTTCACTTTTTGTTGTTGTTATGGTTTGGTTGCATTTTATTTTCTCTCATTTTTTTTCCCTTTTTGATCTGATTTTTCTGGTGCAGCAAGATAATTGTATAATTATGTATGCAAATAAACTCCTGAGAAAGCACTGTGGTTCACTGAAAAGAACACTAGCTGGGATTCATTAAATTCCAGGAATTCCCTTAATACATCGGTGTAATTTTAGGCATGTCACTTTCCCTTTCTAGCACTCAGTTTCCTCATCTGTCAAATAAAAGGACTGAACTAGATGACCTCTAAAGATCTCTTCCAAATATCTATGAAGCCATAAATTTGAGGGGAAACATTCAAAGTTTACATTTTTTACCTTTATAGTTAAATATAAGACTGTAGTTTTTAGGTAGCTTAAAAAAAGTTATCTTACGCCTTTTCATGGTTGACATCTCTAAGTCTCCTTCCGCTGAGATCTCGACATGCTTCTCGATTAGTTGTCTTTTCAATCTGAGCACCAAGTGCTCGAAGCATAGATCCAAAACCTGAGAAAAAAAATGATAAAATTTCAAATGAAGAATTGTCTAATAAATATAGATTTGATCTTTTTTTTATTTCAAAGTTGGTAATTTTGATAGTGCTAGCTAGATCTTATAACACTATCTGTTAGTTTTAATCAACTTGGGGGAAGGGGAGAGAAAAACCCATTAAAAAAATGATAATACACTATTATGCAGTTTTATCTAAGGACTATAAAGCATTTTAACTGTATGAAAAGTTGCACTACTAACAAATCTAAAGATTAAAGATGATCTTGAAAATTTTGCAAAACAAATTAAGCTTCTGACCACACTAAGCAACATACAGAAAAAGATTTGCAAGCCACTTTTTCCAATTAAATCTTTTTTCCCCCCCTTTTTTAGGTTCTCTTTTGTTAGGGAAAGCATTCTTTCTACCAACAAAAGCCCTTATATTCAGCTAAAATATTCCAAAAGCACAGGCAGCCAAGCCAAGGTTCTAAAATGAATAGCTCTGGAAATCATTTGGTAGATGGCAGAGTACCTAAAACAAATTAATTTTAAGCTATAACTAGTTAATCTAATGAGTTCCCCTATAAGATTCAAAGTAGTCAAATACCTAAAGTTTTTATTTCCTAAGATCCAAAGAGATGTTGTGTATTATATCTAGAGAAATCCTAAGAAGCATTTATGCAGTGTTCACTTCCCTAATTTATTCCCCCATCCCATCTCAAATATTTCACTGTAGACAAATTATTCCTGCAAAGTGAAACCATAATCTTTCTGCTGACTCTTTGCTTCACTTTCATTTCCAGTCCAGGAATTCTAGTAACTTAAGTAAAAAAACTGGTAAGAGCAGAAATATTATGAAAATATTCTTTCTTTTAAGAACAATCAATTACTTCTCTTCAATTCCTAATAGCAAAACTTTCAAAGAGCAGTAATTATCAGAATGCTAGGGAAGAAGTTATTCCTTTTAGAAATTAAGGAAAGGGAAAATATTTAAATGGGAACAAAAATAATAAGTACATAATATTCAGATATATCACTCCCATTGGTAATAGCAAACATTAGTTACCTCCTTTTCCTCCACAGAGTCTGGGTTCCAGACTATAAACTGCTCCATATTGAACCACATCTTCAGTATTAATTAACTGTCCATTACATTTTATATAAAAGCAATCCACTGGAATACCCTAGATACAATAAAGACAATTTAGATACAATAAAAAGTCCTTTAAAAAATGCCAAACATCCTTTAAAATGAGTGCAAATAAGATCAGAAAAACAGTAATTGTATATATACTGACTATGTATACAAAGTCAACTGCAGCCTAGTTTCAGGTGGACTAAGAAGGTGACACAAATCAAATCATTTGTTGGCTTGATATTATCACATACTAAGGGTTTTATGTGAGATATTAGTCTATTTTGTATCCTTTTTTGTTGACAATTAAAAATGAGCCTATGAATGTAAAAACAAAAAATACAAAAGAAAGACATTATAAATATTGGATCGTAGGCATACTTCAACTAAGATTCTTGGAGCATATTTTAAAAGATTCATACCCCTTTCAGTTGCTACCTTCTGTAGCACAGCATCTGGCTTGGCCGTACGAAGAAGTTTTAGGGCCAAAATCAAATTACACAGTGATTTCCATAAAATATTTTTATACCAGTGAAATCAAGCTAAAATGAATTATAAAGGAGAACCTTTAAAAGGAGGAAAACAAATCACCAAAAGGCAACATGAAGCCCGAGATGTGGGGAAACGAGATGGAAAAGGAAGGTTGCCTTGGATGAACACTTTTGCTGCTCTTTTTTTTTTAAGCACCAGCTGGCTCTGCCAGCTGCCTAGCGTGCAATAGCCCTGGCTCCCCCCTAAAGCACCAGGTTAGCTTCACCTGACTAACAATTTAACACGTTCCAGTGATACAGTGAAGGGTAAAAAAGGCACCAAAAGTTTCCCGTCCCCTCCCGCCTGGACTATCCGAACAGCCCTCTACCCGCCTGACCCTTCCCACCCAGATCTGCCTCTTAATAAACTCTGAAGCGGATCTCGTCACCACCCCTGCCTCCTTTTCCAAGGCAACCTCCCTGCTGCCCTCAGCATCAATTATAAAACGCTTTGGTTTTCAAGCGGCTTCACAAGCTGGTCCTCCCTTAGCCGCCCCCCCCCCCCCACGCCCCCAGGGACTGGCGCCGGTGCCCATTTCCTGACTCCAGTCGTTTCCTCTTGGTTTCACGCCGCTCTCTTTAAGGAGTCTTAGAGAAGTCTCCTCTGCGGCCGCTCGGGACACGCTAGTTCTGCTCTCAGAGCGGGGACTCGCACCCGGGTGCCCGGCGCCAGCGGCCCCCCCCCGGGACCACTTAAGTTCTGTGAGGCCGTTCATCGCCGCGGGGATCCGAAACGCCAGGAGCAGCTCTTTCTAGGCTGTGCTCCGGCCTGCCAAACACCGAGCGCGCTGCGAGCCTTCCCCAGAGCCCCGTGCGCACGTTTCAGAGATACTGGGCTGGGGAAGCGGACGGGCCCGCTGAGAAACAAACGTTCCCTCCCCGTGGAAGGGCCCAGGGCTTCCAGAGGTCCTTCACCGCTGTTTGTTTAATGTGTCAGAAAGAAACCAGAGCCAGAAAAGGGCCCGCAAACGCAGCCCCACACCAGCACTAGGCCCCTCCCGGCGGCTGCGGCCAGGGGGATGCCGGCCCCTGCAAAGGCCGGGCGCCGGGCAGACAGAAGCGAGACAGTCCCCTGGACAGCCCGGCCTAGCAGGGCCCGCCCGGCTCGGCCCCGTCTGGGGGGGGACCCCTGGGCAGGGCCTACGCCGCTCGCACCTCCCCCCTCTTTTCCCTATCCCTTACCCTATGCCGGCACTGGGAGCGGATGAAATCCCACGCTGAACCTCGGGCCGAAGACCACGGCACTGCCCAACACTCGGGGCCGGGGCCGCGGACTAACACCGGCTGTCCGGCCGCCATTTTCTCGAGCCGGCAACCCTAAACGCGACGCGGCAACCGCGTCTGGCGCGTCCTGATGACACCCAAAACGGCCCCCCGCCCCGCCCCGCCCCAGCCTACCTCCTTCCCCGCCCCCCACCCCACCCCCGCAAAGCCTCGCTCCGCCCTCTCAGCCGTTTCTTTCCTCCCCCACTCGCCTTCCTTTCCCTCTCCTCCCCAGAGGGGAGTCACGTGACCCGAGCCTAGCCGAAGCTCGGGCGCGGAACAGGAAAAATCTGGCGGAGGCCGATAAGAGAACCAGGAACCAGGGCGAGGCGTTGCTAAGGGGCGGTTGCTAGGGCGGTGCTCGGGGGACTCGCTCTATATAAGGGCCGAGGCCGCTACTGGCTCTGAGTACGCCTTTCTTCTGCTTGCTTGTTTGTCTACAATTAGCGAGCCGAGGAGCCCGGCCTTGTGGTCACGTGCGTCCTCGCAACCAATCCAGTGCTTTGTTGTAGGCAGGCGGGCACTAAGGCCGGAGGAGAGCTGCGGGGCCTCGGTTCGGTTGGGCTACGGTGGGGGCTGGCGGCCGGGGGTGGGAGAAGGGCCTGGGCCCACCTCGGGCAGTCGTTTCCATTTATCTCATTCCCTCTTCCGACCCATAGACAGCCGCAAGTTTCACACCCTAATAGTCCCGTGGTCCTAGAGGAGACCCTCCCCTAAACTTACTAGGGGGCGGGGCGCCCTTAGCCTGCGCTAAAGGCTCCAGATGCAGGCCGGCCTCCTCATGTGCGCGAGTGTTCGTTTCCAACGCTTCGAAAAATGCAGAACATTTCTAGAAATGGGTCGTAGCGGAAGGTCAGGCGGGATTCTACGCCCGCACCTTGTCTCTGACCTCCATTTTGACGTGTTGGTCCGGAGAGGTGCAGTCTCTGCGGATAAACACGCTTGACTTGTGCACATCTATGGGGGAAAAAAAAATCTAAGAACGGCTTAAACACAGAGATCCTGTGGGCAATAGCCGAATTTCGGGGTCTCTGAAGCTCTAGCGTTCGGCTTCATCTCACTTTTGTCAGGAACCGGAGGGTCTCGAGCAGGACGACACAGGAAGGGTGAGGAGGAAATCGACAAACAAACAAACAACAACAAAAAACCCCGTGGTGTGGTTGTGCTTCCTGCTTGGAACGAGGTGGTTCTCCTATAGTCTGAGGCGTCCTGAGGGGACGGAATTAGAGACTGTCCTCGCGTTGGGTTTCCCAGAGAAAAACGAGGTTTAACGGTTCTGCCTCTCTGAGGTCTGTAGTACCATTTGCACCTAGTAAAAGGTAGGCGTTTTTCCAATTCCAAGTGGATCATTTTGCACCTTTTACTAATGTGTGAGGATGAATAACGTGCTAAGTTCTTCCCCGACCCCGCCTCCATTTAACGGTATACAAAGTAGGAGACTGAGCACCCTCCCCCCTCTTTTTAAATAATAAACTGCTTATAGAGAAATGTTTTTGTTCTTGCTTTTATTGGAGGTTTGAAGAAGGCGGGAAATGAGATGACTATTGACTGACTGAAGGACGGAGCTTGTTTAAAAAGCTCGGTCAGCTGGTTCTGAAGTCAGGCATGAGAATGAACTCTTCAGCTGAAAACGGAACGTACTTGAACGTTGAGAAAAATCAAACAGCTATGAAGAATTCGGCCACTGAGAGAGGATTTTGTTGTTGTTTTTATGCCTCTCTTGCCATCCCATCAGCCTTGGCATCTTGCAGTGGGGCAGCTTGCTCGGGAGGGCCCCATAGAAGCTGATGTCCTCAGTGGAGAACTGGCCCAGAGAGAGTCCAGCTGGGAGCTGAGCTGAGCTGCAAAAAGGAGCAGGCCCAGGGAGCCAGCAGAGCGGCCTGCCCAGTAGAGGCACTGTGCCCACAGCGAGCACTGGAGGAGAACAATAGGAGAGAAAGCATCGGGGCCCTGTAGGGTTAGATGTGTGACTTCTCTTGGCCCTATCACCACCACATGTCTGCCGCAGCGCTAGTTAATACTCTGTGTGTTCACCTCCATTTTCCACTGATAGCATTATGTAGGGAAAATGTCCAGGTTTATAAAAGAAATGTTGTGTTACTATTATGCCATTCAGTGAATGCTTTTGCTTTGACCTATCATCTGGCCCACTATTCATCATCTTTTATACTAGGGTAGATTCTTGTGAACTTTTAATGTAGACTCCAAAAAATACCCTATGATTTCCTTAGTGTAGGAAACTCGGAGATGAAAAAACTTCCTCTACCAACTCAGTATCTCCTCTGCTACTTACAAATCTAAAGAATCACCTAAGGCACTGAGAGTCACTCATCGGGGTCGCACTGTCAGAAACCGCAGCTGAACTCAGGACTTCTAGCTCCAAGGCTAGATCTCCTTTGACCGTGCTGCCTCTCTTGTATTCTCAATACACTCATACATGACTTTTTATCCCAGGGAATTAAGAATACTATGTACTAGTATTGTTGGCTTCCTTCTGTAAAAAGAAAACGGGAGCACTATTTTCCAGATTTCTGCTCTCTGTGGTAAACTGATGACTTTGACAGTCACTAGTAAAGGCTCACAGTTATGTGTCTTTAAACCTCACAGTACTGAGAAGTATATGCTATTACTATCTCCATTTTATAGATCAGAAAATTGAGCCTCACAGAGGTTAAGTGCCTTGAGTCAGAGAGCTATCAAATATCTGGGGCAGGATTTGAACCCAAATGTTTCTGATCCGCTATTCCACACTGCCTCCTCAAAATGGAAATAACTTGCAAGAAAGATTCATCTCAAATCTGTCACACTACCTTGGGGCAAATCATTCCTCACTCAGAAACTCCCTCTCTGTAAAATGAGGGTGGGATTAAGATCTCTTCTTTACCTAAAATCTTATAATTTAGCCAGGCATACAAGACATAGCAGTAGAAGAAGGAAAAAATGAGACTTAGCAGAGAGGAAGGTCTAATGATTGAGATATCATTCCTGGCCAACCTACAAAGATTACTGATTGGCCGCAGCAGACTCCACCTACTCCAGAAGAATGTCATAGAAGATAGACATGAGAAAAAAAGAGAATGAATAGTGGCTACAATTTACCTTAACCAATGTTGTTTTATCTCCTTTGTGAATGTATAAAGCAAATAGGTAATGATAAAAAAGCAGGTATCTCTAGTTCCTAAATATCTTGTAGGTCAGTCAGTAAGCAATTATTAAATTTTTACTGCGGACCAACCACTTTTAAGCAATGGAGACACAAGAAAAAAGCAAAAGCACAGTCTACTCTCAAGATACATTCTAAGAAGGGAGATCACTTTACAAATAACTATATCCAAGATAAATATACTGTAAATGGAAATTGAGGCCATATAGTATAATTTAACTACCAGGAAGTGACAACAGCAGATGGACTGTGCTGCTGTGTGGTAAATTTGTGACCGAGTGACTCAATTTTTACCACACAGGCCTTTGGCATAAGGAGACAGACTGGTACAGTCTCATAAATAATGGCAGATCTTCTAAACCAGTCAAACACAATTTGTGTGTGCTCAATAGGGAAAGAAAGGTACTTTCTATGAGCACTTATTAAGCATTCTATGTGCAAACCTCTATGAAAGTATGTGCAGGAAGTCCCTGCTAAAATGAACCTAAGAGTCTAAATAGGAATAAGACATACAAGTAACTCTAATAAAAAATAGGACAGAAGAGTGTGTAAGAAAGGTACAGATGCTGTGCAAGGTGGTGGGAGGCAGAGGAGAATGGAGATTATCTGGGACAAGAAGGATCAGGAGGACTTCAGAGAGGAGGTACAGAAAGGACAATTGAAGACAAGGGAAATGGGAGATTACACATCGACTCAGCTAGCATGTAAAATACTTAGAAGGCTAAGTGTGATGAGGAAGTAAGGTAGATTGGCAGTTGATTGTAAAAGACCTACAACTCTTAAGTTATTGACTGAACATTTTTAAAAGGTACTGGAAAAAAAAGTGTAGTTCAGGGGCCTGATATGACATTTTTCATTGGAAAATCATTAGAATCATCGTTGATGACAAAGGTCACCAGCTGTATATAGGCTGACTTGTCTGGTATGAGAAAAGCAAACATATCATAAATGTTCCTGCCATTAATCTACAAATTAATACATATTGGCTCAGGGATGACAAAGTCAGTGCCTGGGAGGAAAAGAGCAATACTCTTAAGTGAGAACCAAGAACCCAACTTGTTCAGTCACTTAAGACATCATTTCACCCCTCTTCCTCTATTAGCCAGGCTAGAAGATACTAAAGAGTGAGTTGAGGTGTAGAAGTAAATGAGACAAATAGTCGGCTGTAATGTTGAGGTAGGCTGTAAGGGACAGAAGAAAAGAGGAAGGGAAAAAGTATTAGAGAAAAGAAAAGGCATAGAAATAAAAATAAACCCTCGAACTCTAGGATTCTTGAGCTCATGGTTCAATTTAATTGAATGAGGGAGGAAGGAGAAAATTATATAGAAACTAGTACATCCATGGTGTGTCTGACAGTCGTTCTCTAACCTCTAGGAGAAGCAGGAGAAAAGGGAGTAGATTCCAACAGAAGGGATTTACATCAAAAGAATGCTGGTAATTTTTTTTTATGTCAGTTTTGTTTCCAGTAAAGTCCACTTCGAAATAAGTAAAATTGTAAATGTTTATTTAAATTTGACAGCTTAAAGGAAAATTTCATAAAATGCCCACATAATTGAAACTGGAGCCTAGGACTTGACTTGTTTAGGTTGGACTAGGTTTCTGAGGTCCCTTCCAAAATTAAAATTCTGTGATTTCAATTCTTATAGTCGGAGATAGTCTACTATTACTTTGCTCTGAATTTCAAAGAGCTCACATTACCCTCATTGAGCGTCATTTTCCCTTTGACACAAGAACATAGTGACTACCTTGACTTCTTATGGTTCAAGTTCATGTCTGTGAGCTCTAATGTTTTTGAATAAAAGATGCCTTGCTAATGTAAACTCTTTTAAAAGGGCCCAGTTGAACAGGTCAGCTGACTCAGATTATAATTTTGAATCCATTCCAAAAGTTACTTTAAAAAGCCTCATCTGTCTGGAAACCCATTGCTCTGAAACCTCAACCTGGTTTTTGTTTTGTTTTTGAAATAAGCTTTCATGCAGCCTCACGATTCTAGAATATATTTGAGAAGTAGCACAAATGAGTAAAGACCTCTGATTAGACAAAGTAGGTATCAGAAAGTTGGTCTACTAAAATCATAAATGTTTTCTCAAAAAGGCCCTTCAGACTTTTCACTCATTTGCTCTTCTAAAACACACTATTCGAACAAATTTGGTTATTTGTTTTTCCAAATGCATAGCATCTCAGAAACATTAAAGAGATGAACTGCTTTAGGTAGAAACAACTGAAAGCAGGGAACAGTGAAAATGACACTAAGGAAAATAACAGAAAAATATGAAAACCAGATTGAAATGCAGGTGTGGCAAAATGGTTTGTATAATCTCAATACCTTCAAAGGCATAAATTTATTAAGATACTAAAATAATTGATTTTTGATAAAAATGAATGTCATAAAAAGGTCAAATTATGTTCAGTGTATTCTATTTAGATAAAGTGTTGGATAATGACTAAAATGTTGGTCTTGGAGTCTTAAAGACATGAATTCAAGTTCTGCCTTTTAACAGTTATAGGCCTAAGGGCAAGTGATTTAAATTTCTATATATTTTTGACAGCTTTCTCAGACATTGAAGTCTGAGTTGCCACATTAAGGAAATCATAAGTTCTTGATATATACTCTATTTTATTTTATCTTATTTTTATTAATAGCTTTTTATTTACAAGTTATATGCATGGGTAATTTTACAGCATTGACAATTGCCAAACCTTTTGTTCCAATTTTTCCTCTTCTTCCCCACACTTCCTCCCCTAGATGGCAGGATGACCAATACATATTAAATATTATATACTCTATTTTAAAAGATTCTAAAATGTGTAATATACTTTACAAAGATTTGTATCTGAAAATATATCCAAAATAGTAAAAATTTTTAAAAGTTTTGACATTTAAAAGGACAAATCTTTACTCAATTAAGAAAGACTTATTCTACTAAGATTTCATGGGGCTACACTTTTACTATATGTTTTAACCAAAATCATTCATGTTACTTAATATATAATACATAAATGATCAAAAACACTTCTGAAGTTGGTACAAATAAACTTCATGAATAAATGAAAAGGATTTATCAAGCATTTATTGTATTCCAAGCAATGTATTAATTCTAGAGATATAAAAATTTTTTTTACCAACACAATAATAGTAACACTGAGAGGTGGGTACCATTATCTTCATTTTATGGATGAGGATGTTGAGTCAAAGATTAAATGCCTTGTCTAAGTCTCATAGGTAGAAAGTATGTAAAACAAGATTAGAACGCAGGTTTTCCAGAATTCAAAGCCAACCCTCTCATTACCTAGCTACCTGCAAAAAGTGAGACAGACTCATGTCAAAGAGTTTATTATATTTTTATTTTATCATTTTGCCACTTAGGACATAAATATTACCCTTAATAATTTTATTTTCTTTTTTAAACCACTCAGGGCCAGAGTGTTGTCACACTATGTATGTTCCATATTCTACAATCTGCAAGGTCATCTGCCTCATCAAGTTCTGGATCATTTTCCTTTATTTTGCGGTGTTTATTTATGGACATAACAAACTCATTCACTAGATCTGGAAGCCATAGTTCCTTCTGCTTGTAATTTTCCTGACTGACCTGTCTACTTAAATTTGAGGTCTCCGAAGTTTTCTCCTTCCTGAGATCTTTCAGTCTGTTTTCTTTCTATTGTTCATTCTCTGACTCCTTCCCCTTTCACAAGGAAACATCTCAGCCTCCTCCCTCCTTGGGCAGTTGACGAGTCTAGGGATCTGCCCCGCGTGGCTTTTGGAGGCGCAGACCCGGCCCCGGCTGCATGTGGAGCTTTTCCTTCAGACCCGGTGGTCGCTACGGCCTCCCTCCCCCGCGGGAGCTCCCTCTGTCCCCTCCCTGGGCTGCCGGGGCTGCCCTTGCGGCAGGGTGGGTTTCTGTAGCTGGTGGCCCGGGGCTCAGGCAGAGGGGTGCGTGGTTGTGGTGGCCCCAGGAGGGCTGCTGTGGTCCCGGCCCGCTGTGACAGCCAGCCTAGGTAAACTCCTGCAGACTGGAACTGGGGCCTCCACAGCGCTAGGAGAGGGAGAGGGAGGGTCTGGGTTTTAGCATAGTTAACTAGTGCAACCTTGTTGCCACATGTGGGCAACGTGGGCTTGTTGGTTGGTCTTCATCATCTTTTGGATTTCAGGGCCCTAAATAATGGAGATTATTATTAAACAGAAATAAGAATGCATTAAACAGACATAATTAAATAGAATAAGAAAGGCATCATCTTTGACACACTTTCTATATTGGACAGGTTCAAGAAGTGGAGGATCAGAGAAAAACATCTATTCCTCCATCTTGTTGATCATGTGGCCAGGAAAGCTCAAGCATACATTCTAATAGAGGGACACGACACAGATAGGTTTGTTATCCAGGCAAGCGAGGTTTAGTGTGAGTTATGTCTTTATCTGCAAGTATATATTGTCATTTGTCCATAGCTAAAAAGATGATTTTCTATGTGGTCAAGATATATGATTTCCCCAGTGAGGAAATTTCCTCCACCAATACAGATCAGCAGCTGTTCTGCAACTTAAAGCACTAAGCATGCCTTACGTGATAAGCGTAGCATCACATAGCCAGGATTTGTCATAGTTGGATAAAAGATTTAATTCCATCTCTGATATTTTATATCACCAGATCTCTACCACGCCATACTACCTCTCAAAAAGTATATTATTTTTTCAAATTTGTTTGATATACAAGCATCCCAATTCTCCCCTTGTGACATATTGGGGGAAGAGTATCAATGATGGGAAAGGAACATATATTCTTCCTTCAAGGCCCCTCATAAATCAAGAGAGGACATTTCTCTGAAACTTTTAACATTGGTCCCAATTTATGTATCTGAGAACTAGACAGGATGTAAACTGTGTGTGTAATGCTAGAGAAACTGAGGCAGGAGAGAGATTAGAGAGTTTTTAATATTTTATTAATTGGAGAGCATAATTGACTGGACAGGACTCTCATCTCAAAGTATCCAGCGATGAATGGGAGAACCCCAAATCCTTATATACCTTTTACAAACAAAGAAGGGGACAGAAGCGGGAAACTTTTTCACAGACCCATTTGGCTCTGTCAGGATGGGGGGGAGGCTATAAATTCTTACTAAAAACCAGAGTCAGGATGTCTGAATAAACAGAAGTAAAGATGACAATGAGGTATCTGGGATAGTCTTATCTTTTGGAATATTTTAGAAGGGTAGTATCATAAATTCTTGAGGACAGAAGGAGTTAGGAGTCAGGAAGTCTGGTCTCCCCCTCTTCTTGAGTCTCACATTGACAATTTATAACCTTAGAGCAAATGGTCCTCAGTCTTAATGGACCAGAGGCGGGTTTTACAACTAAGGGGATTGAGGCATAACAGTTAAGGAAACTGAGAACAATTCAGGGAAACTCAGGACAATAAGGGGAACTAGTGCAGGGAAACTGAGGTAGAACAGTTCAAAGAGACTGTGGCATAACATGTGTGTATCCTATCAACTCTCTCTAAAATGTTTGGTAAAATAAAAGGAGAGGAAAATTTGTAGACATTTTCCTATTAAGGAGTGTGGCAAAATTAGGATGTAGGAGTCATGTATTTAATCTTAAGCCAGGGAGATGATATATAGTCCATAAATAAAAATACCAGAGGTTCTCATCACAAAGTAACTTTCTCAGTAAGTTGGAGCGCTCTAACTTTTCAAAACAATAATGAGATTTTCTCCCATGCTAACAATAACAAATCCACATAGCCATACTTTGTCCTATTTGCTAAGACCAAATCTGATGAGCTAGCATTCTTCCTGACTTATTTTTCATGGTGGGTCATGGTCAGGAAATGGACCCAACTAAATTACTTGTCCTGTTTATGCATTAAATCCTAGCCAATGCATTACTAAGAAGGAAGGAGAAAGGCACAGATCATAAATACTGTACAAGGAAACTTGTCATGTATGTTGGAGGATCTAAAGAGCTGAGAGAGCTGAAGGTCACAGAGACCTAAAATTGGTGACAATGATTTGTTATCAACAAGGCTACAAAAACCCCGGAGATTTTCTGGGTAGCAACTAGTGGCCAAGAGGACTTGGATCCTTGATCCAGACTTTAAATAGTTGGTCATAGAGGAAATAGCAGGAAGGAATTCAGTTGATTTTGAGGTTTTTCCTTCCTATAGTAGAACTATAAATTCTTAGGATCAAGTACAAGGCGGAAAAATCTCTGCTGCAGGAAATCCTGGGTGGGCTTTTGTTCTCTTAAAAAAACTGCTTGCTAACTGCCTTCTTATCCTTTTTCTCTTTAGAAATTCAGGGTCAATGTGCAGCCTGTTACTGATTTTATCATAAATTTACAATAATAATCTGTTGTTATCCATGATAATTTGGTTACCATGATAAAAGCAAAACTAAAATCATAGCAATTGTTTGCAAGAAAAGATCACTGATGGCCACTTGGATAGAAAACCCACAGATGTGACTTGGCTACAGTTCTTCCAATAGGATCAGGAATGGAGTTGTGAATGCAAATACAGATGGTAACACCTAACCACACTTGGCTCTAAGCCAGTTTTCCTGGATGATGCTCCTCTGAATAGTGATGAGAGATTATTCCTAAAATCATAGAACATTAAGATCATGTAGTTCAACCTCTTTATCTGCCAAAGAATTAAGAGACATGCCCCAAGTTAGCAGCTCATTAATCACCAAGCTAGCACTAGGTCCCAAGTCTCCTGAAGTCCAATTCTAGAGCGCTGTGATATTAATAATTAATATTGTTAGGATGATGGGGATACTGATGATGCATTTTATATAGTACTTTAAAATTCACTTAACAACTTACATATATTGTTGTAGTTGGGGTTGTTTTTGTTATTTTTGTTCAATCCTATCTGACTTTTCATGGCCCCATGGACAATAGCACGGCAGGCCCTTCTATCCTCAACTAACTTTCAAAATCTGTCCAAGTTCATTGTTTCCATGATACTGTCTATCCATTTCATCCTTTGCCATCCCCTTTTCCTTTGGTCTTCAATCTTTCCCAACATCAGGGTTATTATATATGTAGGGATTCTCAATAATCTTAATGTGATTATAAGCTATTAAAGTTTAAAATCACACTATTAAAATTAATTAATTTTAAAATTAACTTTTGCAACATCCTGTATTATCTCATTTGAGTCTCACAATAACCCTGTAAACTACAGGTATTATCTCTTTTTCACAAATGAGAAAACCAAGGCTCAGACTTGCTCATGGTCACATAGCAATTAAGTATTAGAAATGGATTCAAATATAGGTCTTTGTGACTTCAAGTCCAGCAATGTATCTATTTCATTGGTCGCCTTCGTTCCATTATTTCATATACTTTATCAAATTCTTACATATCCTTCCCCCCCCCCCCCCCCCCCCGAGGCAATTGGGGTTAAGTGACTTGCCCAGGGTCACAGAGCTAGGAAGTAATAAGTGTCTGAGGCCAAATTTGAATTCAGGTCCTCCTGACTTCTGGGCTACTGCTTTATCCACTGTGCCACCTAGCTGCCCCAAATTCCTCCATATCTTTAATCCTCCCCTGCTTGCCCATTCAATCTTATTTTTTGACATATTGCAAAACACAGGTGTGACTCTAAGAAGGTTTATAGAAGCAGTCATTTGGGGGGACTGTGTTGATTCAGGCAGGATTAATTTTCTTTCTCTGTCATTTTATTTTTTTAATTATTATTATATTATGCCTTTTAATTTATAAGTTATATGCATGGGTAATTTTTCAGCATTAACAATTGCAAAACCTTTTGTTCCAACTTTTCTCCTTCTTCCCCCCATCCCTTCCCCCAGATGGCAGGTTGACCAATACATGTTAAATATGTTGAAGTATAAGTTAAATACAATATATGTATACATGTCCAAACAGTTATTTTGCTGTACAAAAAGAATTGGACTTTGAATTAGTGTACAATTAGCCTGTGAAGGAAATCAAAAATGCAGGTGGACAAAAATATAGGGATTGGGAATTCTATGTAATGGTTCATAGTCATCTCCCAGAGTTCTTTCACTGGGTTTACACTGAACCACTGTAGCTGGTTCAGTTCATTACTACTGTACTGGAACTGATTTGACTCATCTCATTGTTGAAGAGGGTCACGTCCATTAGAATTGATCATCATATAGTATTGTTGTTGAAGTGTATAATGATCTCCTGGTCTAGGCAGGATTAATTTTTAAAAGTTATTACAATACTCCAGGTGAGTATTGAACCACCTGTGCAAGGGGAGAGAAGGGGACATAATGCAAAATATATACATGTAGAAATGACTAGAGTTGGCAATAAATTGGATGTGTGAGATGAGTGTGAGTGAGGAGTTAAGGATCCCAAAATTATAAGGTTGTAAAGTTGTGAGCTTTGGTGACTTAAAGGTTGGTAATGCTCTCAACAGTGATAGTGAAGCTATTTGTAAAATTGTAAACTGATTTGGCTATTCTGGAGAGCAATCTAGAACTATGCCCCAAGTCAAACTATGTGTACCTTTTGATTTAGCAATACCACTACTAGATCTGTTTCCCAAGAGATTTTTAAAAAAGGGAAAAGGACCTATTTGCACAAAAATATTTATAGTATAATGCTGGAGAAACTGAGACAAGATAGAGATTAGAGAGTATTTAATATTTTATTTGAAACAAGGGAGAGATTTACTGGGACCAAATGGATCCATGGTTTGGTCCCAGGGCTGAATGAGACTATCATCTCCAAGAATCCAACAAAGAATGTGAGTTCCCAATGACATATATACACGTGGCTCAGACACAGAGGGTAGACAGAGGCAGGGGCGGAGTCAGGGTGCTAAAAGCAGGAACATGGGACTAACAATCTGGTTCTGACAGGGTGAGGGGAGGCATGGGGGATATCTGATAATTGGGACTACAGAATGGGGAAAGGCACCCAGCATTCTGATGATGCCTAAGATAGGTCTTTCTTCTTATCTGGATCATCATGATTAGGAGGGAGGGGTGGTTGAGCAGAACAATTATAAACTGAAGCAGAATAATTAGGGAAACTGAGTCAGGATAATAAAAGAGAACTGTGGCATAACAATATCAGCTATGTGGTGAGGAAGAATTGGGGAATGGTTGAATAACAAAGCATATAGGAATGACTGAATAACTTAAGACATATGCATGTAATGGAATATTATTGTGCTATAGGGAATAAAAGGAAGTAGATTTCACAAAAACCCTGGGAAGACTTGCATGAACTGATAACAAAATGAAGTGAGCAGAACCAGAGAAATATTTTGCACAATAACTGTAATAAGTTACAATGATCAACTATGAATGATAGCTATTCTGAGCGATATGGTGATCCAAGACATTTCCAAAGGACTCATGATGAAAATGCTATCCACACTCAGAGAAAGCACTGATGAAGCCAAAATAAATGCCAATTGAAGCATAATACTGTTCACTTCTTTTTGGTGGTTTTTTTTTTTTTTCCTTTTGTTCTATTCTTTCACAACATGACCAATATGGAAATATTTTACATAGTTACACATACATAAAAACATATCAAATTACTTAGCTTCTTAAAGAAGGGGGTGGTTGAGGGGAAAAAAGAGAAAATTTGAAACTCAAAATTGTTTATAAAAATAAATGTTAATGTATTGGTCATCCTGCCATCGAGGGGAGGGGATGGGTGGGAAGGAGGGGAAAAATTGGAACAAAAGGCAATTGTCAATGCTGTAAAATTACCTATGCATATAACTTGTAAATAAAAAGCTATAATAATAAAAATAAATAAATAAATGTTAAAATTGTCTTTATATGTAATTATGAAAAATAAGACTATTAAAAATAGTGAGAATAAAGTTAAGAAGAGGAGTGAATTTAAAGGGAAAGGTAATGAATTCTAAAATCATTTGGTTATCTCAATAGATGCAGAATAAGCTTTTGACAAAACACAGTACCCATTCCTATTAAAAACACTAGAGAACATAGGAATAAATGGAGTTTTCCTTAAAATGTTAAGCAGCATTTATCTAAAATCATGTAATGGGGAAAAGCTAGAAGCATTTCCAATTAGATCAGGAGTGAAATAAGAATTCCTGTTATCACTGCTGTTACTCAATATTGTACTAGAGAAATGTTAGCTTTAGCAATAAGAGAAGAAAAAGAAGAAATTGAGTAGGCAGTGAGGAAATAAAACTATCACTCTTTGCAAATGAGATGATGCACTTAGGAAATCCTAGACAATCAACTAAAAACTACTTGAAACAACAGCTTTAGCAAAGTTGCAGGCTATAAAATAAACTACATAAATTATCAGCATTTCTGTATGTTACCAACAAAGCCCAGTAATAAGAGACAGAGAAATTCTATTTGAAATAACTGTAGGGGCAGATAGGTGGTTCAGTGGGTAGAGCACCAGCCCTGAAGTCAGGAGCACCTGAGTTTAAAGGAACAACATGAGTTTAAAGGAACCTGAGCAAGTCACTTAACCCTAATTGCCTCAGCAAAAATATAATAAAATAAAATAACTGTAAGCAATATAAAATATTTGGATGTCTACCTGCCAAGGAACTATATGAACACAATTACAATTACAAAACACTTATCACACAAGTAAGCCAGATCTAAACAATCAAATATCAATTTCTCATAGACAGGCCAATCTAATTTAATAAAAGGCAATTCTACCAAAATTCTACTTATTCAGTGTCATACCAATCAAACTGCCAAAAAATTATTTTATAGAGCTAGAAAAAAAAATTCATCTGGAAAAAGAAAAGGTCAAGAATATGAAGGGAATTATTATATATATTTTTAAAAGCCCACAAAGGAAGATGACCTAGCAGTCAGTATTAGACTTAAAAATGTAGTCATCAAAACTAGTCTTGGTTAATAAATAGAATGATAGATCAGTAGTCCCACAAAAGAGACAATAATCAATGACTATAGTAATTTACTGTTTGATAAATCCAAAGATTCCAACTTCTGGGATTAGAACTCACTATGTGACAAAATTTGTTGGGAACAATGGAAAATAGTATGTCAGAAATTACGCATAAACCAACATCTCATACCCTGTACCAAAATAAGGTCAAAATAGTACGTGATTTAGACATAAAAAGTGATATTATAAGCAAACTAGAAGGGAGAAATTTATGACCAAACAAGAACTAGAGAACATTATGAAATACAAAATGGATAATTTTGATTATATTAAGTCTAAAAGGTTTTGTACAAACAAAACCAATACAGCCAAGATTAGAAGGGAAGCAGAAAGCTAAAAAATTTTATAGCCAGTTATGTTCTGATAAGGGCCTCATTTCTAAAATATGTAAAGAACTGAGTCAAATTTATAAAAATACAAGTCATTCCCAAATTGGTAAATGGTCAAAGGATATGAACAATTTTCAGATGAAGACATTAGAGCCACCAATAATCATATGAAAAAAAGCATGAAGTTAATATTGATTAGAGAAATGCATATTAAAACAACTCTAAGGTATCACTTCACACTTCTCAGATTGGCTAAGATGACAGGAAAAGATGATGGTAAATGTTAGAGGCAATCTGGGAAAACTGAGATGTTCATGCATTGTTGGTGGAGTTGTTAAATGATTCAGCCATTCTGGAAAGCAATATGGAACTATGCTCAAAGGCTTATAAAACTCGGCATACCCTTTGATCCAGCAGTGTCTCTACTGGGTCTGTACCTCAAGGAAATCATGAAAGAGGGAAAACGACCCACATATGCAAAAATTTTTGTATCAACCTTTTTGTAGTGGCAAGGAACTGGAAATTGAGTGAGTACCCACCCATCAATTGGAGAATGGCTGAATAAGTTATGGTATGTGAATGCAATGGGATATTATTGTTCTGTAAGAAATGATGAATATACTGATTTTAGAAAAGTTACATGAACTGATGCTGATTGAAGTGAGCAAAATGAAGAGAATATTATACACAGCAACAACATGATTATGTGATAATCAACTGTGATGGACTTGGCTGTTTCAACAATGAGCTGATTTTAAGCAATTCCAATAGATGGAAAGAGCCATCTGCATCCAGAGAGAGAACTGTGGAGACTAAATGTGAACCAAAGCTCTGTATTTTCACTTTTTTTGTGTTGTTTGCTTGTTTTTTTCTTATGTTTTTCTCTCTTTTGATCTGATTTTTCTAGTGCAGTATGATGAATATGGAAATATGTATAAGAATTGTGCATGTTTAACTTATATCAGATTTCTTGCTGTCTAAGGTAAAGGGAAGGGAGGGAGAAATGGAGAAAATTTTGGAAAACAATGTTTTGCAAAAGTGAATGTTAAAAACTATTTTTGCATGTATTGGGAAAAATAAAATTTAAAAAAATTTTAAAAATGAATTGGAAGTTGAATGGATGTCCATCAATTGGGAAATGGCTCAATAAATTGTGGTGTATGAAAATAAGTAATAATATATTATTGTTCTATAAGAAATGATGAGCAGGCAAATTTCAGAAAAGCCTGGAAAGACTTACATGAACTGATGTTGAATGAAGTGAATAGAACCAGGAAAACATTGTACACTGCAACAGCAAGACTGAGTGATGACTAACTCCAAGAGTTTTGTTAACTCTTTTCAGTAATTCAGTGATTGAAGACAATTGCAATGAACTTTGGATGGAAAATGCCATTTCCATACAGAGAGAGAACTACGGAGACTGAATTCCAATCAAAGCATACTATTTTTGTCTTTTTTTTCCTTGTTTTTTTTTTTTTTTGTAGTTTTTCTCTTTTGTTCTGATTTTTCTCTTCCAATATAACTCATATGGAAATATGTAAAAAATTATGTACATATATAACCTAGAATTTTTTTTTTAAAAAAGAAAGATAATGAGTTATTTTTTTGGACATGTTGAATTTGAGATGTTTATGTGGCATCCATCCATCAGGTGAAGGATGAAGTTAGGGATAGGAAAAAAAATCTGAGAATCATCTGCAGAGAAATTATAACTAAACCCAGTAGAACTGATCACTAAAGGAAATAGTAGATCACTAAAGGAAATTGTATGAAGCAGGGGTTCTTAACCCTCATGTGTTCTGGACCTCTTTGGAAATCTAGGGAAGTCTTTTTAAAATATTTGATAATTATATTTTAATAAAATTGTTCCCATTTGTAATCCTATTTATTTTATGCATTTTGCATATTATATATTTTATATGTACACATTCATAACTAATATTTACACATTTTAAAATATATGTTTATATTTTGTGCATTTTAAGAAGTATTCTGAAAATTTTAAATGCATAAAATAAATAGGATTACAAGTGGGAACAATTTTATTGAAATATAGTTACCAAAAATGTTAAAAAGTTAACAGGCTCCCAAGTTCAGAATCTCTGTTATAGAAGGAGAAGAGGTCTGATATTTCAATGGATAGTTACTAAGCACCCATTGTAGACATGCACCTTCACAAAATAAGTTACTTTGGCATTAAGCATTCAATAATTTTTTATTGAATAAATATAGAATTAATATGCTTAGTGATAGTGGTAGTTAGTGATAGGGTTACTGGCTTACAGAGGGTTAGTAACATAGACCTTACCCTCAAGAAAATTATACTTAAATTATATTATATCGAGGGATACATAATAAAATTTAAGTGATAAACTCCTGCCTGTCTGATCATCATTTTTCAGTCTTTGCTGGTTCTTCATTCATGTCATAACTAATAAAGGTGTATTCTATCCTAGGCCTTCTTTTCTCTTCATACTCACTTTGTGATCTCATCTGCCCATAGGTTTAATTGCCATCTTTATCTTTTGCCTCCCAAATCTATATCCAGCCCTCATCTTTTTCCTGAGCTCTAGTCCTGCATCATGAACTGCCTGTGCATGGGACATTTCAACCTGATTATCCTGTAGGTATTTCAAACTCACCATGTCCAAATACAAAATTCATTTTCTTTCCCCACAAAACTCACCCTTCTTCCAAACTTCCCTATTGTTCTCAAGGGCACCACTGTTATCCCAGTTTTCTAGGTTCACAACCTCAGTGTTAATCGCTACTCCTACTTCCTCCACATATCCAATCATTTGCCAAATCTTAGAATTTCTCTTTTCACAGCATCTCTCAGAGGTCTTTTCCTCTCTACTTTCCTCCTACACCAATCAAGTTCAGGCTTTTATTACTTTCACCTGGACTACTGTAATAGCCTTTATTTGGTCCCTACCTCAAGAATCTTCCCCTGCCAAGTCATCCTTCACACAGCCAACAGAATGATTACACTCAAGTGCGAATGTAAACCAAATGATGCCTTTCCCTGCCATCAGTATCTTCCCCAGGCTCCCTATTACCCCATGACTCTTATTTGTCATTTAAACCTCCTCCTAACCCAGATCCTTCTTACCTCTCCAGCTGTTTAGAGTCTAGCCATACTGACCTACTCACTATTCTATAAATAATAATCCATCTCCTATCTCAGGGCCTTCATTCCCTCCTCCCTTCCACCTCCTGGAAGCTCTAAGACTCAACTCAAAAATACTACCTTCTGTTTGAAGCCTTTTCTCACCCCTCACTCTGCCAGTGCCCTGTCTCCCAAATCTGCTTTTCAGTCATTTTGTATAAATTGTGTCTGTGCTTATGAAAAGGGAAGATGATTTTAGCTTCCTTCCCACCCACTTTATATTACCATTTAAATAATCATCTTAATTGAAGAGGGTTGTAGAGGCCCTCTTCTCTCTAAAATTTGCTTCTTGCTTCCCTCATTGGAATATAGCCTCTAGAGTAGAGATTGTTTCAATTCCTGATATATTTAATTAAATGCTTGTTGATTGACTGATTGACATGCAAAAGAAGGTTCATCTTACAAGCATAAATTCATGCTTCTGGAAAGGATCCTTGTAGTTCAGGGCCTTTCTTTCAGAGCTCTGAGAGCATTCAAGGGTTGTATTGTCATTTATTCTGACAACATCCTGGTGAGGCTTATTATCATGGCAGTGGAATAACCCTGGCCATCAGCTTTCCCACCCACATAGGAATAGAGCAAACTTACACATGGTTGCTTCTACCATATGTTTCCCAGCCTGGGAAGCCCCAGAAAAAGGAGGAGCCAGCCCATGGTTCATAATAACAGATATTTTCCCAGTCATCCAGCAGCTGCTATTGAACATCCCTTTGGCTTCCCTAGGATGTGTCTGAATTGCACAAAAAAGCAAGAAAACTCTTTAGAGGAAGCTCTTTGAACAGAATCCTGATTTTGGAAGAGAATTCTAGATGAGGAGAAAGAATCTTTTCTACATAAAAGAGGACAATTTTCAGTACTTTTTGGGGTAAACGGGAAAATCAAACTCATTACATGGAGAAGTGAGGACATAGAATAAAAACAAAATTTATTTTACACAAATTTATATTTTCTGAAAGGATAATATAGTTGTATTATATACTTTTTAATCCAAAGATTTGAAAATGTTTTAAAGGTAATTATTAATAACCTCCCTGCCTTATAAATGGGATGATTTTCCAAAAGTTTTTAAGTTAGTTCTTTGGAATTTGTTTTCCTAATAATACCAGTATAGTCGTCATATAGGTCATGAAATGATCCTATCTGTAACACATATAAAGCTCTAGGTTCACTCTCTCAACTCACTAACATTAGAAAAATCAGTTCTCCAGAACTCATTTAGGGCTTCCTTCAAAGTTCTAAAGAATAGTAAGTGTCTTTCTAATACTATTTCTCATCAGCTCTTGTCCAGTGGGTCCTCCCAATATAATTTGACCATTTAACATCTTTATGTCACCTAATTTTGATATATAATTTTGGCCAGTTGATATCTCCTCAATACCATTGAAAACCAAAGAACATAAATTAACTTTTAGAAGAGGATACTTTCAAAAAAAAATGAACAAGAACCAAAGTATAAAAGATTCATACCCTCCCCACACACTTTTCCATTCCACCCTACCCCATTGGCAAAAGGGACACCTTCATTCTACTTCTTAGTTCCTGAAGAGAATGGGTTCAAACTTAAAGTGGTAGCTTCTACAGAATATTCTTCCCACCAATTATTCTTGTGCATATAGCATAGCCAGTGGACAAGTAGCTCCTTTGCTGGCAGGACATGTCTCAGCTGCCACATCCACTCCAGGATTGAGTCAACCAGATCATTCCTCAAGACTCTACTGGGTTACTTGCAATAAACTACCAGTCCCAATTAAAATGGGAAACTTCGAGGTGTCTTCCAACCTTTTGAGGGTCATAAAGTTGTAGACTAGTACTTTCCATCCCCAATATTTCTTCACCTAAAATCGAGAAAGAAATATTCTGGGACATCCTCCTTTCAAAACAAACAAACAAATAAATAAAGTAGTCCATGGGTTCGTAACTACATGAAAGCTTTGCGGAGAGATAAGACAACCAGAGACTTACACCATATCTAACTCATTTGCTACCAGGAAAAAGAGAGCTTAAATTTCTCTGATGGAATCTTTGTATGCACATTTAGTTTTAACTCAGTTGCCATTTAATCCCAAACTGTTTGCTATTGCAAAAGCCCAACTGTTTAGGACAAAAATTCGGGTGAGGCTATATAGCTACAAATAATGGAATGCCATACTAAGACCAATAAATCGAATGCCATGCTTTCAGAAGACTCAAAATTGCTATTGACCCAAAGAGCAATAAAAACTGCATTATAGATGTTAATCATGATAAATCATGCATGAAAAAGTATGTATACATGTATAACATAGATTGCTTGCCATCTAGGGGAGGGAATGGGGAGGAAGGAGGGGAAGATTTGGAACACATAGCTATGCAAGGATCAATGTTGAAAAATTAAACGTGCATATCTTTTGAAAATAAAAATCTTTAATAAAAAAGTATGTAAAAACTATCAAGTCCATGAATGTCCAGAAAAGGAGGTAGACACAGCAGAAAAAAGGACTGGTACACCGATATCTTTGAAAAACTTTCATTTGAATGATTCCTTTTGTTTTTAAATCACATTCATTTCTGAATATAGTTCCCCTTCACATCAGTGGTCCTTCCCTAATAACAAGATTAAAAAGAAAGAAAAATTCAGTAAAACTAACCAACATGTAAGTTACATCTGATATCAAAGTCAATATTTCATCCTTAAAGCTGGTCCTATATCTACAATGAAAAAACAATGGTATGTTTTCTCAGAGCTTCTAAAGGTCAGCCTTGGTTATTATAATTATACAAGCTCAGCTTTACTTACACTATTATTGTGTACATTATATTCTGGGTTCAGTTTAATTTACTCAATCAGTTTATGTTAGTTTTCCTACACTTCTCCGAGTTCATAATATTTTTAAAATTTTTTTACAGAGCAGTAATCAGCTAGTCAGCAAGTATTTATTAAGCACTTGCTGTATGCCAAGTACTGTATTAATGGATAAAACCAGCCTTTGCCCCAAGAATATACAGTCTAATGGAAGAAGTAGCATTCAAATAATTATGTATAAGTAAGATATATAAAGAATAAATTGGATATCATTTTGGAGGAAAAGCCTCCAAAAAAACTTCCAAAAGGAAGACTAGGAAAGTTTTCTTGAAGAAGATGGAATTTTAACTGAGACTTGAAGGAAGCCAGGAGAAAGCAATGAGGAAGGAGAGAATTTCAGGAGTGGGGGACCACCAGTGAAAAACCTCCAGAGTTGGGGGTTGGAATGTCTTCTTTAAGGAACTACAAGAGGCCAGTGTTACTGGAGCATGGATCATGTGAAGAAGAAGTTTAAGGTATAACAAAAGTGGGAAACTAGGAAAGGGCTGGGATTTCATTTTGATCCTGGAGGTTATAGAAAGCCATAAGAGTTTATTGAACAGGGGAGTGACATAGTAGACCTGTACCCAAGGAAGATCAATGTGATCCTTGGGTGGAAGAGGAATTGTGGTGGGGAGAGACTTGAGGTAGGGAAACCAAGCAGCAGACTATCACATTAGCTTAGGTATGAGGTGATGAAGGGGCCTGTACCAGAGTGGTGGAAGTGTTGGAGGAGAGAATGGGATAGATACCAGAGAAGTTATTAGGGTAGAAACAAAGCTATAGGGCTGTGAGAGAAAGTGAGGATGTACTGAGTTGTGGGTCTTGGTGAGTGGGAAGATGGCAGCTCTTTCAATAGTAATAGGGAACTTAGAAAGAGGGAAGGGTTTTGGAAATAAAGATAATGCATTATGTTTTGGATGTGTTAAGTTTCAGATGAATATGGGACAGTTCAACATGTTCAACAGGAAGTTGGAGATGTTTTATTAGAGATAAGGAGAAAGGTTAATGCTGGACAAATAGATCTGAGGATATTTGCATAGAAATGAACAAATGGATTCATGGTAGTTGATATCAGGAGCAGAATAATATAGAGGGAGAAGGGAAGAAGGCTATATAGCACTATTTGCTTAGCAATTCCCCAGTTGTTTGTTATTACAAAATTCTATCTGTTTAAACACAGAAATTCTGGTGAGGTTATATAGCTACAAACAATGAAATGGCATATTTTGAGAAGACTCAAAATTGCTATTGAGGCTATTTTCTCTGGATTTTTGCTATCACAAAAAGCGATGTAATTAATATGTTGATATACATGGGACCTTTCTTTTTGCTTTTGATGTTCTTGGGGCAGGTATGTTTAACATAGTACATTAATGATTGAATCTCTACATCAGAAGGTATGGATATTTTAGTCTCATTTTTAATATTAGCAATGCAGAACTCAATTAAAGAGGTGGCTAAACTCAAAGAAAGAGCTCCAGTTTTTCTGTGAAGGATCTATAGGAAGACATGGATAAAAATGGCAAAGAATGAGAATAGATGAATGGTTTATAATCTGTAGTAATAGATTTCCTTTTCCAATATGATCATGAATCCATTGGGGGAAAAGTTTTGTTTTGTTTTAAATAATAGCCTTTTATTTTCAAAATATATGCAAAGAGGGGAAGCTAAGTGGCACAGTGGTTAGAGCACCAGCTCTGAAGTCAGGAGGACCTGAATTCAAATCTGGTCTCAGACACTTAACACTTTTTAGCTGTGTGACCCTGGGCAAGTCACTTAACCCCAATTGCCTCAGCAAAAAAAAAAATTTATATATATATATATATGTACATATATATGCACATATATGCAAAGATAGTTTTCAACATTCACCCTTGTAAAACCTTGTGTTCCAAATTTTTTTCCTTCTCTTCCCCCCCATCACTCCCCTTGACAGCAAGTAATCCAATATATGTTAAATACGTGCAATTCTTCTAAATATATTTCCACATTTGTCATGCTACACAAGAAAAATCAGATCCAAAAGGAAAAATAATTAGGAAGAAAACAAAAAGTAAGCAAACAACAACAAAAAAAAAAGATGAAAATACTATGTTGTGATCCACATTCAATTCCCATATTCCTCTTTCTGCATGTGGATGGCTCTATTACAAGTCTATTAGAATTGGCCTGAATCACTTCATTGGTGAAAAGAGCCACATCCATCAGAATTGATCATCGCATGATCTTGTTGCTGTGTATAATGTTCTCTTGTTTCTACGGGGGAAAAATGTTTTTAAAAATATTTTGAAAAATGAATGCTAAAATTGTTTTTGATATGTAACTGGGGAAAAAGAAAATAAAAATATTTTGTAGAATTCTCAAGAGTGACAGGTTAGAATGACAAGGGTCCTCAAACTAGGGCCCGTGGGCCAGATGCAGCAGCTGAGGACGTTTATCCCCCTCACCCAGGGCTATGAAGTTTCTTTATTTAAAGGCCCACAAAACAAAGTTTTTGTTTTTACTATAGTTCAACCCTCCAACAGTCTGAGGGACAGTGAAGTGGTCCCCTATTTAAAAAGTTTGAGGACCTCTGGTTGACCTTTCATATCAAGTTGGTATCTTTAAGCTTACTCATTATTCTTACAGAGACTATATATTACATCTTGAAGATGATATGTTGTATCTATCAGACCTATCTACTGAGGTAGAGAGCATGTTTGTTTTTTCCTTAGCCAAGTGGTAAAGTGGTTTTTGTATGTGTTAATTCCTGTCCTTTATACCAAAATGCGAACAACTAGAAGTTTTAGAGAATACAAGCCATAAAGCTTGCCAGAAAAGGTCTTTCTGGCTGTTAATGGGGTTTTTCCCCCTACTGGCAGATGATAGCATTTGATAGCTTCCACAACATTTTAGGCATGCTCTCAGTAGCTTAAAAAAAATAAATCCAATAACTCACTAATCCTGATGTGATTTAGTGCTTAATTATAACTGTGCCCATGTCTGCCTGGGCCTGCAAAAAATACTGAAGCTGTTCTTTCTTCATATTCACTGAAGCAGAGAGATGTTCTCCAGAGTAAGGATCACAGCTGTAGAGTTGGGAGGGATTTTAGAGAGAAGCTAGTCCAAACTGATAATTTTACAAAAGAGGAAACTGAGTTTCAAAGATAAGTCATGAGTTGTCCAAGAAAATTTGGTTAGGCCAGTATCTGAACCCAGATGCCATGGTTCCAATTTTGGTTCTTCTTCCTTTGGACCATGCTTTCTTACTTCAATAAATTTTTGAATTCAGAATTATATTTACATAGAATTCATCTAAGTCAACTAAAGTAAAAGCCTTGCAGTAATTAATACGTTTATTAAGCACCTACTATATGCTAGGCTGTATTTTTTTTGGAAGGGGGAATCTCGTGCTTTCTTTTTAGTAGCACTTTTTGTAGAAGGGAGAACTAGACATCAAGTAACTATCTATTGTTGGGTGAATGGTTAAAGAAACTACGATATAATATTTTAACATGTTTAACATATATTGGATTAGTTTGCCATCTAGGAGAGGGGGTAGGGAGAAGGAGAAAAATTTGGAACACATAGCTTTGCAAGGGTTAATGTTGAAAAATTATCCATGCATATGTTTTGAAAATAAAAAGCTTTAATAAAAAAAGAAACTATGATGCACATGTGAACAATGATGAAGGCAGAGATATATACATATAGTATGAACTGATGATGGGTGAACTGGCACCAGGAAAATAACATTTACAGTGGAAATGGAAAGAGCAACAGCAAAATAATGGAAATGGAGTCTAGGAAATGACAATGACTTCTTTTGGTCTCAGAGAAGAAATGGGAGAAGATATTTCCCTTTCTTCTTTGCAGTCAGAGTTGGAAGATGATGGAGATTAATCTTCAAAATTCACTAAGCTTAGCTATTATAAGAATACTAGACTTGAGCTGTGTGTTGCTTGGTTTTGATGACTTCTTTCTGTTCCCTTTGGATCATAACATTAGTTGAAACAGTTATTTGGAGAGGATTCTTTGAGCCCCGCCATTGTTGTCTCATCTTGCAAACTTTTTCTAAAGTTTTTGAAGTCAATATCTTATTACCTCTGTTAAGATAAATTTTACCTGTTTGGACCTCAAGGTGCTGCAGTACCTAGAGTGCTGGGTCTGGAGTCAGGAGGATTTTTCTAAATTCAAATCCAACCTCAGCCGCTTGCTAGCTGTAAATCTTAATCCTGTTTGCCTCAGTTTCCCCATCTGTAAAATTCATCTGGAAAAGGAAATGGAATACCACTCTAGTATCTTTATCAAGAAAAGCTTAACTGGGGTCAAAAGTTAGATACAACTGAAATGATTGAATAACAATAAAATGAAGGTATTGAACCAAATTAGGCAAGATTTTCCCCCCCTCAACTTTTAATCCTATTACTTCTTGATCATATAAATGAAATGGAAAACACAGGTCACCCCCCCAAAAAAAAATTGGCTAAGATTGAAGCTATAATCCAGATAACTGACAACTAGTAGCTGTAATAAGAAGCTAAACTAAATTTACTAACCATGTAACAAAATATTGGAGGATGAGATACAGCTTCCTCTTTAGTTTTGACTTGCTTGAAAGTAATCTTGCATTTTCTGGCTCTCACACATCAAGCAGGTTGTCTTAGATTCAGATTTCTAAAAGCCCCTCTCTTTTTTTTTAAAGTTCCTTTTTGTAGAAATAAAAAAAGTTACAATATAGACACCCCTGCCCCCCAAAAGCTACTTAAATTGTTTTTGTTTTTAAAGATGTAATAGTAAAAAAAAAAGAGGGGACAAAATTTGTATAAGTAAGATGCAACTTGTACTGCAAGTGTGGAGGGTCACCAGAGAGGGTGTACAATAATAATGTATAGTTAGTTTACTTCCCAGGGAGAGTGTAAGATTAATTAATGCTTGCTGTGTGCTTTGAGATCTCCAGATGAAAGAATTTTTTATAACAGCTTAGAATGACAGATTATTATTATGAATCTTTTGAAGCCTCATACTGAACAATAGAACCTGCCAAAATGTTTTTCAGATCAGGAATTGGGGGTAGGAAAGGGAGATCATTCTCCCAAAATCACTAAGCTCAGACACTATAAGAACGAAATAACACTCACTCATCCCCCGGTGATTATCTCTTGACAAACATGAAAAAGGAAACTTTTGGTATATAATACAAACCTCAAGAGTAGGGACAGTCTCATTTTTTTTTTGTTTTATATCCCCAGCATCTATTATACAGGATGACTTTGGAAGAATTCACTACAGTTTGGGGTTCCTGCAGAACTGCCTCCCCATTGCTGAACAAAGTAGTAGTAGGAAAATCCCTTTTTATCATCTTTTGTGTGTAAATGTGTTTGTAGGGAGAGGGAGAAAAGGGAAAGAAGAAAGGGAAAGACTCTCACCAAGAAGAAAAGGAAGGGAAGGAAAAGGAAAAAGCATTTCTATAATGCCTACTATGTGCCAGGCAAAATGTGTGAGTACATTATAAAATATTTATCTTGTTTGATCATTTGATTATAATCTTAAAATGGCACTCTGGGTTGGAAGGAGAGGAGATGCGAGAGATGAGAACATGTTTCTGTTTTATACATTACACCATAAGTAATTCTTACTCCCTTTTTATAGTAAGTTGTTAAATTCAGAGGAGAGTATGTGTGTATTTGGGGGAGGGGAGGGAGAAATAGGAATTAATTTATAGAGATTTTTATTATTATATTATTATTATTTATTATTAATTTAAATTATTATTATTCTCAAACACATTATTATTCAAATTTTGGTACTGTTATAGTTCTTTTGTCAAAAACCATTGTTTTCTTGGACCACAATTCCAGCACCATTTGGCACTTCATTTTAATTAGAAAATAGACACCTATCCCTAAAACTGAAATAAATGAATCCAAGAAATTGATGGGTGGTGGTGGTGGTTATCCGTTGTGTGAAGAGCACCAAAATGACATCCCTTTGTCAGGGTCTAGGTACGCTGTGTCTAGTTGTGACCACCAGACCAGACCAGACCAGAACAGAGCTCAGGAGGCTCTCACAAGTTGGGCACAAATAGTCCATATGAACAGTTAGAGTGGGGATGTCTCTAAATGTGCACATCTCATATTTGTTTTGAGTTGCTGCAATTCTGCTTTGCTCATAGAGCACAGACCCCTCCAGATCTATGCTCCCCATTAGATTCAATACAAGGACAGCCTGACCTCAAAGAGGAGAACCCCTCTGTTTCTTACTTTTTCTGACTTATTGCTCTCATTCTAGAGTTCCTATGAGAAAAACTCTTAAACAAAGCTTAGATTTGGCTCATGTCAGGATTCTTTCTAGAAAAATACTGATATATATATATATATATATATATATATATATATATAACAGCTACATATTTCCTCTATAGCAAAGGAAATGCTTAAAACACAAAGTATTCCTAAGTGTTCATCAATAAATGTTTAAAGCATGAAACAATCACTTCTTTTATACTCTTGAGGGAGAAAAAAGATTCCCAAGAAATTTGTGGAATTGTTAGATAGACGTGTTTCACATTCATCTCAAATTTGTAATGTTCAAACAACTCCCCAAATACAAATCTTTTTGGCTAGATAGGTATAAACTAAGCTTTCTTAGCTGTCACATCCCCTTGGCAGTGGTCACCTCTAAAAAAGGCTAGGTTTAGGAAGCAACTCCTACCGGACAACTCATCTCTAAGAATACTGAATCTCTCAGGATAATTGTCAAGGCTGGAAATGTTCAGTTACCTATTCTCTCTCTCTCTCTTTTGTAAATAATAGCTTTTTATTTTCAAACATATGTAATTCTTCAATACATATTTCTACAATTATGCTGCACAAGAAAAATCAGATCAAAAAGAAAAAAATTTAGAAAGAAAACAAAAAGCAAGCAAACAATAGCAACAAAAATGGCAAAAATACTATGTTGTGATCCACATTCAATCTCTGGGTGCTGATGGCTCTTTCCATCATAAGGCCATTGAAACTGGACTGAATCACCTCATTGTTAAAAACAGCCACGTCCATCAGAATTGATCATCACGTAATTTTGTTATTTCTATGTACAATGATCTCCTGATTCTGCTCATTTTACTTCATAACAGTTCATGTAAGTCTCTCCAAGCCTCTCTGAAAGCATCCTGCTAATTATTTCTTATAGAACAAGAATATTCCATAACATTCATATACCACAATATATTCAGCCATTCTCCAACTGATGGGCATCCACTCAGTTTCCTATCCTTGCCACTACAAAAGGGGCTACAAAACATTTTTGCACATATGGATCCTCCTTTATTATCTCTTTGGGATACGGACTCAATAGAGACACTATTGGATCAAATGATATGCACAGTTTGATGGCCCTTTGGCACATAGTTCCACATCGTTCTTCAGAATGGTTGGATCTGTTCACAATTCCACCCACAACGTATTAGTATCCCAGTTTTCCCACATTACCTCCAACATTTATCATTATTTTTTCTGTCATCTTAGCCAATCTGAGAGGGATGTAGTGATACCTCAGAGTTGTCTTAATGTGCATTTCTTTGATCAATAGTGATTTAGAGCATTTTTTTCATATGACTAGAAATGGTTTTTATTTCTTCATCTGAAAATTGTCTATTCATATCCTTTGACCATTTATCATTTGGAGAATGGCTTGTATTCTTATAAATTTGAGTCAATTCTCTGTTTATTTTAGAAAAGAAGCCTTTATCAGAACTGTAAAAAAATCTGTAAAAAATTTTTTTCTGTTTTCTGCTTCCCTTCTAATCTTTTATGCATTGATTTTGTTTGTACAAAAAGTTTTTAATTTAACATAATCAAAACTATCCATTGCATTTCATAATGTACTCTGGTTCTTCTTTGGCCTTCTTTCCTTCTCCACAGATTGGAGAGGTAGTTTATGAGGCAAGTTTATGTTGAGCATCATCACCAAGGGCTCTCTGATGGTTACCCTGGCTACTGGAATCAGGGATATGTGGAGGGAGGGTGGGGTAGCGAAAACTCCTTGCTTCCTTAGTGGTACCCCAGAGTTGTCTTAATTACTAGCCCACAGAGAGAAGATTGGGATCTTTTCCTAGATTATACGATACCAAGGGAGCAGCTCCTTTGGCTCCATCATCAATCAACTTTGACACAAACCCAGTCATTGAGACAGAGAAGCTGATGGATTGAACATGCCCTTTAGTAAGGAAACCGAGCAAGGTCCCTTCCTAGGGATGGTTTCAGCCTCAGAGAACATATTTCCTCATTCATTTTTAAAAAAGCAATGTTGCTAATTAATGGTATTAACTGAACTCTGGATCATCAAAGCAAAACTTTGATTTTTAAAAAATCCTTTCTTCAACCCTTAGAAAGGATGGTTGTAGGCAAAATCATGAAATACAACAAGTTTGTCTTCAGACTTTCTCCTCTGTGCCTTTCAGATCATTCCCAACATGGAATTCTTGTCTTTCTAATCCTGAAACCAAATTCAGTTGGAGGTGGGAGAGAAGGGAACAAAAGACAGTCTGCTCCCTAGGATACAGTTTTATGGGGACAAGGGGCAGCTTGTCCTATCCCTATAACTCATCCTCACCTCCAAAACCCAGGAAGAAGTGGGAGGAGAAAAGTAGTGAGCAGGAGGTGGCCCAGGTCTGAGCCTGGAGTCTGGAGAAGTCATGTCCCTCCAAACATTATGGAAGCAGCTGACTGGAGGATCACTTCAGAGAGGGAAGGCCTTCCCACATCAGTACCCAGGTACAAAGCTTGCCCTGTTACATTTTTACGAACCTTACTTTGTTGATCCATAAATTGGGGATACTAATATCTCCTCTACCCACCTTAACAGGATCATTGGGAGAAAAGTAATTTGTAAATCTTAAAAATCTGTTTATACTAATGCTTTGTTAGTAGAACTGTGAATGGATCCAGCCATTCTCAAAAACAATTTAGAACTATGCCCAAAGGACTATCAAACTGTGCATACCCTTTGATCCAGCAGTGTTACTACTGGGCTTATATCCCAAAGAGATACTAAAGAAGGGAAAGGGACCTGTATGTGCCAAACTGTTTGTGGCAGCCTTTTTGTAGTGGCCAGAAACTGGAAACTGAGTGGATGCCCATCAGCTGGAGAATGGCTGAATAAATTGTGGTATATGAATGTTATGGAATATTATTGTTCTGTAAGAAATGATCAGGAGAATGATTTCAGAGAGGCCTGGAGAGACTTACATGAACTGATGCTGATTAAAGTGAGCAGAACCAGAGAACATTGTACACAGTAACAAAATTTTGTTATGATCAACTATGACAGACTTAGCTCTTCTCAGCAATACAGTGATTCAAGACAATTTCAATAGACTTGGGATGGAAAATCAACATCCAGAGAGAGAACTAGAAACTGAATGTGAATAGAAGCATACTGTTTTTGTATTTTTTTCTCATGGGTTTCCTTTTTGCTCTGATTTTTCTTTTGCAACATGATTAATATGGAAATATGTTTAAAATCATTGTACACGTATAACCTATATCAGATTACTTGTTGTCTCAGAAAGGGAGGGAGGGAAAACATTTGGAACACAAAATCTTACAAAAAATGAATGCTGAAAACTATCTTTACATGTAATTGGAAAAATAAAATATTATTGAAAATTTAAAAAACCTTCTATGTTTATGTGTACCACCATCACAAAGAAACTATGGCCCAGAAATGTAAAGTGATTTGCCTAAAGTCACATAGCAAGTTTGGCAGAACCAGTCTTGACTGTAATGTTTCCAAGTGGCAAAGATGATGGGTTTGAGTTCCTTCTTCTTGCCCTTCTCACTGCTATGGCATAGGAGATTGAGGGAAGACCTGTAGATAGGGAGACCTGGGTTTAAAAACTGCTTGAGACTTTTGTTGTGTGACCTTGAACAAATCACATCAACATTCTAGGTCACAGTTTCCTCATCCTTAAAATAAGGGGTTTGGAAATGGTATCCTCAAAGAGCTCATTTCAGATCAGATCAACAAACCATTGAACCAGTTGGCAGAAGCTCTAATAAATCAGGACATAATGGTAAATTGAGAACCTCATTGTGTTGATCAGCCGATGGGCTACCTTCTAGGAAAGCTGTAACCTAGCTGGGAAGCTGAAGATCATAGCAACAGGATGCACTAGTTCTAAGCTACAAGCTACCTTTGGTCTGTTCTGTCAGCATTTCAGAGACACAGAAAATGTCATTGGGATACAGGCTGGAGTTGGAATAAATGGCAAGGGGATGAGGTCTTCACTGGTCTTTAATGATATACTGGTCTGCTTAGTACCTAGTTGTTCTCAAAGTCCTAGGGATCACCACATAGAGTTGTGAGGGACCTTAGAAACTTTTTAACTCCACACTTCCCTTTTACAAATGAGGAAACTGAGGCTCAGGGAGGTTAAATATCCTTACCAATGACCTTGAGTCAAAGTGATAGTTCTTGGGACAATTGAGGTGTTATTGACAATGACTTGGGATTCTTGTTTAGGATTAGGTCTCCTAGAACCATCCCCAAATGGTTTCCTATAGCCCCAAGGAGCTCTTTGACTACCCTGACTATGTAAACCAGTGGGGAGAGAGTATGTTTCCCAGGAGATTACAAACTTGAAAATATTCATGAATCAGTGGACAGAGGGATGATAAAGAAGATTTAAGGTTTGCAAAGCACTTCATTTGTATGTCCTCATTTGAGTCACACAAAGACTTCAATAGGTGGGCGCTATCATGATTATTGTTCCACTGTTAGAAATGGAAAAACTGAGGGTGAAGGAGTTGAAAGACCACCAAACTGACAAATATGTCTGAGGCAGGATTAGAATTCCAGGTCTAATAGTATCCACCACATTACCTATGGAGAGAATATGAATTTTGGATTATGTGAATTCAGGGGAGAAGATGCCCAATTGCCTATGGCAAATGTAGTTTTAATTATCATGCATAATCTATAAAAAGAATAATCATGTGGTTTGAATAGGGTTGGAAAAACTTGGGAATGGGGAAAGTGACGGAAACAATCTAACTGAAATTTTTTTTTCTTTAATAGCCTTTTATTTACAGGTTATATGTACGGGTAACTTTACAGCATTAACAATTGCCAAACCTCTTGTTCCAATTTTTCACCTCTTATCCCCCACCCCCTCCCCCAGATGGCAGGATGACCAGTAGATGTTAAATATATTTAAATATAAATTAGATACACAATAAGTATACATGACCAAACCGTTATTTTGCTATACAAAAAGAATCAGACTCTGAAATATTGTACAATTAGCTTGTGAAGGAAATCAAAAATGCAGGTGGGCATAAATATGGGGATTGGGAATTCAATGTAATGGTTTTTAGTCATCTCTCAGAGTTCTTTCTCTGGGTGTAGCTGGTTCAGTTCATTACTGTTCCATTGGAAATGATTTGGTTGATCTCATTGCTGAGGATGGCCTGGTCCATCAGAACTGGTCATCATATAGTATTGTTGTTGAAGTATATAATGATCTCCTGGTCCTGCTCATTTCACTCAGCATCAGTTCGTGTAAGTCTCTCCAGGCCTAACTGAAATTTTAAAAAGAAAAAATAATTAGGTCTCAGCAAGCTTTACTTTGCTTCTCTGAACCTCAGTTTTCCAATCACTATACTGAGAAGGTTGAGATAGATAATCTCTAAGGGTTTTTTGAACCCTAAAAAGTCAAATTTCTTTATCTTGAGAAGAAATCTAGGAATGATAACATGATATTCCACCCTTTACCAGTCTCATTCATTCCTTTACCAAATATTCACTGAATACCTACTATGTTCAAAACACAAAGCTAGATTTGGGGGAAAGGGAGAAAATGAGGCAAAGGAAAGAGGCAAAAATACTTTCTAGGAAAGCCATAATCTAGCTGGAGAGCTAGAGGTCATAGCAATAGTAGTTCTAAACTACAAGGTACCTTTGGCCTGTTCTGTCAGCATTTCAGACATACGCAAAATGTCATTGGGATACAGGCTGGAGTTAGAAACAAATGTTTAAAACACTGCCTTTGCCTTCAAGAAGTTATCAATCTAAGGAAGAAGCATGTGTATGTAAACACCAAATATATACATACATGTTTGTATATATACACATACACACATATATACTTCCTCTATGTGTGTGTGTATATATAATATATATATATATATTCTTATTTTTAGGTGTATATGTATATAATTATTCAATATCTGTATATATATATATATATTTGCGTAAAAGCTCTGAGGACAGGGACACATTTAAAATCTTAATTTTACATGTTCATTCTAATAATATCAAACTAATATGAAATATCACATAATAATATATTGTTAAGTGAAAATCAAACAGTGTAGATAATAAATGCTATAGGAATTCAGAAGAGGAGGAAGCCAAGGTGGGGTGGAGTGGTCAGAAAAGTATCCTGGAGGAAATGAGCCTTGAACTTGATCTTGGAGAATGGATAGGCTTTAGATACTGGAGCAGTGATAAGACATTACAGGCATAAGAAATGTATTGGACAAAGGCAATGAAAATATCTGTGTCTGCTAGAGAAATAGGAATGGACCTAGGGATGGTGTTGAGATTTGCTATAAAAACATAGTGGAAGGGACAGCTAAATGGTACAATGGATAGGACACTGACCTTGGAGCCAGGAGAATCTGAGTTCAAATCCAGGCTCAGGCAGTTGATGGTAGCTTTGTGGCTCTTAACCCAGATTGCCTCACCAAAAAAATCCCAAACCAACCCCAAATCAAAATAAAAAAAAAAACACAACACAGTAGAACAACAAGTTGGAAGGACATTTTTTATTAACCATATTTTATTTTATTTTATTATAATAACTTTTTATTGACAGAACCCATGCCAGAGTAATTTTTTACAACATTATCCCTTGCACTCACTTCTGTTCCGATTTTTCCCCTCTCTCCCTCCACTCCCTCCCCTAGATGGCAAGCAGTCCTATATATGTTAAATATGTCACAGTATATCCTAGATACAATATATGTGTGCAGAACCGAACAACTCTCTTGTTGCACAGGGAGAATTGGATTCAGAAGGTAGAAATAACCCAGGAAGAAAAACAAAAATGCAAACAGTTTACATTCATTTCTCAGTGTTCTTTCTTTGGGTGTAGCTGCTTCTGTCCATCATTGATCAATTGAAACTGAGTTAGGTCTCTTTGTCGAAGAAATCCACTTTCATCAGAATACATCCTCATATAGTATTGTTGTTGAAGTATATAATGATCTCCTGATTCTGCTAATTTCACTTAGCATCAGTTCATGTAAGTCTCTCCAAGCTTCTCTGTATTCATCCTGCTGGTCATTTCTTACAGAACAATAATATTCCATAACATTCATATACCACAATTTACCCAACCATTCTCCAACTGATGGGCATCCATTCATTTTCCAGTTTCTAGCCACTACAAACAGGGCTGCCACAAACATTTTGGCACATACAGGTCCCTTTCCCTTCTTTAGTATCTCTTTGGGATATAAGCCCAGTAGTAGCACTGCTGGGTCAAAGGGGATGCACAGTTTGATAACTTTTTGGGCATAATTCCAAATCGCTCTCCAGAACGGTTGGATTCGTTCACAACTCCACCAACAATACATCAGTGTCCCAGTTTTCCCACATCCCCTTCAACATTTATCATTATTTTTTCCTGTCATCTTAGCTAATCTGACAGGTGTGTAGTGGTATCTCAGAGTTGTCTTAATTTGCATTTCTCTGATCAATAGTGACTTGGAACACTCTTTCATATGAGTGGTAATAGTTTCAATTTCATCATCTGAAAATTGTCTGTTCATATCCTTTGACCATTTATCAATTGGTTTCTTATTGATTCTTGATTTCTTATAAATTAGAGTCAATTCTCTATATATTTTGGAAATGAAGCCTTTATCAGAACCTTTAACTGTGAAGATGTTTTTCCAGTTTGTTGCTTCCCTTCTAATCTTGTTTGCATTAGTTTTGTTAGTAAAAAGGCTTTTTAATTTGATATAATTAAAATTTTCTATTTTGTGATCAGTAATGGTCTCTAGTTTATCTTTGGTCACAAATTTCTTCCTCCTCCACAAGTCTGAGAGATAAACTGTCCTATGTTCCTCTAATTTATTTATAATCTCATTTTTTAATGCCTAAATCATGGACCCATTTTGATCTTATCTTGGTATATGGTGTTAAGTGTGGGTCCATGCCTAATTTCTGCCATACTAATTTCTAGTTATCCCAGCAGTTTTTGTCAAATAATGAATTCTTATCCCAAAAGTTAAAATCTTCGGGTTTGTCAAACACTAGATTGCTATAGTTGACTATTCTGTCTTGTGAACCTAACCTATTCCACTGATCAACTAATCTATTTCTTAGCCAACACCAAATGGTTTTGATGACCGCTGCTTTATAATATAGTTTTAGATTAGGTACAGCTAGGCCACTTTCATTTGATTTTTTTTTCATTAATTCCCTTGAGATTCTTGACCTTTTATTCTGGAAGGACATTTTAAGGCTAAATGAGGAAGGAGGAGAAAAGGAGAGAGGGAGAAAAAAAGGAGGAGGAAAGGGAGACTTGAAAGTCAGGTGAAGGAATTTAAAATCAGGAGGAGATTCATTTTGGAACTAGCTTGAATTTCAGGACTGTCCTAAGGTGTTCTTGCAGGAAGTCCTGAGTTCAGATCCTTTCCCAGTCATTCACTACCCACCTGACTTTGGGAAATCATTTAATCTCTCAATGGCTGTTTCATCCTCTATGAAGTAGGGATATTAATGTTTCTATTATACACCTCACAGAGGTATCCTGAAGTTCAAATGAGATTGCACATATAAAGCACTTTGAAAACCTTGAAGCAATTTATGTCTTTTTTTGTATTAAATCATAATAATGTCATAGTATAAGAAACTAACTAGGTGATTTATTAATAGGCACAGAATTTTGAGGTAAGTTGCAGGTTGTACTTTCTCCATTCTCACATCAAACTACTTAAGCTTTTGGCTAGAATTAAAAAAAACCTGTGTATATAATACATGCATGCATATATATATATGCATATATATATATATATATATATATATATATATATATAAGCAAAATAATCAGGAAAACAGCGTGCATAGTGATCACAACAAAGAACCAAAAACTAGAGACTGGACACTATGTCATTGTAATGCTTAAACATGGCCCTGGAGAAAAGTTGAAAAAAAAAACAACTCCCCTTCCTCCTCTGTATGCTAAAGTAGGGGACTGTGTTATTGAATATACTCTCATGCATAGTTGATTGCTTGTTGCCTTTGCTGAATTGCTTTTTCTCTCTTTCATTTTTAATTCTTTGTTTAAAGGGATGGCTCACCAAGTAGGAGAAGGGACAAGGGTATATTCAGAAATGAAAGTGATGTAAAAACAAAAGATCAATATAAAGTTAAAATAAGAATGAACAGCTTGAAGCAATTGTAGCAATCCAATTTGAAATAGTTTTAAAATTCCTTATGTAATCATATTCTATCTCATGATACTCAGAATAATATAATTTAAAGGAAATTGACTAAGGTGAAAATGGAGACAGTTTCCAATCTACTAAAGTAGCCCTTTTTAATCTAGAAATGTTTTTAAGTATTTGGGGGGGCTTCCTTGCCATATGTTCTCTGTATAATTACCTTTGACAGTGTATTATGTAATAAACCATTTTTCATTTTGGATACTATAGCATCATACTAATACAAAATATAATTAGATAAAACAAATCCTAGATCTTATCTTGGGGGAAGTTTCCTGCAGCTTCCTGCCCAATGTCAGTAGTCATCTGCTGCCCTTTCTGTATGGTCAGCAAAAAGAGCAAACCAAATGTGTTTTGATATCTGACACTGACTCAGGTGGATGGCTTTTACAGACAAGAAATGCCTATGCTATTATTACATTGATATCAGTACTAAAATTATAATGAAATCCATTCCTTTGAAATCCATAATCCAAGGGCAGGTCAAAGCCAGAAGTCTCTTTTTTTTTCTTTTTTTCTTTTTATATTTATTTAATAGCCTTTTATTTACAGGATATATGCATGGGTAACTTTACAGCATTAACAATTGCCAAACCTCTTGTTCCAATTTTTCACCTCTTACCCCCCCACCCCCTCCCCTAGATGGCAGGATGACCAGTAGATGTTAAATATATTAAAATATAAAATAGATACACAATAAGTATACATGACCAAAACGTTATTTTGCTGTACAAAAAGAATCAGACTGAAATATTGTACAATTAGCTTGTGAAGGAAATCAAAAATGCAGGTGGGCATAAATATAGGGATTGGGAATTCAATGTAATGGTTTTTAGTCATCTCCCAGAGTTCTTTTTCTGGGCATAGCTAGTTCAGTTCATTACTGCTCCATTAGAAATGATTTGGTTGATCTCGTTGCTGAGGATGGCCTGGTCCATCAGAACTGGTCATCATATAGTATTGTTGTTGAAGTATATAATGATCTCCTGGTCCTGCTCATTTCACTCAGCATCAGTTCGTGTAAGTCTCTCCAGGCCTTTCTGAAATCATCCTGTTGGTCATTTCTTACAGAACAGTAATATTCCATAATATTCATATACCACAATTTATTCAGCCCTTCTCCAACTGATGGACATCCATTCAGTTTCCAGTTTCTAGCCACTACAAAAAGGGCTGCCACAAACATTCGTGCACATACAGGTCCCTTTCCCTTCTTTATAATCTCTTTGGGATATAATCCCAGTAGTAACACTGCTGGATCAAAGGGTATGCACAGTTTGATAACTTTTTGAGCATAGTTCCAAACTACTCTCCAGAATGGTTGGATTCGTTCACAACTCCACCAACAATGCATCAATGTCCCAGTTTTCCCGCATCCCCTCCAACAATCATCATTATTTTTTCCTGTCATCTTAGCCAATCTGACAGGTGTGTAGTGGTATCTCAGAGTTGTCTTAATTTGCATTTCTCTGATTAATAATGACTTGGAGCATCTTTTTCATATGACTAGAAATAGTTTCAATTTCTTCATCTGAGAATTGTCTGTTCATATCCTTTGACCATTTTTCAATTGGAGAATGGCTTGATTTTTTATAAATTAGAGTTAATTCTCTATATATTTTGGAAATGAGGCCTTTATCAGAACCTTTGACTGTAAAAATATTTTCCCAGTTTATTGCTTCCCTTCTAATCTTGTCTGCATTAGTTTTGTTTGTACAAAAACTTTTCAGTTTGGTATAATCGAAATTTTCTATTTTGTGATCAGTAATGATCTCTAGTTCCAGAAGTCTCTTTTGATGTGATGCTGAAACAGCTGGATAAAAAATAAAAATTAAATGTGGCAGATGCCAGACATTCAAATATTTGGAAATGGATGAAGACAGCTGCAATCTCATTTTAATTCAATTTTTTAAAAAAGCAATTATTGTCCACTATATTCTAGGTGCTGGGGGTGCAAAGGCAAAAATGAAAGTCCTTACCTTCAAGGAGCTTATATTCTATTGGGGAAAACACTATACACACATATAGATGGGGTAGGGTGGGAAAAAGGGAGACTGACCAATGAGGACTCAGATTTTTAGGTATTTATAACCTACTCTCCCTGGTGCCAAACCACATGTTTGCTTGGGGAGATTGGGCCTTAGTCTCCACTTCAGAACATGAACATATTTTAATTTAATATTTGTATTTTCCCCAGTTATATGAAAAAAATTTACATTTGTTTTTAAACTTTGAATTCCAGATTCTTTCCCTTCCTCCCCTCATCCCCTCATCCATGAAGAAGGCATATATGAAATTTTACAAAACATTTTCATAAAAGTCATAGTGTGAAAGAAAATACAGATCTCTCTCCCCCCAAAAAACCCTCAAGAAAAATAAAGTTTAAAAAAAAGAATTTGCTTCAATCTGTGTTCAGAGACAATCAGTTCCTTCGTTAGGGGATAGCATTTTTCATCCTGAATCCTTCAGAGCAGTTGTAAATCATTATATTGTTGAGAATAGCAGTCATCCACAGTTGATCATCCCACAACATTGCTATTACTTTATACATAGTACATTTCATTTTGCTAAAGTTCATGGGGGACTTTTCAGGTTTATCTGAGAGCATCCTGCTCATCATTTCCCATAAAACAATCATATTCTATCATAATCGTATATTGAAAGGCATCCCCTCAATTCATGAACATATTTTTTGTGGCTGTTTCCTGGCTGCTTACCATGTGGCTGTGAGCCAATTAAAATGTACATGGAAAAAAGCTCAACCAGGCTAAAAATCTGGTTGTCTTTACTGGCAGTAAAGAAAGGAAGGAATGTTATAAACCTTCAAATGGGGGATAAAAAATGCACCGATGACCTTCTCTTGCCAGTTGATCCAATATAAAGCCATAATCACTGGGCATAGATTTTTTTCTTTCTGTTTTTCTATTCTTTCTTCCTCTTAGATGAATGAGTATAGGAAAAATGGACTAGGCTATGACCTTATGACCTTCAAAATATCAGAAGAACCATCAGACACTCAAGAATTGGAATCCATACCAGAATTTGTTGTCATCTGTGCCCATTTGGCTAGTTCAGCCTTCAGGAACAACTTGTTTGGCTCTACCTCAAAGTAAATCAACCCAGCAGCCAATGTATCATATCTTTCAAGCTATGGAGTGACTCTACCCATCAGCCAGCTATATTCTGAAGTGATCCTGGTGGAGTGAATACTTTATAACAAGTACTTTAAAGTTCAAGTTCACTCTCATTAGTATCCCAGTTTGGAGAAATGTTTTTGTGCTTTTGGTTCTTGCCTTTGTAAAAACTAATCAATATTAATGGTTAGCAATGATAGCAAAATTTTTTATTTTTACAACAATCCTGGAAGGTAGGTGCTATTATCAAACCTATTTTATAGTTGAGAAAACTAAGACAAACAGGTTAAGTGACTTGCCCAGGATTACACAGTTATTGTCTGAGACCAGATTTGAACTAATGTTTTCCTGACTCCAGGCCCAACTTACTCTCCCAACCCTCAAAGGCACAGGTCCCCAGAACTTAACTGGCTATATCTCTTCCTCAAAGTTCTGGCCCTATCTATCCCTGAAGGTCAGAGGGCTTCTTCTATTGCTGCTGGCTTAAGCTCCTATCTCAGTGGATTCCCTGTCTCCCAAATAATCAACAGTGATTAGTGACTCCATAATTTTTTTCAATGTCAGTTAATATTCTTCCAGTATTATTTAAACAATGATTATCACTCTTCTATCAGTCTGTCCAACTGATAACTCCTTGCTATCATTGCTAACCATTAATATTGATTAGTTTTTACAAAGGCAAGAACCAAAAGCATAAAAACATTTTTGAACCAGCACTGAAGTATCAAAGACCCTTCTGAACTTTTGCTTTGATACTTTGATACTTCACTGCTGTTCAGATGGAAGGGAAGACAGGCAGTTTGGCAATTTCTTGCTCTTGCCTTCTTGATGGTAAAAAGTCATAAATACAGCATTATATTTATGAGAATATTGGTCATAATTGATGAAATGCAATGTCACATAATAGATATTGTGTTGCATTTGGGGTCAGTATGACCCAGATTCAAATTCTACCACACACACAGACACACACACACACACACACACACACACACACACACACTGGGCAAGTCACTTGAGTTCAGATTCCTCATCTGTAAAATGGGTAGGTATAACAGTACAATTTACAAGTTATGAAGATCAAATGAAATAATGGATGTAAAGCACTTTGCCAACCTCAAAGAGCTATATAAATATCAGTTATAATTAATTATGAATGAGAGCATCATTTTTGTCAGTAAAAGCAAGATGTAAATATACTCATATGTATTTTACACATTTGCAACTATAAATTGAGCAAGTTTATTGGAAAATTAGTCATTTGAGGAAAATTAATCTATACCAGCAAATGAAATTTGTTCCTACATCTATGGATTTTTTTCATTCTTTCCTTTGTCTTCTTCTTGTTTTTGTGGTCTCTCCCCTCTATCTCATTTTTAGTCTCCCTGCCTCTCTTTTGTGTTCCCAGTCTATTTCATGAATATGTCATCTTGTAATGGTTTATTTAGATTGATTGGTAAAAATGATAGATGGAGTTACAGTAGACAAGCTGATAAATTGCAAAGTGCAGTAGATTTTATTGAGGAAAATAACAACTCCAAAAATAGGTAACTATATTTTTGTTCTCCTGGTAATGAAGCTCCATTGCCTTTAATTATAGTTTGCTGAGGCACTGTGCTGAAATATTTAATCTCTGAGTAATGACTGGATTTTAGTTTCCTAATTGGCATCTGTGTATTTGGTATCCTGTGCCAAAATCTGAATTCAAGAATGAACATACAGTATGAAATGTGTACTACGTGTGGTGTATTATTATTATTATTTGCTACCTGCCACTTTAGTTTCAAAGTAATTAAATTTTTAAGTGAGAAGACAAACATGATGAAACCAAATTATCTCACATCTTCTTGGACTTTGCCCTATCCCAACTTGTTGGATCTTCTGGGTCAATCCATAAATCTATTTATGATCAACATATATTAGAGAAAAAGCCAACATGGCTGCTGAGGAGCACTTTGGCTTGAAAACATTCTTGCTCATCCTCAAGTAGTATTTCAAGTTACCTGGGAGTAGTTCCCAGCCTACTCTGCCCCACCCATTATTAAATGACTTGCAGGAAACCCTGCGAAACCAGCTTGAAAGGAGAGGAACAAGAGATGAGGTTAGATTGAGAAAGCATTGGGTCTGAGTATCAGGGTTATAGATTTAGATTTGGGAGAAACATATAGGTCATTTAGTTGTCCTCCACCCACCCATTTTATAGATAGGGAAACTGAGGCCCAGAAAGATTGCATGACTTGCCCAAGATTATGTAGGTAATAAGTGGGAGAGTGAGGATTCAAATCCCAATCCCAATCCCACTGCTTTTGCTCATTAACCAATGCCTTGTTATCTTTGACATTAGTGGTCCATGGAGATTCTTGCACAGAATCCTTTTGTCAAAACTATTTATAATAATGTGAAGGCATTATTTGCCCGTTAAAGTACTCCTTCCTTTTCCAACTCCATATTTATATGAGATTATTTCAACCAAAACATATCACAATGGAGATTGAATGGAGAATCAGATATGAAAATACAGCTATTTTCTAGTAAACCAAACATTAAAGAGGTTTACAAAAAATATGTAAAAACAATGTTATTCTTACTCACTACTTTTTTTTCTCTTGGAAAATAGTTATTTTTCATAGAAATATTTTTATATTAACATGTATTGAGTTTACTATATTTTAAGTGAATTAATAAATGCACATTTAAGAAGTCTTTTTGTGATGCAAGATTCCAAAGAGCTTCAGGATAAAATTTTGGCAATAAAAAAATATTAGTTTGGATTTCTAATATGGTAAACATTGATAGATATGAGTCACATAAACATTTTAAAATATAAATACTTTTTTAAATATAAAGGATTCTTGAGACCAAAAAGTTTAAGAATTCTTGCTCTAGATATATTCCAGTAGAGTGTAAGCTCCTTGAGGGGAAGAACTGTTTTTCCTTTTGTCTTTGTATCCCCAGTCCCTTGCCCAGTGCCTGGCAGATAGCAGACAATACACGTTTCCTTGATTAGGTTGGATTGGATTCTGTCATTTATACACCTACTTTTTAGCATTAGCACCCTATTGCCTGAAACAAAATGCCACCCATCGTTTGCAATAGCACCCTCCCAGAGTTAGCCTATGACACACATGGCAGGCATGGGACTTCCAAATCTACATTCTTTGAATAATGTATGTTTTCTTTGGCAATGTTGATCTAGCCTAAAGTTACACGTGTGTGAAGGTGGAATTACAGAACCGTGCTGTTCAAGCACCAAGAATTTGGCTAAGACAAAAGGGCTTACTGATGAGAGCCTCTTTAGGCAATTGTCTTTAAGTTGGAAAGGTTAATGAATTATGAAATTTCCTTGAGAAAACTAGTTTCAATCCAGACATATGTTTCTGACATTAGCCTCTTAGGTAATTTTCTCCTTCCAACAAGGAGAGTTATAGTATGAAAATCCAAATTCACTTTGATGCCAGGTATGCTCTAAGATGCTTCTTATTACAGCCTTCTAAGGAAATGAAGAAAAGACTCAACTGGTCCCAACCAAAAATAGCACTTTGTGGAACTGAGATTTGAGCCTCGTTGGAGTCTTGTAATCATGAATCTTTTATCAATTATTAAGAAATGATGCTTATTTTTAATTGATGACTGTGCTCTCTTGAACACAGAACCATCTTTTATAGTTTATTTCCCCCCCCCCATTTTAATAATTGCAAATTTGACAAGCATCAATAAACATGAATATTTCCATATACAAAATATATAAAAAGAATTTTATATGAAGTCATGAACCTTTATTATGTTCAATTGATTTTTTTTTAAGTACATGTATAATGTATGCATGATGCAATGAATAGAACAATGGGCTGAGAATCAGGAAGATTCCTTTTTAAGAGTTCAAATGCAGCCTTATACCCTTACTGTGTGACCCTGGACATGTCATTTAACCCTGTTTATCTCAGTTTCTTATTTGTAAAATGATCTGGAGTAAGAAGTGCCAAATCATCCCAGCATCTTTCAGATGAAAAGCCCAAATAGGTTCATGAAGAATCAGACACAATTGAAACAAATGAATAACAACAACAACAACATAATATGATAGTATTATCCTTGCTGGTTTATGTCGCTTTCTGAACTTTCTTTATTCTGTACATTTAAAAATATTTCATGGACATGCTTTTGTTTTTCTTCCTTTTCTTCTTCTTTCTTTTTTCTTTCCTTCCCTCCTTCCCTTCCTTCCTTTCCTCCTTTCCTCCCTTCCTCCCTTGTTTCTTCCCCATCTCCTTCCCTCCCTCCTTTTGTTCATCCCTCCCTTCCTTCGTTCCTCCCTCTCTTCCTTACATCTCTCCTTCCTTTTTCCCATCCCTCCTTCCTTCTTCTTTCCTTCCTTCCTTTTTTCTTTCTTCCTCTTCTTTTTCTTTCTTTCCTTCCTTCCTTTTCTTTCTTTTTTCTTTTCTTTCCTTTCCTTCTTTCCTTCCTTCTTTCCTTCCTTTCATCCTTCCTTCCTTCTTTCCTTCCTTCCTTTCTTCCTTCCTTCCTTTCTTCCTTCCTTCCTTCCTTTCTTCCTTCCCTCCTTTCCTTCCTTCCTTCCTTTCGAAAGGGGGATGATCAGTAGTAGCACTCCTGATAGAGTGGTCAGGAAGAATGAAAACCAAAAAAAGGTCATTGAATTGGGCAATGAAGAGATGATTAGTAACTTTAGAAAGGGCACTTTGGGTTGAATGATAAGGTCAAAAAGCCAGACTGTAGAATGTAAGAAGAAAAAAAATCGAGGAATCTATTATAGATGGCTTTATAACATTTAGCCACAAAAAGCATAAATGTGTTGTTGGGATCAGGGATGGATGAATCAAACAAGGGAGGGTTTTTTGAGTATGGTGGAGAAGTAGGTGTGTTTGCAGGTAGTAGGGAAACAGCTATTAGAAAGAGAGAGATGGAAGAGAAGTGAGATAGAGAAGATGATAGAAGGGGTTTGGTGGAGAAGACTTGGGTATGTGTAGGGAAAGACCACCTTATTATAGGAGAGAGGTGAAGAATGAAATAAGGGCAGAAGACCTCTGGCTATGTCAGATGAGGAGGAGGGGAGAAGAGAGAGCTCTCAGCAAATGGCTTCAAATTTTTTTCAGTAAAAATATGAGGCAAAGGGTCTTAGTTGAAAGGGTGTTAGGAGGGGGAATTAAAAAAGGTTTGAGGGGGGATCTAAAGGTTTGAAAAGGACCACTGTGGTGAGTGGGATGGTGAGCTAATCAGGGAGATATAAAACAATTGCCATACCGAAGTGAAGGCCCAGTTAACGTTATTTCAAGAAATGTGTGGTGGTCCCAGTCAATATGGTTCATGGTATCAGTATGGTCATTCAGTAGTCCATACAGAGGAGTGAAGTCAGAGTAATTGCAGAGAGTGGGAGATTCTTAACTTTTCTGGGACATGGACCTTCCTTTGGTAATCAGGTGAAGCCTACAAATCCTTTCTCAAAAGGATGTTTTTAAGTGCATAAAATAAAATATATAAAAGATTACAAGATATTATAAAAGATTATAACTTTTTATTTGTAAAAATACAAAGATAGTTTTCAACATTCATCCTTGCAAAACCTCGTTAGACAAATTTTTAAAAAACCCATTTATTCTAATGAATGAATGAAAAACATTTATTAAGCTATTATTATGGGCAAAGCACAGGGTATACAAATGGAACAGTTTGTGTTTTCAACTCAAAATCAAAGTTTTCTATTCTAATGGAGGATATAATACACTTAGGAGTTTACAGCTATTAAGTCAGATTGAAAGGCCCAGGGATCCTAAGGGCACAGCCCCAAAGCAGATGGTAATTCATCTTCTTTAATGTCATATCAAATTATAAAACCATACCTGTTTCTGATGATGAACAATTAATTTGACAGTACCAAGAATTTTGGTGACAAGAACATTGTTTTCTGTTTTTTTGTTTTTGTTTTTTTGCAGCTGTGACTGTTTAGGAGGTGGAGGGCTGCAGTATAAATCTATAAGCAACAGAACTAGGCTGGATTCATGCATCATCTGCTCTACAGATTCTTTCACTTCCTTCAGGGAACATCTCAAACATCTTCTAAGCAAAACCTTTCCTAATGAATTCTGATTATCCTTTAGTCCTATATCTGGAATTTAGCTGATAATTAACCATTAAATAGCACTTACTATTGGACATGTGAATTAGACAATGTGTCAGGCACATTGCTAAGATCTTTACAAAAATTATCACACTGGATCTTTACAATAATCCTGAGAGGTGAGCGCTATTATTATTCCCAGTTTACATATTAAAGAAACTGAGACAAACAGGTTAAGTGACTTGTTGAGGGTCATGCAGCTAGTAAATCTCTAAGGCTGGGTTTGAATTCATGACTTTTTGATTGCCAGCTAGATGCTGTATTCACTGCACTGAATAGATACTCTAATTTTTCTCAAAATAATCCTGCCAAGGGAGGAGGTGGGTTCCTAGTTCTAAATACCTATTCATATTGGGAATGGGTTAAATAGACAACTATATATACCATGAAGGATCTAGACCCTCCAAAATTTATAAAGAAAAAAGGGGGAGCTGGATGGATGGGGAACCAGAGGGTGAGGGGAGAAATCAAGGGAAGGATCCATGAGTGGGGGGAGATTAAGTAATAGCAAGGCAATTTAGGAGCAGAATTAAAGCAAAGGGTCAGCAGGGGTGAAAGGGGGAAAAAGAGTAAAGTAAAAAAGGTGAGCAGTAGAGAACAAAAGAACAACCTGTAAGGAAGTAAAGAAAAGATGGACACTCATAAATATAATTTCTTCTGCCTAATTATATATACATATATATATTTTTTTCTTGAACTGCTAAAAAAAATAGAAAAAAGTGAAAATCCTACTAGAAAGGTACAGTTACTATGACCCCTATTTTGGAGAAGTTAATGAGCTTGTCCAACATCACATACCTCGGGTATTCAGGGGACCCTTTCCATTCTTCCATGTTGTCTCAATTTAGTCACAAAACTCTAGTTTTATATAACAATGATAAAAGCTTAAGTAGCACTTTAAGGTTTGCAAAGAATTTTTCTTCTAATAGCCTTGTGAGGTAGATAGTACAAGGGTTATTCTTCCCATCTTATAGATGAGGAGATAGCCTCTCAAAAGTAAGGTGATTTTCCCCAGGTTATATAACTATTCAGTACCTGAGACATAATTCAAATCAAATTAGGATCATGGAATAAAAGCTAGAAGAGACTTTAGAAGGCATCTAACCTAACTTTCTAATTTTATAGGTGAGGAAATTAGGGTCCAGAAATTATAAATAGTTTATTCATCACAGAAGCAGTAAATGAGATTTGAAACCAGGATCTTAATTCCAACTAGAACAATTTCTTCCCTGTATCCACAGTGACTAGCTTAAAAATCTGTCCTCTGAGGTCTAGCCTCTTTGAACACAAGCCAGGAAGGCCTTTATTCTGGTCTTTGGAGGACATCAGGTCCTTTCTGGGTGAGCTTTGGGATAGCTATAGGTAAAAGCTAGATTCTGTTCTCTCTACTTCTACCTGACTTCTATATTGGTTAATTCATTGTTTGGAATTCTGTAAAAAGTAAATTTTAAATTGCCTTCTCCTGGAGGCCTTCAGCCTACATTAAATTGACTCAATATCTAAGTCCTTTGTTCTGTTGCCTTGAATTTGGACTCTATGGACAATATATTTTTCAGTTCACATGTTCTTTCCTATGGCACCCTATTGTTCAATTTTTGCTTTGTCCCATCTCTGGTGTAATTCTTAACCCAAAAGGAATTGTGATTACAAAGTAACTATATGTTTATATAATTTTTTATTGGCCAAAGATGAGATATGCTTAAGAAACACACAGAAAACAAAATTTAGGAAGGATGGTTCTTTGTCTTAAGAGGGAGGAATAAAAAAGGAAAGGATTGTGAATACAAAACAGGTTTTTTTGTTTTTTTAATTTTAATTTAATTTAATTATGCTTAGGAAACCTGGAAGGGGACAAGTTATGAAGGACTTTCATTACCAGATTTATATTTATATTTGATTCCAATGATGATAGGGAGTTTTCAGTAATGTCTATGATTTTTAACATTGGATTAACTGTTAGTTAAACTAATGTCTGATATTGTCCAGAGATTAAATTATCAGTACTTATCTCTGAGCTATGACGATCAATCCATCAATCAATTATTTATTAAGAGTTTATTTTTTTATTGAAGCTTTTTATTTTCAAAACATATACAAGGATATTTTTTCACCCGTGCAAAACCTTGTGTTCCAATTTCCTCCCCTTCTCCCCATCCCATTTACTAGATGGCAAGTAATCCAATATATGTTAAATATAATAAAAATATATATAAATACAATATAGGCATACATGTTTATACAATTATCTTGCTGTACAAGAAGAATCAGATCAAAAAGGAAAAAAATGAGAAAGAAAATAAAATTCAAGCAAACAACAACAAAAAGAATGAAAATGCTATGTTGTGATGCACATTCAGTCCTCATACTCCTCTCTCTTGGTGCAGATGACTTTCTCCATCACAAGACCATTGGAACTGACCTGAATCTTCTCATTATTGAAAAGAGCCACATCCATCAAAATTGATCATCGTATAATCTTGCCATTGCAGTGTACAATGATCTCCTGGAAGAGTTTATCATATGGATAACAATTTGGAATGATACCCAAAGAGTTATAAAACCATGAATATCCTTTGACCCAGCAATACCACTATTAGGTTTGTTTCCTAAAGAGACTAGAAGAAAAGTAAAAGACTCTATATATTCTAAAATATTTATATAAGCTTTCTTTGTGGTGACAAAAAATGCAAATTGAGAGTTTGCCCATTTACTAGAGAATGATGCAATAAGTTGTAGTATATGATTGTGAAGGAATCATATACTGTGCTACAAAGAAATATGCTGAAAAAAAAGAAATGATAAGCTGGCTGGCTTTAGAAAATCATGTAAAGACTTGTATGAAATAATGCAAAGTGAAATGAGCAGAACCAAGAGAACATTGTATATAATAACAGCAATATTATTTAAGAGTAACTGTGAAGGACTAAGCTATTCTGAATAATATGATCATTCATAATGATCAATATCATTCATAATTAAATATAAAGGACATATATGAAGGAAAATGCTATCTACCTCCAGAGAAAGAACTGATATATGTAAGTATATATTCTACATAAATATCTATATCAAATGCTGGCCTCCTCTAATGTGGGGTTGGGACAAAGGGAAACAAATTAAAATTCAAAAATGTAACAAATAAATATTTTTAAAAGAATTTTATTATGTGCCATGAACTGTATTTTCTGATATAATGAATGAAATAATCCCACACAGTGAAGACCAATATTCACATTGCCTATGACTATGTAAATTACAACAAATTTTTTTTTATGATTTAATTACTGTGGAGAGAGTTCCAAGTAGGTAACTTCTTTCCAGATACCATCTGGGGTGTCTGAGTAGGAACTGCTGCTAATAAGAGTACTTTTTCTTCCTCTCTTAATCCCATTGTGCCTCTTAGACCCAGAAACCAGAAAGGAAAGGTGACATATCTGCTCATAAAATCTTGGATGAACTGCAAGTCATTAAGCACAATTTTTCCAATAGGATGGCGACTTACATCCACAGAACTCTTGGACCTATTCATCCACCTATGATTCTACCATTGAAACTTTAAGGCATTTTTATTTGTCCTATAATGGAATGAACTCTAATATAGGGTTCTTCATTTGGATTCTGAGTTCCTTAAAAGCAAGGAATGTCTCACTTATTCTATCTGTAACCCTGGAACTTAGCACATAATGAATGCTTAATAATGTATTATTCATTCATTCATCAGAACCTTCTTTATAATTGCTCTAGTTTCTCTGATCTCCAGACAACTCTCTGAGAGAAGAGAAAAAGTCCTAGAGTCAGGAAGGTAAGGAAGACCTTAAGGAAGACATATACTGGCTGGGTAATCTAGGCAAGTCATTTAACCTCCATGGGCTGCACTCTCTTCATTTGTAAAATGAGGGATTTGGACTGGATAGCTTTTGGAGTCTCTTCTAGTTCTAAATCTATTATACCATGAATGAAAGAAAGAGAGAAGAAAGAAGGCTCCCAAACTATTTTCATGAAGTATTATTATTAAAACATTAATTTTGGAGTAAACTGAAAAAAAATTTTGAGAGTCCCTTGAATATCAAAGAGATCAAATCAGTCAATACTTAAAGAAATTAATTCAGACTATTCACTAAAAACTCAATTACTGAAACTGAAGCTTAAATACTTTGGCCACATAATGAGAAGATGGGACTCATTAGAAAAGACCTTGATGTTGGGAAAGATTGAAGGACAAAAGGAAAAGGGACTGGCAGAGGATGAATAGATAGATAGTGTCATGGAAACAATGAACATGAATCTGGGCAGACTTTAAGAGGTAGTAGAAGGTCCTGGAGTGTTATGGTCCATGGGGTCATCAAGAGTTGGACATAACTGAATGACTAAACAATACTTTACTAATCAGGAATCTTGTGGGGTTTCTTGGGTAAATGTTGAATAAAATGATCTCTGAGGGCCCTTTCAATTCTAATATTCTATGATTTTCTGTATGTAGTCTAGCAGTAACAGAAACTGGGCCATCATGAGGTCACTCAATTTTTGTCAGTCATCTGAACAAAAAAGATCCTTTAAGATCATCTTATCTTTAAAGCCTGTGACCCTTTCCCCCATCTTCTTCCTCCCATCTTTCTCCATCTGAACCACCAGGACTTCTGAAAATTGGTACCTAACAAACATTCCATCCATCCACTCCCACCTTCCTATGAGGCTTTCTTTCACTCCGGATGCCTTATTTTGGTAACAGAACCTATTTCTTATTTGGGAGGTTCCTGACAGGTCTAAATCCAAAAGTCAGATAAAAGCTTAGGGAAGACAGATCAGACTAAAAAGGTACTTTTCTTCTTTCTCCCTTCCTATAGGTTAGGAGGTATTATTATTATTATTAAAAGACATACCTAGTTTATTCAGAGACTCCAGGTTTCATGAGAACTTTGATGTTCTGTCCAGAGCAAGAAGGGCCCAGGCCAACCACAGACAAAAACCAGAACTCACTGGTATCATTTATGAAAGGAGGCAACAATTTTTTTTTTCAAAATTGGAAAGCTATATTCATTTACGGTATGAAATAAAAATGTCATTTATCTCAATAGTATTTTACTTCTTTCAAAGGGAGAAAGAGTAACAAATTAGAAGTCAGACAAATTTAAATTTAAAAGGCTCTTGGGAGAAACATACTTTTAAATTTAATCTGCTTTATTAACATTTTCTCCATTGCTTCTTTAAGTCTAAACAGTCAATAAAATAATGAATCAAGCCCTCATTTATGACATTTGCTGATTTCTGAATGTAAATGAATACAAAAAAATTAAACAAGTTAATTTGAGCTGCCACAATGGACCCCTAGTTCTCCAATTGGTAGATCTTCAAGGGAAGTCATTTACCTGATAATGTTGTTTGTAAGGAAATTTCCTGCTCAGCTAGAGGTTATCCTACACATTTCTTTTAAATCTTAGATCCTAAGATTCTAAATATGTCATACTAATAGAATAAAGCAAGGCCTGAGTGGTACCAGCTGTTTAACATCCTTGGTTCCTCCCCCTTTCCCCCAGCCTCAATCTCTCACAAATTCTCAAAGATCCAATACTCATTCTTGGAATTAAGTTCTTTGTGTCTTTAATTGGACACAATTAAATTATTAATTTAACACAATTTAGATTAGAAAAAAGCATTTATTAAGAACTTACTATGTGCCAGCAAAGTGTTGGAAATACAAATAGAAGCAAAAGGAAAGACAGTTCCTGACCTCAAGAAGCTTACATTCTAATGAAGAAAGATGGTACCTAACAGAGAGCTGAAAGTAGGAGGTAGGAGATGGAGAGGAGAGGATGGCCACATGGACAATGTGGAAAAAAAAAGCCTGAAGATGCAGGAGCTGAACTTAGTTAGAAGTGAGCCTGGCTGACATGGGCCCTTTCTTAGGAAGGAAGTCACCAATCACAAGAGGAGACCATGAGTGGAATTATCAGAACTTTACCCAGCTTTTCTGATGACCTTCAGAGATCCCATAATTCAAATTTGTATGTATGTCCCATAAATTTAAAGAAACAATTTTATATAAGCTGGGCTTTCTTTGTAGCTAAAAACTGTCCTAGCGAGTCAAAACTTCAAGAAAGTAACGTGGTATTCCTAGTTCTCTCAGAAATGACAATTAATGATAATATTAAGGGAAATTAATGTTTGCTTTGGGCCAATTCAGATTTGGGCCTTCATCTGATGTAGCAGAGAAAGGGAGAACTTGTATCCTAAAAAGAACCAGAGCAAGGAAGGCAGACAGCACATGTTTAATAGAAACAATTTTCTCTTTTTGGCTATTGGATCTAGCTTGGTGGGTTAGATTCCAATAGTCTATTTAAAAGATAAAAGTCTCTCTTGAGAGAAGAGTTTTCTCTGTTAGACTTTCCTCAGCACTAGAAATCCATGCCATAATATTCACACATGTGTAATGATACATTAGAAGTAAAGAACTTGATACTGTTTCCTGTTAGGATTAAACCTAATGCAATCTGGTTCCTTCTGAGGGAAAGGATGATGCTAAATAGACAGACAAAAATTTTTACTATGGTCATGGGACATGTTTGAAGGGAATTTAAGTCAAATAAGTTTGATCACTTTGTATTGCTGTAATCATAGAAAGCAAAGCTTTCCAAAACATTTGCTTCACATATTTATGTTCTTTGTAATAAGAGTTTTAGAAAGTTCCCAGAAGAACCTACTTCCACAGGTGAATTTCAGAACCCAATAATATTGTTCAAGTAAAAGTATTCTGTTTGTTCTCTGATCTCTGCTCCAGTTTTTAATCTCCATTATCAGTTTTTACCCCTACATTGTTACTGTTAATCAGCATTTTATATTTACAGAGCATTAATTGCCAAGATTAATTGGTTACCCTCTGGAAAGGACTTTGAAGATTCAATAATGTTATCTCCTTTTCTCCCTCTCCCCCTTCAATTAAAAAAAACAATAACAACCATCAATATTTAGACATTATTCTACAATATCCTTATTGTAGGTCTTAAGATTATATTTTTAAAAAGCATTCTTCAATAACAAAAGACACAGCATGTAATAGTGGATGAAATGCTGGACCTGTAATTATGAAAACCTGATTCAAATCCTGTGTCTGATATTCTCTATGAAGAAAAAAATCTGAGCCCCACTACTCTAGAGTTGGGTTCAGTAATATTATTTTTAAAATTTCCTATGTTATTCTAAACTTAATTTCCTAGCAATCAGAAATACTAGTGGAGCACTGACTGTTTAGTGTTAATTCCCAGCTCTTTTCTTTTTTAAAATTCTAAAACACATTTTATAAAACAGTTTTTGACTAGGGACTTTTCCTTTTTAAATAATTTATTGTTCCTTTCTAAAGTAACTGAATAAAACCTAATCTACTCACTTGTTAATAATCCCAAAAGGCACAATGGTGTGTGTAATAAAACACTGGTTTGAAAAGCAAAAGTTTTGAATTTGGGATCTGATAGTTAGCAGCTTTATAAGCCTGAGCAATTCACTTAAACTTTAACCAAGTCGATGAGCCTCAATGACTTATTTGTCAAATGAATATCCTAATGCTTGTACTATCTGCCTCACCAAATAGTTGTGAGAAAAGTACTTCATGAATTTTAACAGACTTTGAATAGGTAAGTGACCATAAGGCTAGGTATGTCCAGCACAGAAAGAGGGAAAATCATCCATATTATTTGATCAGGGAAAGTAAAAAGATCATTTTATAATTTTGGTCCAAATTATCTAGTATAAAGGTATCTATAACCAGAATGAATTAGATCTTTTCTTAGGTAATGCAATTTGAATTACCATCAAAAACTTATTGAAGCTAGTTATGACTGAGGTCATTGGAGCACAGGGAGGAAAAAAAAAAACCTCCCTTTGGATAAGAACACAACAGGAAATGAACAGTTCTACTGTACTCTGCCCTGGTCAGACCACGCCTGGGAGTGTTGTGTTTAGTTCTTTTAGAAAAAAAAAATAGAAAAAAAATCATGACATGAAATAGCATAGGCAATACCCTTTGCCAGTCTGAAAGCATTATAGAAATTCAAGCTTTTATTATTAGCACCATTCCTGATGATATTAAAGTGATTCAGTTTAGTTTAACAAGTGTAAGGAATCCTATTCTTTCCCTACAATTTTCTCTTTTTTCCCATTTTTCTCTTAGCATTGGGAGTACCCTTTCTATCCTTCCAATCGATTATGGGAATCCACCTCCTTGATGGTCTTCAAGGCCTCCCCAATGGCCACAACATTACCAGTTCCTATTCATGTGTTTTTCCTCTCAGACTTGGGACATATAAGCTCTTGCTTTCTGATCTGAGACATACCTGTTCACTTCTTCTATAGGAAGAGCTTCCAGATGCCTACTAAAATATAGCAACATGGGAAGTCAGCAGTTGAGGGCTATTTATGCCAAGATTCCAAAATCAACTTGGAACTTTATGATCACCTGCCTTCATTGATATTTTTCCTGGATTCATTCCCCAATTGTTATCCTCCAATCCTTGCTGACTCCATCTCCCATCTCTGCTCTGGCTCCCATTCCTTGGAATACTCTCCCTCCTCATCTCTACCTAGTTTCCTTGACTTCCTTCAAGATTCAGCTCAAAAGCCACCTTTTGGAAGCCTTTTCTGATCTTCCCTTTGAGATATCTTTTATATAATTTAAATATGTTCTGTATTCATAATGTTGTTTCTTAACATGGGGACCATATTGTTACCTTTCTTTGTATCCTCAGTACTTAGCACAGTGCCTGGCACCTAGTTTTGCTTCAAAAATGATTGATGATTTTATATATATATATATATATATATATATATTCAATATAGGATATATATGTATGTGTGACACACACATACATATATATCCTATATTGAATTGCTTGCCATCTTAGGGAAGGAAGAAGGGACAGAGGAAGGGAGAAAATTTGGAACTCAATGTTTTGTATAAAAAAAGAATGTTTTTTTTTAAAGAGTCAATTGGGCAGTTCAGAAAAATGCTTGATGAATGATTAACTAAGATGATAAAGGCCTTCAAGAGTATTCAGTGAGGATTCTTTGAGGGAACTGATATTATTCATATTAGAGAAAGGACAAGTTGGAGAATATAGTAGCCACCTTTAAGAAGTTAAAGGTTCAGAGGGAGCAGGTTTGTCAAGGAATAAGAATTAGGAATAATTAGTAGAAATTGCAAATCAAGAAATTTATCCTTGTTAGGAAAAACTTCTTAGATATTAGTGCTATCACAAAGTAAAATTATCTGCCATTGTTGGCAGTGAGTTCCTTCTCTTCAGAGATCTTCAGGCAAAATCGAGGTGACCAATTACCAGGAATGATATAATGGAAATAGTTAGTCAGAGAAAGATTGGAGTAGAAAGTTTTTGAGATCTCTTTCAACTCTAAAACTGTGAAATTCTGATTCTGGCTACTTGTATCTCGTCTCAGTCATTCTTCCTCTGGCACACTAGGCATCTGAGCAATGGATGGGCTAAATAGTCAGATTTTAGGTGTGCATAGCTAATTTCTCTGGAGTAACATGAGGGATATTCAAGAAATAAATAGTTCTGCAGGCTTGGAGTCCCTGATAATGTTGAAGTGATTCAGTTCAAAACAAGTGTAAGGTTTTCTATTCTTTCCTTACAATTTTTCCTTCTTTCTCATTTTCCTCTTAGTGTTGAGGAAACCACCATCCATCCTTCCAATCACTTATGGAAATCGAATGTTAACTTTGTCAGAATTGAAATTAAGGTAAATTGAGATACAAATTGCCAAGCACATTTAATTTATTGCTAAGGTTAGTAATTAACAGAAACAGGGGTCTTTAGCTCCTTGGCAAGCAAAAGGACTTCAAATGAAGACAGATCATTTTTCCAGACCAAAAAAGAAGCATGCACAAAATATAAGGTAGCAATCATAGATGGGGAGGATAATATGATTGATTATGAAATTTTTAGCATCATAGATATGAGGAGCAATATGATTGCCTGGAAATTAGGAAAAGTGGGCCAGCAATGACCCCTCCTTTCATCTTGTCCCTTTGAAAAGCTCATTGGTGGTATCCTCCTGCATGATTAGTTAGCATCACAGCCATAACAGAACAGACTTTCTTGAAGGACAGCCAGTATTACAGAGATCACAGACCAGGCCCCATGGCATCCACCTGCATCCTTCAAGGATAACAGATTTCCTTGACCAAAGAATAGAATTTTGATTGTCAGAAAAACTAAATTTTTTAACTTAATTAACTCAGAGGGGAAAGCTGAACTTCTAAACTTAATTCAGAAACAAAGATACATGATTTAGACAGTATATAAAATTGTTAGCAGTGATTCAGAATAGAATCAATCACAAAATAGAATCAATTTTATTTTCTCATCCTCATCCTCGACTCCTCACCTGCCATTCACAAAACACATCCAATCTGTTACCAAAGTCACGTTTCTATCTTTACAACATCTCTTGTTCACTCACAGAGTTGCTGCTCAGGGCAGGCCCATCACACAGAAGCTTTCTGGTTTCTCTCCTTCATCCAATCTACCCAAAGTAGAGCTAAGTCACCTTCCCTAATCAACAATCTACAGAAGTTCTCTCTCATTTACTAGGTCAAATATGAAATGCTCTGCTGGCATTTAAAGATCTTCCCTACTTATGAGGCTCTTTATTATCTTTCCATTCTTCTGATATTTATATACTCTGTTATCTCATGGGATCCTCTATCTCCTGATTCCCCACTTTTTCACTGCTGTCTTCCCTGCCTGGAATGGTCCACATCTGCTTCCTGGATTTCCTGGCCTCCTTCTGTAGATACCATTTTTCACTTCCCCTCCATCTCCCACTTCTCGCGCCTTACATGAGCTTCCATTCACCCTGCCTGGATGTTGTAAATTCATAGTCACTTGGATGTTGTCTTCCCTTTTAAAATGTAATTTTGATGTAGATGGAGTGTGTTTGTCTTACTGTGTTATTTCCATGGCTTCTCACAGTGGCTGGCATGCAGTTATCCCTTTCATATCATATCTTTCTCTGTTTCAGACTATCACCAATCAGCATAAGAAATTAAATGGTAATTTCTGAGAGTTTTGAAGAAGTTGCAATCAGCAGACAACACAGAGCCTGTGACCAAATATTTAACCCAAATTTTACAATAATGTACTGTAGACCCCCATAAAAGAAAAAAGAAAAAATTCAGACTTATTCTCTGGTACGAAGGAAAGGCCAAAAATTTCTACACAGATTTTCCAGATCAAGAGAGATGCTGTGCCGCTAACCCCTATGGCATAGAAGGGATAACTGTAGTATGTCCTAATAAATTCTTGTTGACTGTTATCTCACCTCAATCAATGCAATGTAATCAGAGTAAAGACTTAATGAAGTTTTAAATTTGTAGTTTGGACGCTTTGATCCCTTTTTGAAGTATGGATATCTTTAAATGGTGAAGAAAGGACTAGTATGATTTGGTTATCCAACACTAATTTTTGGTATGACTGTCATAATTGAAATTAAGGTAAACTGAGGCACAAAGTTTCAAACACATTTAATTTATTGCTAAGATTAGCAATTAGCAGAAACAGGGGCCTTTAACTCCTTAGCAAGCAAAAGGATGTCAAATGAAGACAGAGATCATTTTTCCAGATGGAAGAAGAAGCATTCACAAAATATAAAGTCTTTAATATTTAAATATTGGAGATGTCCAAGTCATCCACTGCCTCTTTGGCCATCACCAGCCATCTTGACTTTTGTCTTGCTGTTGGCCCTAGAAGGCTGTGGAAGGCAAGAAGGTAATCAATGGCTTCGTGCAACTCTGCCATACTTAAATACAATTCATGTGCCAGACAAGACATCGTGGTCCTCTTCAAAAAATGAAGGATGACCAACACATGACAATCAGACGAAATCTCCAAGGCTGACTTAATTTAGCCATGTATCAGTAAACTGGTAAAGCCTTCCAAGTGAAGAACTCAGCCTTTTGATCTCAGGAATATAGTCTCTATTCCTCTTAAACACATCTATAAAACTCTTTCAGGGCTGCCCTCTCCAGAGGTCAATTGGGTACTCATTCATTGTCCTGGAAGTTATAAAAGAATACAGCAGGCAGGAAGAGAACCAATTACACGACCAAATAAGGTCTTTAATTGATATTGAGTGGTCATTACACCATCATATCATACCTAGCCTTGGGATATCCTACTCTTCCAGCCTGTTGGAGTTTCCACACACACTTTGCCCTTCAAAGTGTCACTTGTCCAGGGCATCTAGATGCAGAGTGCTAGGCTTGGAGTCAGGAAAACTCATCTTCCTGAGTTCAAATCTGACCTCAGACACTTATTAGTTGGGTGACCCAGGGCAAGTCACTTCACCCTGGTTGGCTCAGCTTCCTCGTCTGTAAAATAAGCTGGAAAAGGAAATGGCAAACTACTGCAATATCTGCCAAAAAAAAAAAAAAGAAAAGAAAAATCACCAAAAAAACAAAATCAAAGCAAAATAACAACAACCCCCCCAAAAAAACCAAACAGGGTCACAAAAAGTTGGACACAACTTAAAAATGACTGAATAACTACAACAAATCAGCTATCCCAGCTACCTTAGTGTCTTTTACAATAAGCCACTAATAAAAATTGGGCTAAATAATAAAAATGGGGCTACTTTACTCCATTGATAGGTCAATGGGAATGGCAGTATCCCTCAGACCACCATTCTTGTTTTCATCCCAACCCTCACAGCCATCTACTAGGAAAGCAATTCCTATGAGAAGGAGCCAAACATCTCTATCCAATCAAATGCCATTCATGGGGTAAACAAACCAGTATAACTGAAGCAAGAAGGTGCCCTGAGAGAGAAATGAGAGACAGAATGTGCCAGGCAAATCATAATAACTGTCTTAATGACAATCTCCTCTCACATCCTGATGAGAGAGCCCAGGACCCTGAACCCCAAATCCTCAGGAAGAGCATTGCTTCCAACTCTATGCCCTCAGCAATCATCCTGGCAAGCAACCCCTGGGAAGATGCAGTCTGGTAAATGCTTCTGCAGTTGCTATAGACACAGCTACGGAAGACCCGTAGACCCGTACGGAAGACCCGTACGGAAGAATGTTTCTCAACAAAGTCTTTGGTACCATCAAATGATTCAACATCAGAAATCAAATCTATTCTATAGGTGCAGGGGAGGACCTCTGCAACTTGGTCAGATGAATAAATCCAGATATATTGTGTTCATGTTGTTATTGTTATTATTTTTAGTCCTCCTTCTCCTTCTCTCTCCTCCTCCTCCTCCTCTTCCTCCTCCTCTTCCTCTTCCTTCTCCTTCAAAGAGGACAATCACATTCAGAGGATGATGTCTTGTCTAACCAATCTACGAGTCTAATAACTCCGTCATACATATAAGATATAAATATATGAATTATATAGAAATATAGATAGATGATAGACAGTTTTGATGTGACATGATAGAAACAGAAATTTCAAAGAAACCTTAGAAGAGTTGGCATTATTAGGAGATTGTGGAACTTGAGCTGAGTCTTAAAGGAAGTCAGAAGTTGGGATGGAGGCATGGGAAAGGGCCACAGAATCAGAAGACAAATGTCCCATATGAGTTAATAGCAGCCCAGTAGGGCTAGAGAGTGAGAGGAAAAGAGAATGTAAAAAGTTGGGAAAGGTAGGAAGGATCCGTGTTATGAAGAGCTTTAAATAACAAAGTTAATGTTTCATCCTAGAAGAAAGGGGTTTATTGACCAGGGATTGACGTGGTCACACCCATAATTCAGGAAAATTACTTTTACAGCAGAGGAGAAGATAGAAAGAAAGGGAAGAGGCTTGGAGTAGGAGAAACAATTAGAATGGAAACTTCTTGATGGTATCAGTGAAAATTACAATTAAAGAATATGCAATAATATCTGCTTTGCCTGCTGTACCTTAAAATCCACAGGACCTTTCTAAATGATTGTAGCTAAAATCTTCCATATATGTTGTCTCCCCCATCCATGTCTTAGAGATCAGGCATTGTCTTAATTTTCTACTTGTATCTCCATAATAAATGCTTTATTCATTCATTCTTTTGTTCATTCCCTAGGGACCTCTTGCCAGACTGGCATCTATCCATTAATCGCCATGCTTTGAGTCTAGTAGGTCAACTACTTCCCAAATTACAACTGTCATTCAGCCGGTGGTCATTCTTTATCTTTTCTAAAATAATAAAATCCATTAATCAGTAAGCACTTTTCTTAAGCTCCTACAATTTGCAAAGCATTGTGCTAAGTCCTAGGAATACAAAGGGGGGAAAATGAAATAGTTCCTAACTTCTTGAGGACAGAAACTGATTTTTATTTTATTTATTTATCGTAGCCCCAAATCTGGGCCTGAAGTCAGAAAGAACTGAGTTCAAATCTGTCTTTGCCAAGAAAATCCCATGGACAGTACTGATTGCCATGGTCCACATGGTCACACAGTGAGACATGACTTGAAAATCTGAATAACAGCCCCTGTGCAGTGCTTTGCAGGGAGTCGAAAGCTTGTTAGATTGCATTAACAGACTGGTGATGCATTCTCATCATAAGGAATATAACTTAATTTATTTAATTTAATAATTTATTTCTTTTCCTTCAGATTAAAGACCCATTTTGGGGAAGCTCTAAGTTTCTCAGTTCAGGACACTAGGAAAGTTGGCCAGTTTATATAATAGCAAATACCATTAAATGGGACTGACTTTCATGTTTTTAAAAGTGAATCTTGGAAAGCTGGAAGAACATAGTAAAATTAAGCACCTGAAATAATAATTATTATTATAGCAAATACATAATTTTGCTTTGCTTTATAATTTACAAAGCACTTACTGTATAAGGAGGAAAAAGGAAGGAAAGAAGGATTTATTAAGCACTTTACTATGTACCTTGCACTGTGCTAAATGCTACAGTCACACTCATTTAAATCCAGTTTACACCAAGACTAGACATCCTCCTCCTAGTGTGATTGGTCTTCTTCCAGAACGAACAAGAACAAGAACAACAGGAACAAGAAGTAGAAGAACAAGAACAAGAAGAATTCTTGAACTCCAACAACAAAACAACAAACTGAGGACACGACAGTTAATGCTGGGGATGCAAAGACAAGCAAAAAATAAAAATAAAACAAAAAACAGCCTCTACCCTCCTTGAGGGTATTTTGGAGAGAAGACAATATAGAAAAGAAAGCAGAAAAGGGGGAGGAGATTGAAGCTACCTACTTGTTTTTGAAGTACAAGTCAAGAGGAGAGCTAGAAAGGGAATGAAGGGATACATTCAAGATGAGCAGACTTCATGGATGGCAGATTATTCCAAGTAAGGAGGGTACAGGGAATGAAGGAAGTGATGGGATGAATTAGCTATAGAAAAGACACGGTTCTGGAGTCCAGAAAGTTAGGAACAAGGCCTGGAAGGTAACAAATCTCATTTGATCTTTAAGACAATCAGGTGAGGGAGGTAATTCATTATCCCTATCTTACAGATGTGGAAGCTGATGTTCAAGGAAACTGTGATTTGGTTAAAGTCTTTGGGATAGTAAAAAGCAGAGCTAGAAGTTATCCCTCTATTATCTGTCTCCAAGTCTAGTTTTCTTTCACTGATATCTTATTATCAACTCAGACTACCCATTAAAGAGCAAGATTCGGGATTTCATTGATTAAGAAGTAGAAATGAGAATAATTTGTACAGCAGGAATAAAAAGAATAAGTATTCATTGCTTTGACCATGGCACTGTCAGTAGCCTAAGGGAAAGCCCTAGTAGGTGGGTACTCAAATTAAGTGGAGGAGAGAGATAGTCTTGTATTTTATTCTGACCTTTATGAATCTTTAAGTAGATCATAGAAAACCGAGGTTAAGGATTCTGTTACTCTTCCTTTACAATGTCCTATTTATTAATCCATTAGGCTACTGGGTCTAATGAAGCAAAACTCTGGCTTGCATTAAGAAGGTAGAAGCGAGAACATTCTCTAGAGAACATTTGTTCACAGCTTGTCAGCTAATAGGAAAATCTCATTGGAAGGGGACTTATGTAAAGTAGAGAAATGAGGCATTTGCCGAAATCAAAGTAGTTCCCAACCTGTTCAAATGTGAATTGAGACATACTATGACAAATTTAGAATTTTGTCTATAAAGAATTGCACATGTTTAACATGTTTAATGGATTACTTGCTGTCTAGGGGAGGGGAGGTAGGGAAGGAGGGAGAAAATTTTGGAACACAAGGTTTTGCAAGGGTGAATGTTGAAAAGTATCTTTGCATGTTTTTTGAAAAATAAAAAGGTATTCTTTTTTTTTGTTTGTTTTTAAAGAATTTTATCGAGCACCAGCCCCGAAGTCAGACGGCTCTGAGTTCAAATATGACCTCAGATACTTCCTAGCTGTGTGACCCTGGGCAAGTCACTTAATCCCAATTGCCTCAGCAAAAAAAAAAAAAAGAAAGTAAGAAAGAAAGAAAAATTTATCTATGAGTCAAAGGATCAAAAGTTTTGCAAGCTTTGACCTGGACTATTCAGACAACCCTTCCCCCATGTTGTCCACCCCCCCCCCACTCCACCACACCACACCCCCCCTCACAATGACCAAAAAAGAAAAAAAAAACTGTTCAGTTTTGTGACTCACTCTTGTATTATTTTTCTACAAAGATAATCACTAAATGTTTTACCTGCCTATGCAATCTTAAAGGAGAGGTTCTTGAAGGAGATCACTGTACAAGTCAATAACAAGATTATGTGATGATCATTTCTGATGGACGAGGCTCTTTCCAACAATGAGATGACTGATGCTCTTTCCTGTTAGGATTCTTACTAGGTGCTAAGTCAGCTATCTAATTTAGCATGGTACTTAACAGTTCTTTAGTTCACTTAGTACTGATTAGAGTTCTATAAGATTCACACCTTTAAGAGAGCATACATAAGCTAGGAGTCTCAACCAGGATGGAGTCGGGGACATTCAGGGCCAGAAGGACAAGCCCACTCTCGGAGGCAGAGTCAGATTCATTCCATTTTCCACCCCTGTGCTGGCTGGAAATATTGGGAGAGAGCTAGAGGCAGAAGCTAGAAGAGACAAAGGACTAAAGGCAAGAGCTCTTGGAACCAAGGAGAGAGATAGGCCTCTAAGAAAGCTAACTGGGCCCAAGGAAAGAGACAATAAAGGATTTGGACTTTAACTTCTGGCTGCATTTGGGGTGATTATTACATTGAACTGAAATGAAGGCTGCCTCCAGAAGCCCCCAAGAAACCTGCTGACAGAGAAGATTATATTTTAGAGAAGAATATTATAATTTCCAATGATCTCGTGATCACCATCTACACCCAGAGAGAGGATTGTAGCATTTTCATTCTTGTTGTTTGCTTGCATTTTTTCCCCTTGATCCGATTTTTCTTGTGCCGCAAGATAACTGTATAAATATGTATACATATATTTTAACATATTTAATATGTATTGGGATTACCAGCCATCTAGGGGAGGGGGTGAGGGAAAGGAGGGGAAAATTTGGAACACAAGATTTTGCAAGGATCAGTGCTGAAAAATTAGCCATGCACACATTTTGTAAATAAAAAGTTTTAATAAAAAAAAAGATAGGTTCTTGCATTGATTTCCATGACCCCATAATACCCAACAGAGTAATTCTAGTGTTTCCCAAATTCATTTTAAAATTTCATTCTCATGAAAAATCAAATTGAACAAAGTTTGAATTAAATTTGAACAACTGTAAGCATAGCATGAAATTTTCAAACCACCTGGGAAAATTCATCAAACATTTTATAATCTGAATCTGAGAGAGGAGAGGTTGGATTCTGAACTTTTATTGTTGGGTGCATTTTTTGTCTTTTTAAAAAATAATAGCTTTTTATTTTTCAAAATACATGCAAAGATAGCTTTCAACATTGTCTTTTAATAGACAAATGGATGCTTAACAAGTAAATTACTTCTAGATATTTAATAATGTCTATAGCCAAAACTTTTGACCCATGATAGCAAAAAACTGGAAACAAAATAGATGCACATCAATTGGGAAATGGCTAAATTGTGATATATGAATATGAAGGAATATTATTGTATCCTAAGCAATGATAGATTTGAAGAACATAGAGAAGCATGGGGAGACTGATATGAACACTGAAGCAAAATTAACTAAGGAGAACTAGGAAAATGGAATATAAAATGACTAAAACAGAAGAAAGAGTTAATTAACTGGAGACAGAGAAGTTAAATAACTTGGCAAGAGTTATACCTGAAGCAGGATTCTTGACTTCAAGACTAGCACTCTATACATTACACCACATAATTAAATGTTGTATAATATTAACATAATTTTTTAAAAAAAGCAAATGTGTGTAAGCATAATGAGCAAACAAGTAGAGTAGAGATGGAAAAAAAAACCCAACATACCTTCCTCCTTTCTTTGCAGAAGAGAGAAAGTATGGGAATGGACCATTGGATATAGAGGACTGAATATCCAGTGGTTCTCAAAACTTTTGTTTTCAGTATCTTTATCCTATTAAAAACTATTGAGGATTTCTCCAAAGCATTTTTTGTTTATCTGGATTATATTTATAGACATTTACCATATTGGAAATAAAAGCTATTTTTGAATTTGTAGACCTTCTAAAAGGGTTTCAGAGATCCCCAGGATTCTCTAGACCATACTTTGAGAACCACTGGATCCCATTAAACTGGTTTGATATGTTAATTGGTTTAGCTGAACTAGGTTTTTTTTTTTTTTTTTTTTTTTAAACTCTTTCTTGTTTGTTCTTTATTATAAGAAGAGGAAAAAGAAAGAATATTTCAAAATTAAAATGATTAAAAATAAAATATTATTTAAAGTTTAAAATGGAATAATAAATTATCTAAAAAAGAAAAGTCCCTACCCAAAAACAGCTTTATAAAATATGTTTTAGAGGCCTAAAAAAAGAAATGAGCTGGGAATAAACACGAAACACTCTGAGTACTACACTAGTATGTCTGATTGCTAAGAAATTAAGTTTAAAATAACATATAAAAATTTAAAAACGATATTACTGACCCCAACTCTAGAGCAATGGGGCTCAGATGGTTTTTTTTTTTCCTTCATAGATCATTTCAGGACTCCTGAAGCAGCAATTGTTTAACTGGGGAAGAAAAAAATAAAACAAAATTTTAAAAATGCTTTTAATAGGAAGAATAATTTTTTGATGAGATGTGAATAAAGTGATAGTGAATTTTAATTAAATATCCCATGTAACTGATTCAACACCAAAATTATAGATATGGTCTATTATAAACACTAGAATTATAAAAGAGCAATGCACAAGTCACTTGGAAAACCTTCTGATTTATGAACTATGGTTTTGAAACATTCTGGATTTGAGTATACTTTCTGAGAAAGACTAGAAGACTGATTTATGAATATCTCTCTGAAATGATGAATATCTCTTGAGAATAATTCATTGTAATAGCTATATCAAGGTAAATGTAAAGAATAACAACACTAAAAATCAAATGCTGCATAATCATAATGATCAAGTTCAACCTCAAAGAAGATATGTGAATGAATAAATAAATGAAAAAAACATTTATTAAGTGTTTATTATGTAATATCAGATACTGTGCTAATCACTGACTATACAAGCAAGGCAATCTGTACCTTCAAAGAACTTACACTCAAATAGAGACAGACAACACCTAAAGGGGAACTAGAGTTGGAAAACAGATGGGGAGTGAAAGGAGAAACAAGGAAAGTTACATACAAGAACATGATTTGAAAATGACCAGGAAGTAGCACAGTGACCTAATTATGGTTCTCTTTATAAGGTAAAAGTTCCAGTATCAGAGACCAGGATTCCTAGGGCAGAGTTCACAAGAGGAGGAGGTCCAGGACTTAGATGGACCCAAGCATAGGTTTGGAAATGGTTAGTAAAAGAATGAGAATGACATAGAAGAATGAACTGCCCCCCCCCTTTTTTTTGTTAATAGGGATGATTTTATATTATTAGAAGACAAAGGAATATGTTGGAAAATAAAGGTAGATATAAAAAATAGGTATTAATAAAAAAATAAAGAAAACACTGTACAAAAATAAAAAAGTATTTTGCTTTCTGAAATTTTTGTTATTTTCCTCTGGAACTGTAGAAACAAGAGCAGATTTTTAGTTTCCAAACAGATAAAAGAGGCAATCTTCTCTTAAAAGGAAGTAATGCTTGTTACAACCGATAGGGAGAAGGGCAAGTTGGATATGTTCTTTCTTTTTTGATGCTAGAAGTTGAACTACATATTTTAAGAATTAGAAAGTGGTATCACTGCTGAAGTAACAACTTTCTTGTTTCCTTCAAGCTTTATAAATCGTGGTTTTCCTGGGAGCCTTCTTGCTTAGACTTAAAATTCAGTGGGTTGAGTATTCACAACAATGCTTTGCACATAGTAGGTGTTTAATAAATGTTGGTTGACTGCTTCAAGATGCACTCAAGATCTTTTGGGTTCCACGGATCTGAGGGTTTTAGTAGACTACAAACTCAATATGAGTCAGCAATGTGGTATAGAATCCAAAAGACTAATGTTATATCTTGGACTACATTAAAGAGCTCCTCTTCTTTTATGAACCCCAATCAAAGAAAATGAAACTTGAGTTTCTAACCTCTTTTCCCAAGGCCTTAACAGAAAAACAAATCCTTGAAACTTATTATTGTGATTTTAGAGCTAGAAGGGATCCACCAATCCAACCCTCTCATTTTACAGAGAACAAGGAGATCCAGAGAAGGAAAATGATTGACTCAAGATCAGATAGTATATCAGGTCCTTAGACAGATAGTGTCCTGGCTGGGAATCAGGAAGACAAGAGTTCAAATCCTACCATATACTCATGTAGCTGGACTCTAACCCTGAACTCCCTAGCAGGTTTGGTTCTTTTAAATTCTTAGTATCTATCTGCCCATATTAGGGAGGTTAGGAGCTTCTGTTGTAACAAGCTGGTATGAAGGGTGGGAGGAAAGGAAAAAGACATTCCTCCTTTACTCCCCACATTTTATGGGAGGTGCAAGAAAAAGAGGGATGAATGATCTCAGGAACTGAGTTCTTCCATTCCAAGCTCCATCTCTAGTTTATGCACTAGGACCCCAGCTGAAATGCTGAAAATGCTAAATCATCTTTGTATCTAGCCCCAACCTAGCCCCCTCATGTGCTGTTCTCCACCCATCTCCCTAGTCATTCTGATTTCTTACATCTTTTTCCACTTCAGGGAATAGTATTCCAATAAGACTACTATTCCCGGAGTAGAGTAGAGAAAATTAAGATTTTGTTCTCTTTGGTATCTTCCTTGCCTTGGTAGTTCTACTTTTTCTTTCTAGCTAGCTCTCTTGCCAGAATCAGGGACTTCAAAGCCCAACTCTTCCCTTTTCCCACAACCAGTGGGGATTTCCTTAAATCATCAGGAAATTAAGCTACACCTCTGCTTAAAGTGAGCACAAGCCAGATAGCCAGGAGATTCTAGAGCTAGGAGGGATTTCAAGAGGTCATCTGATCAAGCCTCCTAAATTCAGGCAGGTAAATTTAATTACTTCCATTTTACTGATAAAGCAATTGAGGTCAAATAGGTAAGTCCAACAAATGAGGATTGTATTACTCTGGTGGAAGAGAAAATAAAGAAGGAGATGTATAGAAAAGATATTGCAGAGGCAGACTAGACCGTGCTAGTAAGACTTGGACAAGATTTCAAATCACAGACATTGGTTTTTTTTTAAGCTTATAATAAATCCCTGTTTGCAGAAATCACTTTTCCTGTTGTAGATTTTTACATAAGGAATGTTGAGAAACTAGAATGAAAATCTAACCTTACATAAAACGCACATATCATTTAAATTTTTTTTTGAAGTAGAGAGCTGTGCAATTATGTAATAAACTTGATTGATGTAGACTAGACTGGTACCTGGAGGACTCTGATTGCTGTAAAATCTTTGTTTTGTTATCTTTGGGATTGCTTAAATCATCTGGTTAATTGTCTCTCTCTCTCTCTCTCTCTCTTTCTCTTTCTCTCTCTCTTTCCAACTGAAAGGTATAGAAAGATTTGCGTGTAGATCTGGAATTATTTATTCTTTGTTTTTAGATCCCCAGAATCTATACTGTGCTTAGCACATAGTTAGCACTTAATAAGAGCCTGTTGATTAAAAGTATTGTTGTGTGTCATATGTAATATTCACTATTCCAGTAGTCTGAATAGCATTGTGGATACTTTACATGTCAACATGTCCATATATTTAATGCTTTTTGCTTGTGTCATTTCCAATAATGTAGGTTGAACCCTTCTAAGTCCTTTTATCTTTTTTTTTTGGGGGGGTCCATGGAATTCTACAATGTGATGGAAGTCTGTTTTCAGATAATGATTATCAGTGTGGCACCTGGGATGTCCATCTGTTGTTATCCCATGTTCTATTTGACAAAGAAAAGTACTTAACCAGTAGTCAAAGGGAATAAAAATGACAGCTCACTTTAGATTAGTTGCCAAAAATACTTCCACAATGTCTGTGGTATTTATCCGCTTCCCTGTATTCTTATTGATTCCCTTCTAGTATATTTACGACTACCAGGCTTACTATATAATAATAGTTCTGTACCTGCATTCTTTCATTCAGTCATTTCAGTCAATATTACTCTTCATAACCCCATTTGGGGTTTTTGTAGCAAAGACACTGGAGACATTTGCCATTTCCTTCTCCAGCTCATTTTACAGATGAGGAAAATGAGGTTTTAAAAAAGGTTAAATTATTTTCCTAGGGTTACAGAGCTAGTTAAGTAAGTGTCTGAGGCCAGATTTTAACAGATAAGTCCTATTAATTCCAGACCCAGATCTCTATCTACTGTGTCACCTAGCTTCCTTAATCTATACTTTCTACCTTCTCCAATTCACCCTAATGCATAGGTCTTGACATGTCACTTGGCCAACAAATGAAATAAAAGAAAATAATGACATTTATTAATCACTTGAGAAGATATTCTCATCTAATTATAAGGAATTATATATATATATATATATATATATATATATATATATATATATATATCTATGGAATGAAATACGAAGGAATAGACAAACCACTTGTTATGGACAAATGATACATTTGAACTTCCATCTGAAGAAAAATAGTTATAGACGTGTCTTAGAAAAATACATTGAAACACATGTTTGAACCTGAAAAACATTATATTTTAGCTTTAGATGAATAAAGAATTCTCACTTTTACCAATGATACAAATTTTCTAACACTTTTTGAGGGGTGTCTTTTTGAAAGGGACTTTTATACTTTAGTTGTTAAAAAGACAAAATAAAAATCTCAGTTAATGGCTGTAAAAGAAGTAATAATCATCAATGCTATCACACTTTGAGAAACTGTGTCAAAAATAAGCCTACTCAATTCCTAATTGTATAATCTTCAAGAGTATCCTAAATAAGTGCTTGGGTTTTTGTTGCTGTTTTTTAATGATCAGGTCTTGGGTTTTAATGGGTTCAAGTCCTATTTGTAACTCTATTACTGTTACAGGCAAGTCAAGACCCCTTGGGGCAATGGGCTGCAAAACAGGTACTAAATTTCATTGGTAGGGAGAGTTTCCTTTTTTGAAAAGTGCCTCATATCCTTGACATCATAGGTCTTTTCAAAAATCATTATTAATTATATATAAATATGAAAATCTGAAGTGACTATCAGTAAATATCTACATATGTTTCATTATATTTATTTCATATTTAAGATTTTTCTTACAAATATTGTAATCAATGCTCAATTTTATTTGAATACAAGCTAAAATTATTTGCACTGATGATTTTGTGAAAAGTAGGGAGTTATAACAATTTTTTTGTAAAGAAAAAAGAGGGAGGCATTGTTACATAAAGTCAGGAAACCATTGTTTTAAAAACAATAGGAAGCCACTGAACATTCAGAGATATTACATGGTAAGACCTGTGTATGCCTCAGGAATATTGCTTTGGCATTTGTCTAAATCATTTTTTCTCTCTTCAAAACCCAAAGAGCACATTGTACCTTTCTAATGCATTTTTCATATATAATTTTATATTATTTATTTCTTTGAATATACAGGCTTCTTTTTGCTTGATTGGAGTTCAATGTATTTTATTTGCATTCTCTTTAGCACCCAGTAAAGTACTTTGCACTTAGTAAGTGTTAAATTAAAATTGAAATGTTTATACCCTTTAGGCTGCTAATTGGCTCCATAATTTGAACCAGATCAGATCCCTTTATAAGTCACATTTACAAAGCACTTTAATGATCACAAAGCACTTTCCTCCTAATCAATCTGTGAAGTTGTTGGTTCTAGTATTAAATTTTACATTTGAGGCCACTGCTCACAAAAGAGTTTATGGCATCAATCATTAAACCTTTATAAACATTACTGGCATGCTAATGTCTGGAGATACAAAGAAGGGCCAAAAAATAAATAAATAAATAAATAAACCCCAAGCCTATTGATCACTATACTATTACAATTGTAAATACCTACATAAGTATGCATCCATCCATCCATCTATCCATAGCACTGGAAATGTAAATCCCATAGGAGGGAACTAATAGCAACAGGGATCAGAAAGATCTCATCCTGGTATGATGTAAGCAAGCTCTAAAGCAGTCAGAGAAGCTAAGAGGAAGATAAAAGAATAGAGAGCATTCCACGAATGGGAGGCTGGGAGTAGGAGCAAGCCAGTGCAAAGGAAAGAAAAACAGGATGGAATACCATGAGCAAGGATCCCCAAAGAAGGCCAGTGTAGCTGGATTATAAAATGCACAGAAACAAGTAAAATGTAAGATAATTGGAAAGGGGTAGGTGTGAAGCCCCTTTCAGTGTCATATAGAGGACTTTATGTTGTATTCTTCGGATAAAAGGTATCTACTGGAGCTTGTTAAGTAAGTAGGGAAGGGATGTGGTTGAACTTTTTAGGAAAATCAGCTGAGTGGATGAGGAATGGAACTGGGAAGAAATTTGAGGCAGGGACTCCAGTTAGAAGGCTATTGCAATAATCCGGGCAAGACATGATGAGGACCTGTATCAGAGTGGTTAGTTATGTGAATGGAGAAAAGAGGATATTGTGAAAATAGAAATGACTAAGATTTGACAATCAATTGGGATATTTGGGGTGTGTGAAAGTAAAAGTCCTAGTGACTAGAAGAATGGCTTTGCTCCTGACTTTCAGGTTCAGTTGCTGTCTTTTCCTGGAACTTCCCTAATTGCCTAACCTTCTCACTCTGGAATATTTCTCTGTCAAGGTCTTCTCCCTGCCTAGGGTCTCTGTTTTGTGGAGGAGCCCAGGCCAGCCAACCTTTATTCCTCTCTTGGCTCAGCTCCAGACTTTCTGGACTTCACACCCCCACCCACAAGCTTTTTAGTTTTATTTTGTATGTGGTCTTTCCATATTAGAATATGAGCTCCTTGAGGGCAGGAACTGTCTTGTTTCTTTGTCTTGGAATTCCCAGCACTTAACACCATACCTGGCATATAGTAAATGCTTAATAAATACTTTTAGTTTAGCTTAATCCTCAACAGGAATAGGAAAGTATATCTAAGACCACATACCTGGCAAGTTTCAAAGCCAGAATTTAGTCTTAGGTCATCTCACTCCAAAAACAGGGTTCTTTCCAGTAAGAGTAATCAACATTTATATTACCCTAAGTTTTCCAAAGCATTTCACATAGAATATCTCATCTAGGGCTTCCTACAAACTCTCTGGGTAGATGCTACAAGCATTTTACATTTTGCAGATAAGGAAACTAGCTTAGAGTAAGTGGCTTGCTCATGCGTGTAAGCTAGTTTCAGAAGCTTGATTTAAATCCAGGTTTTCTTTATGCCAAGTTCAGCACTCTAGAAGGAAAGGAAGAAAAGTAGGGGAAAAAGGAAGGAAGAAAGTGGAAGAGAGAGATAGAGGAAGAAAAAGAGAGGGAAGGAAGAAGGAAGGGAAAAAAAAGAAATATGTATTTCTTAAGTCTTTTATGTACCAGGCACTGTGCTAAAGGCTTTACATAAATCTCATTTTATCTTCACAATATTATCCCCACTTTATAATTAAGGAAACCGAAGCAGACAGAAGTTTAGTGACTTGCCCGGGATCACACAACTTGTAAATGTCTGAGGCTGAATTAGGCAGGGCTTTCTGAAACCCGGTCTGGCACTCAATTCAGTCACTTAAGATTGCCCTGTCTCCATTGGCTACTGAAATCCACCTCCTTTTGCGAATATCTTTCTACTAGACACCTCGAATTTAAGTAGACTCTCTTCTCTTTCTCACGCCTGGTGTCTGTTTCAGTATAATAATTAAAATGAAGCCTCTGGTTCTAGGTTATTGAGGAATCTGAGCCCTTTGTGAGTTTTACCTCTCTGCAGAGCCTATGGGATGCTTGCATAAGCCTTCCATCCACAGCCTTCATTCAGAGTCACTCCGTGCTGTGATAATACCACCTGGGGAATCTCTCCGATTGTCTTAGGCCAGATCAACGCTGTCACAATTACACGGATAATGTGAGCCAAGAAAAAACCCTGGCAGTTACGATCACAGCAATATTAGGGAAGCGGCAGAAAAACGAGACACATAATCCCCAAACCTCACTTGCTGCAGTCTCTTTTACTCTCCCCAAACTCTAAAAAAGCTGCTAACAAGTCACGACGTTTGATTGGAAGATGATTGTCTCCAGCCTCTGAGAAGGCTCCTCTCTATCCGAGGAGAGAAATGATCAAAAAGGCTGCTAGAAAATGAAGGGGAACCAGCGAGGGACTGGATGGTCTATTACCTGCTCTATCAGCCCCCCCTGCCCCCCAAGCACTTTCGCACATAAGAGTACGTTGTTTTAAAGGCTTTGTGAAACACAGCCATCTTGCCTCTAGATATTGTACAGTGTAGAATGAAAAAGAGAGAGGTCGTGGCGGTTCTAATCCAGGGTCATCTCTCGTTGGTACCGAGAAAACGCAAAAATG